>NC_046225.1:22879092-23180024 GCF_009819885.2 Catharus ustulatus | reverse complement strand
AGACAGCTATAGAAGTGTGGTCACTGCAGTGGCTGCATAGTCAATAGAGAGGACCCCAGAGCTATGGCTTCAGGACTCTCAGATGATTCAGGACAAACCTCCCAGGAGTTCATTCTCAAGGCTTCTGTTGCACCATGAGCTACAGCTCAGTGAATCCAGTCTCTGTTTTACTGGGACACCAGTTAAGCACAATTCTGTGCTTACCCAAACCTTGCTGGTTCTGACATATTTGTTCTGTTACTCACCTTAAACACCGGGCTGAGATCTTTGAGTGCCAGTGGCTAACAGCCCCACAGATTCCTTAGCAGCATGCTTAAGTGGAAGAAAATATTGCCATAAGCAGAGGACAGAATTTTAGGGCACTCAGCAGAGGGAGTGTAGTTAGTAATCGGGCTCTACATCTCAAAGAAATTCAGAGTGCAGAAAACTCTGCAGCTGGCTTAGGACCTGCTGATAAAAGACTAGAAAGTCATGAAGAGACCATTCTCTTTCAACTTCAATTTTAAAAAAACTTCATGCATTTAAGTAGTAACAACTAATACATTGCTATGTTTTAATATGTTAAAATAATGAACCCAAAACCATCAAGTGTCTAGTCTCTTGATAAGACAGCAAGTTTACCACATCAAAAATATTCAGTTTTTTCAAAGAATGTTCTTGAAAACATTATGAATTAAATACATGTAGAGATGAAAAGTGCCAGAAAGAAAAAGAGAGTAGAAAGGTTATAAAAGACTAGCAAAATAAAGTTCTACCATGCACAGCTAATGGAACCTCATTATTTATTTCATAATTTATCATATTTTGATGCTTTCTAGTAAGGGAACAGTAACCACTATCAAATCTGGATGTTTCATAGAGTTCCTTATTTATTTCAGAACTGATTTCTACTACTTGCAATTATTCCGTCCAAAAGTCTCAGAAACATGTACATTTTCTGGAAATACTGAATTCTCAATATACCTCCCCCTCTTCCATGAGTTGGCAGAAAACCATGAGTTTCAGTAATCAGTTTCATATAATGATCTTGCTGCTTTTAAAATTTACACCTCAGAACTAACCCTAATAAACCTTGCCTTCCAGTAGGATCAAACCACATTCAGCTCCAATTTCTGTCTGCTATCCAACCTCCCGTAGCATGAACATCCAGAAATATTTAAAATTCCATCCTTGCTCACTAACCAAGTATACCAGGCCACAAAAACTGTAACTGAAAAGTAATTCCATACTAACATTTCCAAATAATCACTAACAAAAACCAACACAAAACTTTCACCTTGTTTTATCCATGGGCAAATATAAATACAGTAAATTCACGAATACAAGCCGCACTGAGTATAAGCCGCATCGCCGGGTGCTGGCAAACATTTTGTTTTTTGTCCATAAATAAGCCGCACCCGAGTATAAGCCGCTCTGTGTTCGCAGCGAGGACCCGCGTGCAACAAAGTTGCCAATTAGTAACAGAATCGCGGCAGGGCGGGGTTTACTGGCTCGGCTCAGGCCATGAGGGCTCGGGGCTGCCGACGGGGCTGGGTGGCCCAGCTCGGCGCTGCCACTTGGCAGGACCGCTCGGGGCCGGCTGCCGCCACCGCTGGGCTCAGTCACCCCGGCCCGGCGCTGCCCCGCAGTGGCGGGGGGGCACAGAGCCTGCCGGCACCTGCGGCAGCGATGGGAGCCGGGGATGTAGCCTGCCTGCTCCTGCGGCGGCAGCACGCAGGGACGGGAGCCCCCCGAGCTGCGGGGCCAAGCGGAGAGAGCTGTCCCGCCTTCCCCTGAGCCGCGGGGCCAGGCAGGAGAGAGCTGCCCCTGCTTCCTCCGAGTCGCGGGGCTAAGCAGGAGAGAGCTGCCCACCTTCCCCCGAGCCGTGGGGCCAAGCGGAGAGAGCTGTCCCTGCCTCCTCTGAGCCGTGGGGCCAGCAGGCGAGAGCTGCCCCGCCTTCTCCAAGCCGTGGGGCCAGCAGGAGAGAGCTGCCCCGCCTTCTCCGAGCCGCGGGGCCAGCAGGAGAGAGCTGCCCCGCCTTCTCCGAGCCACGGGGCCAGCAGGAGAGAGCTGCCCCGCCTTCTCCGAGCTGCGGGGCCAGCAGGAGAGAGCTGCCCCGGCCTCCTCCAAGCCGTGGGACCAGCAGGAGAGAGCTGCCCCTGCCTCCTCCAAGCCATGGGACCAGCAGGAGAGAGCTGCCCCGCCTTCCCCACCCCCTGTGCTGCCTGCACAGAGCAGCTCCACCTGCTGCACAACAGAGTAACCAATTTGTAACAACTGCGTAAATGCAGGGTTTTACTGGCAGGAGCTCGACTTTGCAGTGTGCACTGACTTGGTTTGCACTCCCAGGGTTGAAAATGTCAGAAAATTATTCACATATTGGCCGTACCTGAATATTAGCCGCATTCCCGGTATGGGAGCAAAATTTTGGTCAAAACAGTGCGGTTTGTATTCATGAAATTACTGTAAACACACCAAAGATATACTCACTTAGTTTACACCACAGACAACAACATACCACTATGCACAACATTCAACGTGTGTGCTGGAACAACTAATGCCAAACTCTGCCCAAGTATTTGGCATAATCTGCTGTGTTGATCAAGCTGAACTGAAACTTAAAAATGAGTGAGAAAAGCCCGTTAGTTTTTGAACACTTCATTTTCTTTGCATATTTATTAAAGTCAAGATGTGTTAGGTAGTCATTCAAACATTGAAATGAAATGTGCTAGAAAACCTGAGCAGCAGAGTAGGTACACTCTGCTTTGACATGCCCTCATCTTAGGAGGCATCTTGCTGAGGAATACAGGTTGCTTTTATTTAGCTCAAAACTTGATAAATCTGGTAAATAGGTGACACAATTCCCATTTCTTTAGTAAAACTAAATTGAAAAATCAGAGGCCAAATTTGTGTATTAACTTTATGTTCATGCTTCAAAGCATAATACAACCTGAAGCTGACAGCATTTATCTGACATACTTTTAATGTGTCCAGGGGAGCACTGAAAAATATATTATATTGATTTTTCAAAATTATTTAAGTACCTGCCCACTCTGAATAACTTAACTTTGTGCCATTTTACCTGCTGGAAAACTGTGTTCTGCTCTCCTCTCCCTCTGTTCTGCAAGGGACTTCACAAAGACAACATGAAGGAAAAGACAACTAACTTTTCATGAGTCTGGATCAAAGCTTATTAAACTTGCACAATCTTTGCTACAAACTCCACAGTAATATCTTTAGAAAGCCAAGAAACCAATAAAACCATTTTTCCAAGTCACTTGATAGTCAAACACAACAGCACTGGAGAAACAAAGAAAACAGTAAATCAGACTCTTTGGCTGATAAAAAGCACCCAAGTTTAACACCACTTAGCACTTTAACACAACAGAGCCATGCGACCTTTTAAAGAACCAGAACCTAAGCCAAAGGTAATACAAAATGCTGTTGCACCAATCACGTTTTGGCAGGAGGGTCTTCACACCTTTTCTTATCAATTTAGCCCAAATTCTGGGCACCCCTTCTCACAGGCTCTTTTATATTACACCTTTCAGTTTGTCCACTGCTATTATAAAGAATCATCACAGCTACAAGCCCCAGCTGAAGGTCTCATTGAAATCTCTTTGCTTTACAGCACCATTGGTCATTAATTCATTAATAGCAAGGATGAGAAAGCAATTTATGTGCAATCACCAGCACTAACTGTATCTTGCAACACTTCCAAGCTCCAAGGTAAGATGACACCACTAATGTGTCTTAGTAATACTTTTACCTTGCGTAGAGTTCAAAACCACACAGCTATGAGAAAGCAGCAAGGCAACACTTTTCTTTCCTAAGCTACACGTATAGGGAAGAAAGTGCTAATAAATTTAAAAGGCTCTAGTCTACAGACCAAAAGGAAAAAAAAAAAAAAAAAAACAAACCACCAAAACTCTGTTGTGTCTGTATGTGTTCTTTTGATAAAATGCATCTCTAAATTTGAAGACTTGATCAAATATCCTGCCAGCTTTACACAAAATGATTTGGCAACTACAGAGCCTGAAATCTGACAGCAGATAAAAAAACAGTAGTGTTATTTCATATTTAACTGCTCTTCTGAGAAAACTCCATTTGTATCTTTCTTGCCTGCAAACTACCAAAACCCACAAAGTCTCTTCAGGAGACTCTTCCTAGGAAAAAAAACCTTTTTTTTTTCAGAGTAGTAGAACATTTTGGTGGTGGGACAGGGAAGAAACTGGATGATAGGTGTGTTATTTTTAAGTTTTTTATTCCTACCTAAGCTCTAACCTAAGTCAAAACTAGGTTCCAATTTGCTAGCAATTCGAAAACTGAGGATATCTTTTCCTTCCCTTCTCCCAAAGACACTATGTGGCCAGTTTTCCTCAAGCTTCCAAGTCCTCAGCCGAGTGGCTATGCTATGCCAAGTAAACTGCACATACATGTTTTATGCAACTCAAAAGTAGTGAGGTGACCCATCTCCCCTATTCTGTAGGAAAAAATGAAATACAGTATACAGTACATAATGGCCAACAAGTAAAATTCCCCTACAGCATTTCTATCTCAACACAAGAAACAACAAAAACAATGACTGAGGATTGACCATGACTCCTGGTAACATAAAAAATATGTTACCAAGGCTTTATTTGGATAGGTAGACTAGCAACCAAGTATTGATTACATTTTCACCTCATCTGTCCTTTTGAAGAATAAGCAGTTTCAGCAAAAAGGTTGGTTTATTTACAAAAGGGAAGGCAGGAGTAAAAGCTACACAAACAAAATGAGTCAGTCACTGGAGAATGACCTTATTATGTCTAGCGTTCTTTACGACCACACTAGTGAAACACCCAAAACCTATATTCATGGTGGTACATTATATGTTCATTGCAGCATACTGCTTCAGTGGAATTATTTTCACAGTTAAATGTGAGGGGATGTCTGACTGATTTCACAAGCTGACATTCTACCTGCTCTCTGAACAGTTCTGCTCACATTCAGCCAACTGTGGTATTATAGCTGTGTGGGTGCAGCTTTCAACCATAGGCTGTGTACCCCTGAATGAGGGTTGTTAGCTCAGGCTCAGAGCCACACTCATTGAAGGATATTGTTTTGGACAGCTTGAAGGTCACATGGGGTGAGATTATATCTCCAGGCAAAAAACATCATGGACAGAGTATTATGTTAGATTAAGGTCAGAGATCTGGCAGATCTAAACTCTAGTTTTCATTTATGTTGCCCCACAGGCAAAACTGCACATATATCTAGAGTTTATAGATGTAAAACCTTTCTTAAAAGTCTTGGAAAGTTACATCTCACTCCTAGGACAAAACTCATGATGGTCTTAACTTTCTTGCTGGAAATACCAATCAATCCTTTGGCTATAGATAATATTTTTTTAACTGCCACCTATCAGTTAATGTTCAGTACTTCTCTGTGTTATCATAACTGCAGTCCTACCCTATGAGGGGCATTACAACAAAGATATACAACCATATGTATCATACCCAAGGAGAGTAGCCAGAAGAGTGATAAGCTTATGAGCTGTTAGACAAAATCACTATGATCCACTGCCATTTAAAATCTGCTTATGTAGTTTAGGGTAAACTTGAACTTGGAAGAATCTATTACATCAATTTCTTTAAGTTAAGGAGACAACATAAAGCACACAAGCGAAGATTTTGGCATTTGAAAAAAAATCAAGAGGTTTAACTCCGCAAAAATTTTGAAGTCATACAACAATTAATCAAAATAATTAAGAACCTAAAAGACTGCATTAGTGAATCTTCAGAAAATTTAAGAATTGGTTTCCTTCAGCTGGCATTCTAAGAAATCCAGTGTGTCCATAAAGAAAGTCAGGATCCATAATATAAAAAGAACATCTCTTTAAAAAAGACTCAGAACTAGAGTGGGCACAGAAAGAATTGAAACTATAGGTGTAAAAAAAATCACAGCAGTCACCTAATGCCGCTAGTGCAATTTCCCAGTGTGACTTTCAGGTTAATGTCTTACATATGGATAGAACTCAGCAAAGCAGTTCAAAAAATGCCTTGTACCAAGCCCAGCCAGTAACTGTGCTTTTTGCCACCACTGAAGTCCTCCTTGAAGTCTCACGGGGAAGAGTATGAAAGAAAAAAGATAAATTAAACAGACTTTTTTTTTTTTTTTAATTACAGGGAGAGGATGTTCTCTTCTATATTGATCTTCTGCCCGTGTTCTTTTATTCTACACCAATTTAGAATCAGAATCAGTCCCTAGCCATGTCAGAGCTGATTATAGGTGTGACATATTAAATTCATTGCTGAGATTTGCAAGGCACAGATGAGGCCTAACATTTTATACGCAAAACAAAAGTTAAGTGCATTCAAGTACAAAGGCTTCAGGACAAGCTTAGACTTCATCTTACACCCCGAACACCCATGAAAGATACAGCAAAAACCTCCTCTCAAGCAGAGTTAGGGCTCTAAATTATGCTGAGAGACTATAAACAACACACATAAGAACAGAAAGTAATCAAATCATTCAAACTCAAACCAACTGGAAGTGTTAGAAGACAAACATTATCTAACCAGAGGACAGCTGTGGACCAAAGAAAGGAAGACTAGGATGGAATCATCAAATGAATTCTCACATCATAATGGTACAAATAAATAACACCTGGCCACCCACACCTCTAATTTTTGTGGGGGGAAAAAAAAAAAAACATTTTCCTTCTCAATACTCTCCCCAGAAAGAATAGCGTTCATATCTCTTTAAATGGTTCTTTTATGTTCTACGACAGTATTCTCTATTTGTACAGACAAATCAAGGATCCTCAATATTGGATTAAGGGATTACATGCAGTGGGTTTCACAGATGTTTTCATTTTCCCACTGCTGCTACCATACCAGTATTTGCCAAGCTGAAGTGGGCTGGAGGCAAGTTTGATTTCCATCTCTGCTCAGGGGAGTAATTAAATTTAGGTGATACTGAGAAAAGGAAACTCAGTGTGATGAACATAGCAAGACTTGACTTCCAAGCCTGTGAGACATGATTAGTACCACAAGCAAAGCACAGCAACCAAAACACCT
Organism: Catharus ustulatus; assembly: GCF_009819885.2. Classification (NCBI taxonomy): domain Eukaryota; kingdom Metazoa; phylum Chordata; class Aves; order Passeriformes; family Turdidae; genus Catharus; species Catharus ustulatus. The sequence goes on along the minus strand of NC_046225.1, from coordinate 23,172,984 downwards.
GCAGAAAATACGGGGACTTGCACTTACAAATATGGGGAAATGAGTAGGAAAGAAATGGAAATTTAATCTGTTCAAAAAAAAAAAAAAAAAAAACAAACAACAACCAACCAACCCACCCAAAAAAAGCCCCACTATCAGCCCAGGACTTAGCACATTAAACTCAATTCTATATTTCAATACTGAAGAGCATTCTAGTAAAATTTTAGTTACAAGAGAATCCCCTTTAATTTTGAGACAGTTTTGAATACAGTTTGAGGTTTGGATTGGGTGGCTAATATGCCTCTTAACAGAACTGAAATAGAAATCTAAGTGAGCTCCACTAGTGTTTGGAGCTGATTCAAGTTGCACAGGATTTATTTATTCTTGGCAACAACACATTGAATGGCTGCCTCTGTTAGGAAGAACTATTCCAACTCTTGCTTGTGGCAAACAGGAATAACCTTTCCTATAAACGGAAACTTTCCCACCAAGTGAAACAGCAGGCATATCAACCATAAATCAATTCTTGCTAGCATTTTGAGAGTCTTGCACTCAAGATCAAAGCCATTTCACCTGAAACTCATTTCTGTCACTTGCCTGTTATATATATCAAATATCTTCAACAACAGAAGCTGAGTATATTAGAGTATCTGTACTCTTAAGTCATATCAAGAGTGTTCCTGCCAAAATTGTTCAACCACAATGCAAGAAAATGCCCCATGCTAACAGAGATGCCAGTCGGCCCAGCACTGCTATGAGAATGAATTCGTACCTTCTACAGGTAAGATATGGGCTACTGTTTCCACCTGTGTGCACATTAGCACCAAAAAATAAAGCCTGCACAAGACAAAACTACAGTAATTTCACGATTACAAGTGGCACCAATTATAAGCCGCACTCCCAGGGTGTCGGCAACATTTTGTTTTTCCACCATAAATAAGCTGCACCGGATTGTAAGCCGCACTTTCGCAGTGAGGATCCACATGCAACTTTCACAAAGTTGCCAATTAGTAATAGAATCGCAGGATTGCAGAGTTTACTGGCTCGGCCCCGCTTGGGGCAGCCGCCAGGGAGCCGCCCCAGTCCCGCTTGCCGCAGTTGCCAGGAAACAGGAGAGCGGTGTGCCCAGCCACCACTGCCGCCATGCTTGTCGGGGCTAGGCGGCGCCACTGCGCTTGTCAGGGGCGAGCAGTGCCGTCGCGCTTGCAGGCTCTCACTTCTGGATTTGGAAATTTCCTAAATTTGTTAATATATCAGCCGCTCCAGAGTGTACACCGCACTTCCAGGTTGGGAGCTAAATTTTAGTCAAAATGGTGCGGCTTGTAATTGTGAAATTACTGTACTTAATGACAAAAGGATAAGAGCTCTTTGATTTTGCATGCAGAGCCATCTGAGAAAAAATGTTTGTTCTTGTAGCTGCCCAAAAGCTACAGAGTTTTCCTAATAGCACTCTATATGAAGTTCAAAAGAGCATTTCTAAAGAAATGCGTCTAATTTCTGCAATTCATCTTGTTGGAAAATAATAAATATTTCAATATTGAATTCTTTATTACAAACAGCACCACCACTCAGATCTTATTTTGCATCACCTGTGTCTCATCAGATGGCATATAGATTAATTATATGCATTATTATATAGATTAATAAATATGCAAGTCTCAAGTAATAGAAGGAAATTTCTTCCGCTTTTCCCAGGAGATTGAGTGAACTGTCCACTGGTGAGGTTTTTACAGCATAAACACTTGTGACATCAAACCAGACAGTGAGTAAATGCTGCCCTGGTGAGCACTATTTACAAGTTAGTGAAAGACAGAAAACATTCATTTAGTTTCGGATCTGCTTTTAAGTTGCAAAACTCATTCAAGTCGCAGTAGAATCAGCCCACAATTTTAAATTTAGAACTAGAGTTAATCCTCTACAAGACTTCACTCTGTTTGGGGATTCAAAGCTCCCATGTAAATAAGGCATAAGATTTGCTACTCCAGCTACTCCTTCACATTAAGCAAATGGGCAGTGCCCAATTTTAGAGAAACACAGAACAGTGATTACAATGAAGTCAAAGGGGGAACTGTAAGGGCAAACATTCGAAACGGCTAAAAATCTAGACTAAATAAAACCTAAAGGCTGACATAAAATTCATAACAAGTAAACACTCTCACACATAGCTGCTTGGAAGTATTCAATCTTCATTTAATATACACGGGAGTAAATATAACAGGGAATAGCTGATTTTTTGGGTTTGGGTATCAAATAATTTATTTACTATGCATTTGTTAAAATATTTTCCATTATTTCCCTAAAGGTATTAACAGAAATGTCTTTCAAGATTTTCCTGTCAATGGCCCTTCTTCATAGATGAGATGTAAAAGCTCCAGTAGGACAAGTATTTAATACACAGAAACTAATGAGCTGTTATTTAACTTCATCCTAAGTGTCAGAAGCCTAAAGCAACAGGGCTTGATTAGGATGATATGTGCCCCAAGTCTTCTCCCAGGAAACTGGTGAATCATAGCAGATTCCCTTCACTGCCAGATATATGCACAGAATAATCTGAACACATCTGTTATAAATATATAGTCTCCTGCTGTTAATTCAGATTGATTACTTGTTAAACACATTTAACTGAGGCAGAAGGGAGCCTAACTGATGCTTACATAAATATATCTTTTAAAATGGAGAAAAAATTAAATTTAAAGAGCAATTGAAGGACTGTTTGAACATTGGGTATTATATGTGTTCAGATGTAACACGCGAAATAACCATAAAAAATGTTTCCTTTTAATCTTTTACTCTTGTGTATCTACTGATTTAACAGATTTCAATGTTTGAATAATATAAACTAGACATGGCAGACCTTTCAATGTTTCTGACAACAAATAAATTATTCTTCATCAAGCAATGGCTACTTCTAAACCCCATTACTTCACTCTACAGGCTGTTTACAGAAACAAATTACTGGAAAAGACTTATGATCTTGAAAATACATTACACCTAACTAGAGAAATGTTTTCTATAAATTTTGTGTCCACGTTCATTGCACTTCCATTGAATCTCAGAACCAGAAGGGATCTAATCAACTGAAACTGAAAGACTGCAAACATTCAGTGAGAGGCAAACCACTTTTTCAATTTTTGTAAGCTCACCACGATTTTGCCTTGATCCCTCTGTGCTCCGTCTTGGGAAACCTATCAGAAAAGTCTCAGCTTCTGCTCTGGTAATTGTTGTTTATGCAGAAAGAGCTGATCCAGGAAATCCATTTCAGGAACACACCTATTGTCACTGCAACCCCAACCTCTTTCAGGAATGTCACCTCTACGTAAAATAACTATTGCCTTTATCTGCTGACTTTTAGGCATAGCATTTCCATGTCTTCTGGAATATTATTAGTCAAATCTGTTTGCATTTCCTGAGACTTAATCAACTTGTTGATTAGTAAAAATATCCATCATCTTGCCACTTTAATCTTACTTGCTCATCTCAAAACACTCTTGGATCCTTCACTTTGGAATTAAAATAGGTCAAGAAAGTTGGAAGGGAAAAAGATAGCAAGAAACTATTAAGAATACCACAGATACCACAAGAGACATTTTCATCTACCAAAGGGATGTAGTTTTATGAATTTCAATAGAGTTGTTCTGATTCAAGCCTGATGAAAATAGCTTTCTGATTACAATTGTATCAATTTAGAAATTATTATGACTATTTCTCTTCCTCTCATTATATTTTATTTTGGACAAAGATAGAGATTAACTTCAGTTACTAATGCAGTTTATTTAAATACAGTATCTTCAGAGTGGCACATTTCGTGGTTTTTTGCTAAAGAGTGCTCTTCCCCATAATTCAGGCAGAAACTTCTGTATAATTAAACTACAATGAAAATAGGCAAGCTCTCTGAATGATGTTTTTCTCAATCAGGGCAAAAGGTAATTTGTGACCTTACTGCACTTACTGTAGTAAGAAATGAGAGAAGACAAACTCCATAACACAGTAACCGAGTTCTCCCTAGCAGGAAATTAATTATTAAATTTCCATTTCTCTACCCGCACACCCCAGGTGAATAGAGCTCACAGACCCTAAGTTATGAGCTCTCACACTCACTCAAGGGCAAGTTCCACAGTCAGGAAGAAAAGATGGAATGGAAGATAGCTGTTGGTAAATGGATTTGTAGTACATGCTTAGAGGAAATGAACAACCTATCAGCTGCAGATGGAAGATACACCTAGGTCAACAGAGGCAGCTTTCAAGAAATGCCTTGGCCCATAATGGAAAAGAGGAGCAGGTAAGGTTTGGGAAAGAAATAGATCTTCTGGAAGAGATCAAGAATTTCAGATACTACACCGTTTCCCAAAAATAAGATACATGGCAAGTTTTGCCATTACTGTGTCTTGATTCTATACTGTTGGGATTGTTTTGGGTCTAAATCTTCAAAAAGCTGAGCAGTTAATTAGTTGCTATAAAGCTGTTTATTGTAAAGGCACATCAGTCTCAAAAGGCAAAGAGTTCCAAGTGTTAAAGTCCATGCAAAAAGCTTTTGGCATAGAGTCCCAAACAGAAGTCCTGATTAGAAGCAGAAGCAGCTCCTGGTGCAAGGCCCTGGGAGGGCCAGAGTTGCAGCCACTGCTCCTGTCTTCTTCTGAGCAATGATGATGGCAGTGAGGAGAGAGAAGAGAGAAGGTATCTCCCCAATACACAGATTCTTATTTACAAATTACCCAATGAGCTAAAAACACAAATCTGAAGCATTTCTTCTAAACCTATTAGAATTCTAGTTTTTTAATACAAACATTCATGTATAATTTGTGCATATAGTCTATAATTTCTATCTGAAAAATGTAAGTAATATTCTTAATATATTTTTATTATGTCTAAAACTGTTTGGGTTCTGAGACTTGTTTTTGGAACTTGTTTTCTACACCAATGTCCAGAACTATTTTTTGAACTCTCACTGCAGCTTGTTTTTGAAGCATGTTTTTTGTTTTGAGCTCTCACTGAAGCTTGTTTTTCCACACTAAATTCTAAGGCTTTTACTTTTTAAGGCACTTATTAAAACATATTCTTACTTACAGTAATTTCATGACTACAAGCCGCACCGATTATAAGCCACACTTCCGGGGTATCAGCAACATTTCATTTTTCCTCCATATATAAGCCACACCGGATTGTAAGTCGCACTTTCGTTCGCAGCGAGGATCCGTGTGCAACTTTCACAAAGTTTCACAATTAGTAACAGACTCGTGGGATCACAGGGTTTACTGGCTTGGCCCGGATTGGGGTAGCCGCCAGGAAGTGGCCCCGGCCCCGCTCACCTCTGCCGCCGGGAAGCGGGAGAGGGGCGTGCCCAGCCGGCACCGCCACTACGCCCCCCGGGGCCAGGCAGCGCTGCCGCTGCATCGCCACTGCCCCGCCCCCCAGGGCTGGGCGGGCTGTGGCTCGGCGCTGCTGCTGGCTCGGACTTCCGGGTTGGGAAATTTCCAAAATTTGTTCATATATAAGCTGCTCCTGAATGTAAGCCGCACTTCCAGTTTGGGAGCAAAATTTTAGTCAAAATGGTGAGGCTTATAATCGTGAAATTACTGCTTACACCTCTACTTCATGTATGAGTGGCTTAATATACTCTAATCCATCCAAAGGTTTTAATTTAATCCCTGCACTCCAATCTCTCTGAAGAATTCAGAGAGGCCTCTGTTTTTCACACTCCAACATCTCCCCCTCCTCTTTGAACCATACAGATTCTCCTAACAGCTTTATTAGTAATTTGTCAAATGCATTGGAAAAACCAAGGCACCATGATTAGCACAACTATTATGATAACTAAAAACATATAAACCCATTTTCAAAAACATTTTCACCCATGATGTTCAATTCCATCCACCAAAAAAGCCATCCTACCTCAACCATTGTGTGACTCATGATCTGCAGGCTGCTTGGTCTATTTTTTCCTCCTGGATGGCCCTCTGCTAGCAGAGAAGGTTGTTCTCATCGAGGTCTGGCATGGTACGTATCCCCACCGCTCAACACCTTCTGTGTTGCATCCAGCAGTGGAGCCAAAGACCTTCTTAGTGGCAAACACAGAGGCCAACCGAGTCTTGCCCTTGACTATTTCAGGAGGGTCTTGGTTAGCCACACTCCTTTCACCTGGTTATCAAAGACCAGCTTCACCTGCTTCATTCAGTAACAAGTGGCTACCATGGCAAAGCACACACAGATTTGCATTAGCCATATAACTACTAGGACAGCAGGCCGAACTCTACTTCTACAAATGAAAAACATTTCCCATGGTATTTCAGAAGTGATACTATTAAATGCAGACTGAACTAAAGAAGTATGATTACACCAAAAGATCTGATTTTTATATACAGCATGATAAGGAGAAACATCTTTAACTAAAACTTGGGTTTCCCTATATCATGAAATTTGGCATACTAACCGAACAAGTGAGAAAGTTTTCCTGGTGTTGTGTTGGACAGACATATGGTGTTTAAACTTAATACATTAACTAAAGTTAAACACTTTAAGTTGGTAAATCTGCACAACTAAAACAAAAGCAAATGCATAAGCATAACATAATTGAACTGCGTATTTCCCTTAAACCATTACCTAACAAAAAGTTCTACAATACTACTGATTCCCACTTTTAAAAACCCAAAGTTGACAATTTTCTACAGGTAAAATACGAGATGTCAGGTGCAAGTTGAAACCTCTCTGCAGTTCCCATCTATGTGCCTGCTTCTTTACTGATGGAGTGGTCAGCACTTTCTTGCACTCAATAGGGTTTCACATTGTTTGCTAGAATCCACATGGGTTCTGTATCCGTGGAGAAGCAAACAAAATCCTTGCCCCAAGTTATTAAAGGAAATGGGCCTTCAATTTTCCCTGTTTCTAGGTTTTTTTAATCAAAACTGGAGGATTTTCTTTTAATTTTGCCCATGTATTATTGAAAAAAAACGCCTAAAGATTGGTGGATCAGATTCTGTAGAAGAACTGTTCAAAAATTATAAACATAGAGGGTTTTACTCAACCTCATCTGTGGTGTTGCCCGTGCCAATCCTCCTTTTGTTGATCTAAAATACCTTTGAAAGAGTGATGCATTCTTTCAACAATTGCTTGGCCTGTCAGAGAGTAAGGAATGCCAAATGTATGTTGAACATCCCAATCAATTAAAAACCAAAATATCAGTGAATCTTTTGGTTGTGTATGTAGGGCCATTACCTGTCTTTACCTCTTAAGGCACTCCTAATGAAGCAAATCTTGTAAAAAATGCTGACATACATGATTGGCTATCTCCTCTGTATGTAGGGAGGCATAGACTGCACCTGACAAAGTGTCCACTGGCACATGGATGTTTTTAAGTTTCCCAAAAGATGGGTATTTAGTAATATCCCTTTGCCATAATTCTAGGTTTTGCAATCCTCATGAATTGACTGCTCCTGTCAAGACAGGAGGTTGAACTAACTGACAGTCAGGACAGGCACATATGATTGCCTTCACCTGATCTTCAGAGAGGTTAAATGTTTGCACGAGTGCTTGTGCATTTCGGTGAAAGAAAGCATGACTCAGTTTTGCTTGCTCAAAAACATTGGCCAGAGTGTTAGTAACAGCCACTGTCAATGCATCAGCTCTTGCATTTCCCTCTGCCAAAAAAACTAGAAGTGAAGAGTGCGCCCTGATATGCAAAACAAAATATGGATTAGTTCTGTTTTGCAAAACAATATAAAGACATGTAAGATAATGGCATAAGTTGTCATTACTAATATCTTTTCAAATTGATCCCTCTACTCTTTTGTCTATGTTAGCTACATATGCAGAATCTGTGACCAAATTAAAAGGTTCTGAGAAAAGCTGAAATGCTCTAACTAGAGTTGCCAATTCCATAATCTGATGTGAACCTTCTACTGCCTGGATATCTGATCCCCATTCTTTAGTTGTTTGGTTTTGCCACATGACTACTGATTTGCGTGTTTTCCCTGAACCATCAGTAAGTACTGTGACAGCTTCTAAAGGTACTTGACTTAAAATGGGTTTTCCCCGAAACTTAGTTTTGCTTACAACAGCTTATGACTCCAGAAATGAATAGAACAAGCACCTGAATAATTAACAACGTAATTTGTAAACCTTCTGATTTTTGCAGATCCCAATCAAAACACTCTTTCCTTAAAAGCAGATAAATCATAGCAAAGTCTTGACCTGCCATGGTCAACAATCTTTCTCTGGCTCTGATTATAATCAGAGCCATCAATTCCATGGTGGTGAATATTGTCTTTGGGGATCTGTAAGGCAAAGAAGTCCATTCTATTATCACCAAAGGATCTCTTTTAGAAATATTCCACTGGAATATGAGGCCATAGAGCTGCATGTTTTCTCCCAATATTGCAAGAAAAAAGAGCAATGATGGCATATATCGATGAGCTTGCCTTTGTTGAAGGGCTTCAGTGATTTTCTTGAGAGCCTTTTGAGCTTCAAGTGTTAGAGATCTTAGAGAGGTAATGTCACAGTCCCCTCTGAGCAGGTCAAAAACTAGAGCAAGTTCATCACTGGTAATACCTAAAGTGGCTCTGATCCACTTGATTTCCCCTAAAAGTTGCTGCAGGTCTTGCAAGCTGTTAACTTTAGTTTGAAGCTGTATCTTTTGAGGCCTGATTAACAGTTCTGTCATTCTCCACCCAAAGTACTTCCATGGTGATGTTTTTTGCATTTTGGAAGCAGAGATTTCAAGTCCAGCATCTTGGACTGCTCTGACAACACTGCCACAAGCCTTTTCCACCTCCTTTTGAGTCGATGTTTCAATGAGTAAATTGTCCATGTAATGTGAAATCACTGCTTGTGGATGCTTCTCTCAAGCTGGAGACAGGGCTCGAGCCACAAACCATTGGCAGATAGTAGGTGAATTCATCATCCCCAAGATAAAACCACCCAGTGGTGTCTTTGTAGAGGTTCTTGTCTTGGAATTGAAAAGGTAAATTGTGGAGCATCTTCTGGATGAAGTGGAATATTGAAAAAACAGTCTTAAGTCTATGACGACAACAGGATCTCTCAGGATCAATGAAAAAGAAGTCAGTCCCAGTTGTAGAGGCCCCAAGTCCTCTAGCACTTCATTGATTTTTCTGAGATCATGAAGCAGTCTCCAAGTATCAGAGGCTTTCCTGTGGATGACAGACACTAGGGAATTCCAGGAACTGTTGGTCTCTGTAATGTGGCCTTTCTGTAGTAATTGTTCTTTGAGGGCACTCAGTTTCTTTTTCTCCAGGGGTCGTTAACTCACCCAAACAGGGTTGTTACTCTTCCAGGGCAACTTCAGGGTGACAAGTGCCATCATGGCCCCTTTCAAAAATCCACTTCCAGTCTCACTCCCCATTGAGACAGCAAATCTCTTCCTCACGCTGTAATGGGTCTCTGTACCAAAAAAAGACAAATAGTTACTGCTTTCCCTTCAGGTCTTCCAACTATGATCATGTAGTCACTTCACCAGCATACAGTGCCAGTTCCCCCTATACCTGTGATAGGGTCTAATGGTGTGACTGAAGTCCAGTCTTTTGGCCAAAACAAATAAATTACTGTGACATCAGCACCAGTATCCAGGAGACCTGTAATTATAATTGTTTTATGATTGTGGGTTAAACTGCAGGTCAGTTTTGGTCAGTTGTGGCCTATATGCTCTGATCAAAAGACATCTGCTACTGTATTTGAGCTCTCATGTGGTATCAGCTGACCTTCTGTAAGGTGTCCTACTATATTAGGCAGCAAAGCAATAGCTGTGGTTGCTGGAGTTTTCCCTGGAACAACAAGTGGAGGGCTCCATGCTTGTACTAAAACTGTTAATTCTTCATTGCAGTTTGCTGGAAACAACAGATGGGAAAACTACAAGTACCAAAATGTGGTTTCTTTCTTTACCTATAATCAGGAAATCTTGTCTCCTTTGTGATGTTCCTGTCACTCCTCTGGAAACCACAGCACGACAATTCTGAAGAAAGTAAATTAATCTGGAAGTTGCCAGTTCACATTGTGCCTTCGGGGGTAGAAGAATGGGGTCATCAGGTAGGTGGCTGGCATTCTGGGGAACAAGTGTTGGGCTGGATAGCTCAGATATCCAGCCCCTTGGAAGCTCCCTGGCTGCTGGAATGACTTGTTTCATCACACGGTGGGGTGCATCCTTCCTGGAGTTTCCCAGTAAGAGGCTCCCATCTATACCATATTTAGAATGGTACTGGTTAGCATAGTGCCTTCCCCTTCTGTATCTTGGGCAACGGTCAGATGGTTTTTTGCCCCCTGTGGGCTCTGGAAAATTCTTTATTATATGTCCTGACTTTCCACATCAGTAGCATAATCCTTTACAAGCATCATCTTTTGATGGCTTATTATTCTGCAGAAGTGCTGAACTAAGGTTATCAAAAGCTTTTACAAGTTTGTCTCTTTGAGAGCTTCCCCAGTCTTCTCACCCAGAGTATCTGCTTGAAGAGTAGCTATATGTTAAGGAGTGCCGATTTTACTACAAACCTCCAGCATTCACAGCAAGTCAGGGTTAGGATTTGGCAAGCTTTAGATAACGTTTTTCGCATTCCTCATGATCATTCATAAAAGAGTACGAAACAACAGCGAGCGAATCCTACTGTACTCACATTGTCTCTCCAGTGTCTGTGACAGGCAGTCAATGGATGTTGCATAAGTTCTACTGGCCCTTGTCTTACCTGTACAAAACCTCCCTCTGGGGTCCCCGCTGGCTGGGTCAGCAGGAGGGCTTTGCAAGCAGTCTCCTTGATACCATTGAGCACTGCTCAGGGCAAGTCCACTGCCTGATCTTCAGTCCTATTATGTGGGGGATTTCCTGATAAATCTGCCAGTGTTAATTGAGCATTGGGACCCATAGCATAACTTTCAATTAAATGATTCAAAATTTTATCCACTTCACTTCCCACAAAATGAATTGCAATTCTGTCAATAATACAGAGGAAATATAACAACAGTCATGTGATCCTTTCAGCAATTGCTTAAAATATGGCAAGCCTAATCCATTTTCTTTTACTACTCTCCTCAGATCTTGAACATAATCATGATCTATTGGTTACCATCTAGGATTAGCACCTCCTCTACCATATCTGATTGGCAGGCTAATAAGAGTTCAACAGCTAAATCAAAGTCTTTTTCCTTAATTGCCTTGTGCCTCATTGCTGCCCAGTCTGCTGAAAAATACTGTGGTATCTTTGTCAGAGGACACTGACTTAGGCAAAGGCAGGGGATTTTTTATTTCTGGAAAAGATGGATTTCTCTCCCTGTTCGAATTTGCTGGCCTTAATGTCGACATTTCACATTTGCCTGAAACAAAAGAATTATTGCCTCCCCTCATGTTCCCAACAGCCCATTGATCAGTCTCTTCCCTCTCGCATTCAATTGCGCCATCCCAAATTTCTTCCCCTCTGTTCCCCCTCATTTTTGCTACTGTCGTCTGATCCACGGGTCCAACACTATACCTTATTCAAATAAATTTCAAACTCTGGATTACATATCAAAAGAAGTTTTGAGTGTCTAAGATATCAGTCTGAAAAGATGCCTCTTAAAAACAGGTAGAGCATTCACAAACCTGGTAATGAAACCAACTGGATGCTATTTTAATCTCCACAGAAAGAACAATATTAATACACTGTCTTCAGGTGCTGGGTAAGATTTATTAATAATAATCTCAACCTAAAGCACATTACCAGGAGTTGTTAAGAAGAGTGGAAATGCAATACAGTTAAGTAGGCATGTTAAGACTGCTGAAAGTCTTCTTGTTATGATTTATTTTTATCTGTAAATACACCATCTTGGAAGAGACTTGGTTTTCATCTTTTAAACTCGAAGTATTATTCTTACTGCTTCACTCTTATTTATACCTGTGTAAAAAGATAGAGGTTTTTTTAATGCATGAGCTTAGTGTGTCCTTCTGTAAAATATAAAGGAAAAAACCATAATGCAGATTCCTTTCAGACAAGATTTTGAGCCATAACTGTCTCTCTGAGATAACTAAGTAACTACAGGGTAGTTTTGCCTTCTGAATGAAATCATGGTCACTTCAGGAAGCAAACCACTGTAGAACTAACAGACAGCACTTGGACCTTAATTCCTTACAGAGAAGTATAAACTCTACTGTGAACTATTTTAATGCCTAGACTTTTTACTTCCCATGTCTTTTCCCTACAGTTATGACTGTATCCTGGAAAACCACTGTTGGCTATGAAGTATTGGCACTCATTGTTTACATCTTTCCACTGATGGTACTGAAACATCTGAAGAAATCACTCACACGTGTAGTTGAAGGTCGTGGTTTTGCTTTATCAAAGATGAGAAGAAAATCTTTGACTATTAAGCTAGGAAAAGGACAGCAGAATTTTGTAGTGTACCCAAGTCCTCTCACACAGATCCAGTTCCCTTATCCAGATGAGAAGAGTATGGTTTGAATCTTAGCCTGGAAGGAGTTGAATTCGGGTCTCTCCCCTAGTGAGATCTACCCAGGCAAACACAAAGGGTTTATGCCCCAGTACCTGCTCTTCAGAAAATAAGCCCTACTCACTTCTTTGGCCAGTAAAAGAAAAGGCAGAAAGTTGCCTTCTCCTTCAGAAGAAGATCAATAAACTGGGAGTCTGAAACAGATAATTGTGACCCCTTTCCATAGTAAGAAAAGTGACTAAAGCCTAAAGATTATTTATATGAGGACAGAATTTCCCAATCATTCACTTAAGCAATCCTTGCTCAATGCATGCATTGTAATGTCTTTTTAAATTCCAAACATTTTATGCTATGCATATTAACTCCAAGCATCAAAGAGCTCTCAATCTCACTCCACACAGCTGTAAGAGAAATGTTATAGACCCAAAGATTTACATTCTTAAGGGCACATTTTCAGATGCTCTTGCATTTTTTTTACCTGGAAACTGTATTTTTTCATATTTTGACAAAAGAATGCAAAAAATTTGCAGTTTAATAAGAATGCTTTGAACATTTACTAACACTGGCAGGTAAAGAAACTGTTCGCATCAACAAAGCAACAAAGCAAAGATTGAAACAGGCTTCAAATGCAGGTGAGCAAGATACTGTTTAGAATGGTTCTATAAATATTCTGCAAGAAAAACATGGACTAATAGAATCTCTTGTACTATCTAAATTTGCAATATATTTTCTATGGAAAACTTATTTATATGTAAAACAGGAAGGGAAGTCAAGACATTGCAAAGTTGTTAATATAAAGTAGGAGAAACATCTGAGTCACTTCATAGGTACTCCTGTTTACTTCCCCTAAATAGAGTATTTTGAATGCTGATGCAAATTTTTGCTTTGTTTATCTTGTGCTTTTCATAGAGGAGAAAAAGGATGTGGTGACTAAACAACTAACTGAAAATAAAAGCTCTATTCAACATAATAAAAAGGAAAACAAAGAAGGAAAAAAAAATCAGTTTTCAAGTGTGTGTATTTGTTACTAGGAGAAGACAGTTTACAGGAAGTTCTCTAAGTGTGGAAAAAAGAAAATGGGACAAAGTTGTCTGCAACAATGGATACTGATCATAAACATCAAATTTACAATGAAAGAGTGTTTGAACTCGTAGAACTTATTTCCAGATAAAATTACTGATCTAACGGCATTTCAAGAATGCTCAAGGATAGAGATGGATTTCTCTTTATTAGAAATCACAGTGAATTTTATCGGCTTACTCGCCCATAGCACTTTGAGTATTATTTCCAATTAAGAATGCAATTGCATTATTAACTCAGTGGATACAATTTAAACACGCTATTTTGAGTATACTGCTATCCTCAAACATGCCCATTATTACATATCACATAGTCAAAACACTGTAATACAGGACAACTTGCTTGGGTGCTGTTGAAAAATAAGGCCTGAAAAGCTGAATTTTTTTAAGAGTCATATTCAGTAGCATGAATTTCATGACAGGACTGCAATACAAAAATGGATTTTTGAGTAGAACTCCATATTCATGGAATAACACGGCAAGCTTTTCCTGTAAAGTATTAGGTTGAACTTCTCTATATAACTAATGCTAGTGAAATACTTAAACCTCTTCTATATATCCCTAAGTTCCACAAACCCCATAGCCATTTCCAGTTTCTAATGGAAACAATTCCATCTACACTCTGAAAGATTTTGATTTTAGAATACTTATTTTACAATTATTTGATAAATAGTAAAGAATATATTTCTATCCTCCTCCTAACTATTTGAAAGGGAAGGTATCAGGACTGTTTCCCTATTTCCACATTTTTGATAATTTTGGTAAAATACTGCTAAATCATTCTACTGTTTTACACTGTTGGTAACTAGAGGGCTTACCATAGTAGGGGTGAAAATGAAAGAATCCATTCTCCCTACAGTGAAATTGTTGTGACACGCACAGCTAGGAAAAACCAAAATAAGGACTGAAATTTTAAACCATCTTGAAGTACTTGCACTTGCTCAGCATCATGTAAGAATAAAACCTTACATATAAATCATTGTAAATTGAACACCATATCTAATAAATATAGAAGATGACTCTCAGAAACACAGCAAAAGTTCCAGATCCACAAAGTAAAAAGTGAACCTCCCTTCTATAATGACAATAAATCATTTCTCCATTTTAACTGTTATTTAATGATTCCTCACTGAAATAAAATCCCCAAGAAATTCCACAATGCACAAAACCTCCCCTCCCCTAACCCCTCCCCCCACAAATGAGAAATTTACGAGCACAGCAAGGAGAAAACAAGCCTGGTAAGGCTTCACAAGCCTTCAACCAGCCAGAACAGAGTATTTGAAGCTAATTCCACCACAATACTGCTGCAGCAAACATCCTAAACTCCCGCAGTCCAGTTCTGCACTACTGCAACACAACATTCACCAGAATCGATACTGCTCTGAGGAACAAATTGGGTGTCCTCAACATGAACCACAGATGCAGTTGATGAGAACAGTGCTGCAACACATCATCATGTATAAGTCGGAACTTCCTGAACGAAGACCCCATCCTACCAAGATGTTCAGATTTCTCTGCACACCAGCTGACAGAAACATATAGCAGAAGCTGAGCTGGCCCCATCTGGATCCAAAACAAGCCCATTTGAACCCTGTGCCACATCTGTATCATGCTAGCAAGAACCACTTGGTCCTTCTTCCTACCCCAGAAAATGTCTCACAATTCCTGAATCTGCAATTGTGATCCAAGAGACTTGTAGGAAATGGACAGTTCTGAGCACCAGCACAAAGCACCTCAACTGGCTTAAAAGCTAAGCATTTATACTCAGCATTCACTTAAAAGGCCCAACTGCTGCACCCTCATTGCCAGAAAATTCTCCTCTTAAGTATCAAAACCCACCATGCTCTGATAGTACTGGCAGGTAAGAAATTATTTATCAACATCAATGAAAACTATTATAAATTAGAGATACAGAACCCAAGAAGTACTGATCATGCTATCCAGTGCAGTTTTTAGCCAGTTACACAGTGACCAAAGCCAGAGAAATACCATCACCTTCGTTAATAGAAATCACATACACAAAGACATTACATTGCAGAGTCTAAAAAACTATCAGCTTCAATTTCCTGCCCTTCTCCCAACAAAAATTCTCACCCTATCACTGTAATAAGTCTGGACAAAAACTTGACTTATAACAAAGCTGTAGAACTCAGATTACCAGGTGACAAAAGAAAACTTCCCCATTGAACCTTCACTAGTCCGTGCCAACGCTGCTGCCCCTGTACCATTATCTGTAACTCATGGGGATTTTCTGAACTCTGGGAATGTAAAATGCAGAATTCGCACATCAGGATGCAAAATCACACTCCGCATTAACCACAGAAACTCTCAACCTGAAGTCAGAATTAAAACCAGTTTTCCCCCAGCATATATCCTCGCCTATGTCAAAACATGAAAATGAAATGACAAAGGACCTAATCTCACTTTCACAGAAGTCAGTAGCAAAGCTCCCGCTGACTTCAATAAGAGCAAAAGCCAGCACTAGATCTCCAAAAACCGTTATTATTTCCTTCAGAGCACCAAATGTATTTCCTATCAGTCCCCTGCAGAAATATGATGGTCTCTCAGCTTTCCAATAATATTACTTCAGAGAGAAAAGCATCTCAGACTGCCAGTGCTAATCTAATGTCTATGACCACCTGAGGAATACAGTTTGACTTCAGCATACAGCCCAAAGAAGAGGAAAGTATCAATCTCCCTATGGGAGAAGAAAGATTCATGCCTGCAGTAATGACTCAGTGAAAACTTTGGAAACAACAGGAGAAAATCTGCCATATTTTAAGGAGGATTTGTATGAGTATCTCTTCCTCTCTGTACAATAAACAGTTAAGATTCAGGGAATGATAATTACTTTCATATATACAAGTACTTCCTTACCTACTTTGCTGGAAATTACTATCAGAAGTGACATACAGAGAAGAACTTTGACCAGATGGAAAACTACATCCTGAAAGTAATACAGAAATACATTTTTATGCTCTTTAAGTTTAAAAAAATGAGTAAAAGTGAAAAGTACATTGTACAATTAAAAACACTTATTGTATATTTAACCAAGCAGAGAAATTGCATGAGGTATTTTTGGAACTGCAGGAGAAATATATGTCACGGGCTTCTGAACTGAATATATTTATAAAAAACAGATTAAAAAGCAGCTATGTAGTTAATAGTCTTTTAACAAGAACTAACAAAGGTAGCAAGACAAAACCTGTATTTTTCCAGTACCTTTCCTCCTGAAGTCACTTGGAAGCAGTCAGAGCAACCATAAGTATTTAACCCAAAAAGAGAGCATAAAGGAAAAGCTAAAGATAATCTTCAAATCCTGAGGAACTGGGGTCTTGACCACAGCATGCAGTTTGAAACCTGTGCCATAGGAAATCCAACAAGACCCTACTAATTATGCCTGCCTCTTAAGAGAGCTGCCAGCACACCTGCAAGCACTTGATGGAACAAGCTCTGAGCAGAAAGCAACAGCAGCTGCTTCTTATTGTATAGGCTGGAATTAAGTTAAATTTGCCTTGCCAGCTACACAGGAGAGACCAGTTTCACCTCATTAGTTACACGTGCTACTCAAGATGAAGGCATTCTTCTAGAAGACACACAAGGGACCTGAATCTGGGCTTTCCAATTCAATACTTGTTTGCAAAGAAATCAATAGAGCACATAAAGATTATCAGCTGAAAAGGTAAGCTTTCTTCACGTTTCCTGTCATTCCCTTCCCAGTGCAAAATTCGCAGGTTCAAAATTCACAAATTTCAAAAAGTTGAGTTTTCTGTTGCATAGAAATGCAACAGATGTCCAGTTCTATGTGTAGCATGTTATATCATCTTTGGATCTCCATTTCAAAGGCAGTAACAGGTAGGAGTTCAGTATTTTTTTTTAAAAGCTACTGAGAAGCAGAACTCCAAGGGACAAGAAACAATGGCTACCTGGCTGCAGCAGAGACAATACAAACCTCCTTTGGAAAGGGAAAACATTCACACTTTAGTTACTGTTCAGCTAACTAACCCATGCTACAGACAGTGATCAGAGTATGATTACACTACAATATTGCACATATCCATTTACTACTTTTCTCTATCAACAAAAGACCATCGTAGCATTTTGGTAATACATGCTTCTGCACTGATGTCTTATTTGTCCTAAGCCCTTGCACATTTTACATGTATCCTAACTTAAACAACTGCAATACAGGCATCCCCAGCTTGCTTTCTTTGGTGAATAAAATTGAAAAGACAAAGCACTTGTCCTTTCTTGAAAAGCTACTTCACTCAACATACAAGCAGAAAGGTAACTTAGTTCATACCATTTCAATAGAAGTGAATTACTAAACAAGTTTTCCCTCCAAACATGAGACAGAAATCAAAGGAAATCCACAAGTAATTTACAAGTACTGTATCGCCCTCTGCAGTCAATGGGTAAGTTCTGCAAAATGAAACTAAGCACAAAGATCAATTAAAAAAACTCAACAAGTAGAAACACAGCAGAACTTTTTAATGATAATGTCTTACTTCTTGGAATCATAGGAACAATTCATAAACTTTTTAGTTATTTACATAAATGCTCCACCTGTTAAGGATGTGGAAAAGTATGTTCTGCTGCTTCACTATGAGTCAGATTCCTCAATGGTACTTACAGCATTTACTCTCTTGGAATGTGATGGGAGTTTGCCATAGCTATTTCATTTTTTTTTTCTGGTTGCTTCTAATAAATATCCAAACCCACTTTTTTTAAGTCACATTAGCTGATCCATCAATGACAAAGCAGTACATTTTTCCGTTCAGCTATTGCACTACTTTATTTAACACAAGTTGTAACTGTAACAGGGCATTTTGCTGAGATTTTTACAGCACTGTATACTCATTTCACCCTGGCTGGATGCCAGGTGCCCTCCCCAAATTCGATTTTCTATCACTACCTCTTTTGAACTGGAGAGGGGAGGAAAAAATATAACATCTCAAGAGCAAGATCATTCACCTATTACTGTCACAGGCAAAACAGACTTGCCTTGGAGAAACAGACCAAATCCTTTATCAGTGAAATCAGAGTAGGATAATGGGAAATAACACCAAATCTTTAAACAATGTAGTGTTTGAATACTGTTCTGAACAAAAGTTAACTCACATTATGGCCAACTGTCTCCTTAATTCTTCACTTTCTCAACCTGTGACATGACTCAAGGAAATAAGTTAGCAGCATGAGCCTGAGTTAGAGGAGGCTTAGGTCAGATACTAAGAAAAGGTTTTCCACCCAGAGGGTGACTGGACACTGGAACAAGCTCCCCAATCCATCTGAGTTCACAAAGCATTTGGACAATGCTCAGAGTGCGACTCTTGGGATGTCCTGTGCAGGGCCAAGAGTTGGATTAAGTGATCCTCATGGGTCACTTCCAACTCGGCAGATTCTATAACTCTCTTACTAATACTGATTGTGCTGCATGACAAAACTGCTTTCTAGCCAAACACCTTCACTCCAACTTACAACTGCTTGTGACTTTTTGCCCCTGGGACCATGAATAGGATCTATTTAAGCAAATATAAAACTTTTCTTCTCTCAAAAGAAAAACCTTTGTACTTTATGAACAGCATATCACCACTAAAACACCCTTGAAACTAATGAAAGCAAATTAACAACCTTTTAAAACAAGATTAAACTTCTGAATACCCACTCTTTTGCTCTCAGCAGACAGCTGAAAGATCATACCCCAAACGTTCGAGGAAAGTATTAACAGCATTTCATGGTTTCACAGAACAGGACTGGTTTGGGTTGGAAGGGACACTGGACATCACCTACTCCTCACTTGACACCATTCATTAAGTAGGTTACTCAGGACCCCGTACAGACCAGCTTCGACCACCTTCCGTACACCAACACCGCAGGTCCCACGGACAGTAATACAGAAGGGCTTTAAAGCCCCCCTGCAGAGCGGAGTGGCAGCTGGGGCGGGTCACCGGGGCTGCCCGCCCTGCCCGCGGCCGCGTTCCCCCGGTGACGCCCCGCCCGCCGCCGCTGTTGCTGCTGAGGGGCCGCGCGGTGTCCCCGGGCCGGGCCGGGCCGCACCCCTGATCCCCAGAGAGCCGCCGGGCCAGGCTGCACCCCGGGTCCCCAGAGAACCTCCAGCAAGCCCGCGCCCCGGGCTGGCAGCGGGAAGGGCAGGAGCGAGCCCGTCTGTGCTCCGGCCACAGCCACCGCGCTGCTCACCTGCCCCAGCCAGGCCGGGCAGCCCTGTGAGACCCTCATCAGCCCCAGGAGTCGGGACCGGGACCGGCTCCCTGGGAATAGCTGGAGATAAGGCCAGGGTCTGAGCAGCCACGAGGACTGAGGAAAAGCATCTCCCAGCCCACCAGGAGCCCCACCGAGCACAGGACCAAAGGGTCGGGCACACCCGTGCAGCAGGACAAGCACGGTGTCGGTCACAGAGCCCAGGCGAAGCCCTCGGCCTCTCACGGCCAGCAGCGCAAGCCGCTGAGCAGCTGCAGGTGCCACAAGGAAACGCCGGCCAGAGACGCTCCGGGACGAGGCGCCCGAGGCACCGGGGGCAAGGCGCAGCATGGATCAGTCACTAGGACTAGACTCTTCACAGGAACCAGAAAGTGCCGACCCACAAGATGCCTATGAACGTGGGCATGGCCCTTACCAGCCACACGAACCGGGTTATGGTCTTGACCATCCCGGATACAGCCCATATGAGGATGAGATTCCCGATCCCCAAGCCCGGATGCTGGCAATCAAGAATGCAAAAGCCTATTTACTGAAGACCAGCACAAAATCTGGCCTGAACTTGTAAGTCTGAAAAAGGATCACAGTCAAATAGGGTAGGAACTATGAGTGGAGAGAAAGGTAGAAGGACAAAGGGAGGTACATGTAGAATGGGATAATGTTATACATGCAATATTTCATCACTGATGATACTTGCATGTGTCCAACATCTTTCAGAACCAAAATTCCTAATGGAATTTTATAGAGAGTTCAAAAAGAAATTTATATGATTGAGAGTAAGTTTAAATTCAGATTCAGCTCACAGATAGATGGGGTATATACCAGAAATGGAAGATGGAAATGCCCATAAGTATAATCAGAGTAGTTTTAACACTAATTTTCCTTAACACTCCATGATCTCCTTTCTTCTAATTATTCCAATGATTTCTCTCAAGTTCCACATGATTAGCCATTACTTTTTTACTAAAAGCATAATATTCTCAGACTTTTGTGTACTAAGCCAACAATATTTACATTTATATGACAGATATGATCATTTTGCTAATATACTAACAAAGATCCTGGATGAACAGCCCACAAATACAGTAGACATAATTGAGAATATCAGCAAGGATGTGAAGTGGGCTCAGTTTCGGAAAAAAATGGACACTCTTCGAGATGAACATTCAATTCCTCCAACATTTGAAGCTGCAGAAAAGTATAAAGCTTTGTTCGTCAAGGAAGGTGGAGAAGAAGAACCTGACGATTTAGAAGACGAGATGGTGAGTTATCATCCGAGTGAAACAGGTACCAAATATACCAGGGAAGGAGTGGGCAGATGGTGGGAAGGGAAAAGAGAAAGGGAGGAAGTTTCTTCTATATTGCTGCCTCTCCTGACCATACAAATAATTGCAGTCATAGCACCAGGTACCCTCTTCACAGCTGAGCTCATCCCATGTCTAGTTCCAAAGAACAAAACCCATCTGGTTACTTGAGATTTTTTTTCCTGTAGTAAATCTAATATCCTCCACCTTTATAATCAGGGATGTTCTAGAGGTGAGGAACAGGAAGTAAGGTTTATAAATCTCCCATATGCCAGTTCAGCACGGAATATTGCATCCACGTTTATTTTCTTTATATAAAAGGGATGTTTCTTTACCTGAAGTGACCATAATTCTTGATACCAGTTAGACGATATTGTGCACAGCTGCTACTGTAAAATAGCAGAATGCAGAATTTTGTGGTTCTTCCAGCTGCTGGTGTGGTTCTTCCACTCCTGGTGTGGTTCCAGGCTGTCCTTCTCCAACTGAAACAAAATATGATTTTAATGAACTAATATGATTGAAAAGCCACTTCTTAAAACAGAGTTTTTCATTATTCAGTTGCTTATATACAGAAGCATTTGTACCCAAGGAAATATAAGAATATAAATGAGAATTATAATAGCCGAGGGAAATCATTCAACAAGATGTTGATTTTTCATATGAATTTAACCAGTATATATTCAAATTAATTACCATTGCAGAGTACAAATGCCAACCACAGAAGAGATAGTCCTTCATCTTTTCCATAGCCTGTTATGTATCTTACATTAACAGTATAGGATGCTGAAAATGGAAAAAATGTAGGGTGTTTCAGAAAGGAATTCTGAATTTTTCATACTCCTGTCAATCTTACTTTGATATAAGAAACCTGTCAGATCCAAAGAAATTCCATATTAAACTACCACTAATTCTTCCAAATTCCCTACCCTGTCATGTCCAACTTTATAACAACTCTGTTATATGATCACCTACCCCCCATTAAATGAGAGATGGGTGGTAGAGCAACTGGAAATTCTTAATTATGGCCTAGTTGTGCTTCTGCTGAAGCCAGATGGAGTCTTACAGTGGACTTTGATGTAGGGGTCAATATATTAAAAACTGCAGGGAACTGTATGCCAAACAACGTTCACCTCAGAGAAATGTTACTGGTCTAGTGCCTAAATACATAAAATCTCTATTATCTACAACACAAGGCAACACAGTCTCACTGTTTGCAGGCATGAAGGCCTTTTAGCTGACATGCCCTAGCACTGAATGCATTGTAGATCTTGTGCAAGAATGCTGACTTTATTTTGCAGTAATTGGGAGTTTGAATTTTGAAATCCTGTGTTCTAAGAGCTGCAGTTTATTTGTGTTCTCTTCTTTACCAGTAAAAGGCTTCTATTTTTTCTAAACTATAGTACAAAAAATTAGTGAATGAATGTCTGCAAAGCACTTTGAGATAATGAGTGGCACTACAGGAAAGTGAAGTATAATGTTCAGTAGATAACTTGTTCAATTTTTAAAATAGATGATTATCCTATTCTTCAGCTCTAACTCTGAATCTTCTTTCCTAGGGACAGCCCTCTCTACCAAATGTGATGGAAACAGCCTTTTATTTTGAGCAGGCTGGAATTGGCCTGAACAAAGATGAATCCTATTACATATTCCTTGCCCTTAAAAACCTAATTAATATTCGGCCAATCCAGACCTGTCGCTTCTGGGGCAAAATTTTGGGCCTGGAAATGAACTATATTATAGCTGAAGTACAGTTACAGGAAGGGGAAGAGGATGAAGATATAGGAGAGGAAGGAGAGGAAGTTTTGGGGGAAGGAGAGAAAGAGGGTGAGGCTGAAGAAGAAGATGAGCAGAAAGAGAAAGAGGCTGAACCACCAAAGTCCACATATAAACCCCCACCTGAGATCCCAAAAGAAGAAAATGGGACTGGGACTAATAAATATATCTACTTTGTCTGTAACGAGCCAGGCACACCCTGGGTGAAGTTGCCTCCAGTGACACCAGCCCAGATTGTCTGTGCCAGGAAAATCAAGAAGTTCTTCACTGGTCGGCTGGATGCTCCTGTTGTGAGCTTTCCTCCTTTTCCTGGAAATGAGGCCAATTACCTGCGTGCACAGATAGCTCGAATCTCAGCAGGAACCCATGTCTCTCCCACTGGATTTTACCAGTTTGCAAATGAGGATGATGAAGAAGATGAAGGAGCAGACACATATGAAGAAAACCCCGAGTTTGAGCCTCCTCCTGTGGCTGAAATGGTGGAGTCCCTCGCCACGTGGGCACACCATGTCAAGGGCATTCTAAAGCAGGTGTGTGCCAGCATAGCTCACATGCACCTTGGATACCACTGACACCGCAGTGCTTATAGGGTTACAGAATGTGAATGACACTCCTCACCTGCACATGCAAGCTATTCACCAGAAATGGTATTGGAATGGAAGACTTTTAAATAGAAAATACATTTTATATAGTATATAATACCAAAATATTTTACACATAAAACACGTATTTTATATGGTATATCATACGTAAATATCTTGCATGTATTTATATATACCATCTATTTTTATGTGTGTGTGTGTGTGTGTGTGTATATATATATATATATATATTTAGGAACCCCCTAAGTTTAATACTTTTTCCAGTGTTCTTGAGATTGAAACCTGTCTTTAAATAACAGTATGGAGTGAGGCCCCAGTAGATAACAATCATTTCTTTCAATCTTTTGTATTAGGCTTTCTGCTTTGAGATTCTTATTTGACAAAAATGTTTAAAATTATCTTTTCTTAGGATGCTAAAAAGCAGATAACTTATGGTTGTATGCTAAATGGAACTTACTTGGTGTTTTCTTCTGGTTAATTTTTGTTTTGTACTTTCTGCTGTGAAACATTCAAATGAAAAAAACTTAAAAACATGTTCTATCAAACTAGTGCTAGAAAGAGGTATCACTAGTTTGTTTTTTATTCCTAGATGGTTTGATGGCCAGTCTACCAATTCAAAAATGCTACTGTAAAATAACAGCTAATGCTAGAAAATAAGGTTTAAACTTACTACCAGCAAAATAATAGTTGTAAAAAATTTATATGCATTAGAATCTTAAGAACATTTTGTTATGATCCTCTGACTGGTAGCCAAATAACAAGGCAGATTTTAAAAAGAAGGGATAGTTTGCAGTAACTGGTAAACTAGCAAGAATGTAAACCAAACTAGCCAGGAACTGAAGAATATAAAATGACAAAGAGCTGATAACTGAGGGTTATTCTCAAACAGTAAGCAGGAACGAATAAGGGGAGAAATAAGGGGAACATTCTGCCAAGAGAATATGATATTCTGCTAACAATATACCAGTTTTTCTTCTCATCCCGTAACTGTGTGTGTGTCTGGGCGAATTGTTTTCACTAGTTTTAACTTGCATTCTTTCAATGATTGTTACAATGCATTTATTATTTTTCCACATCAATTACAGGGTCGCTGCGTTTGGATTAATCCTTCTCAAAAATCAGAAGAAGATGAAGATGATGAAGAGGAGGAAGAGGAGGAGGGAGAGGAGCAACAGGAAGAAAGAGGACCAGCCCTTCTTACTCTAATCTCTGAAGATGAAGGTATTCATCAGGGAATATGAAGTTTTTTGTAGAGAGTCACTAGGAATGTTGTCATTTAGCAGTAGATATTTGAAGTTATAGAACTCTGACACTTCTTGGGGCAATATACTTTGCCTCTGTAGGGCAAACACATTCTTTTACAAAATCAATCAAAACCAAAATGGTTAATAATATTGATATTAAAAGTGAAATAATCATGTTTACTAGGTAACCATCTTGTTGAGATTAAAAGGAAAAAATAACTTTGACTTGTTATTGCAAGTTCAAAACAGCTCACTACATGAAATACATTCAACTATTTTTCTCATCTTTTTAAGAAAAAAGTGTGTATGTGTAAATACAATAATTAATATGTACACATGTGCACTGATACACATTATTTGTATAAGAATTTAGTTCTTTTAGTATATCACTGCAGTAAATAATGGGAATAAGGGAGCCTGAATATTAGATTACATCAGTATTTGATTATTTTGCTACACTCCATTTTCTAATCAAGGTGAAATATAGCTATACAATTTATCCATAAGTGATAAAAATTCCTTGACAAAAGAACCAGGGGTGAGTGCTACCAATTTTTTCTGTACGTTGGGGGTCTATCAGCCTTCCTATGCTACCTACATGCAAACCACCTGCTTGAAAACAGTACCTACACTTACTCTTTCTGACTTCTGGCTATTCTGTCATGCAACTTAGTATAAACTTTGCTTGAATTCTGTGCAAGTCTTGTAGCTCAGTCTTAAATATGTTGTAGAGGCTTGTCAAGACCATTTTTCATAGACAGTGTGTGTTTGGCTGTCTCCAGGCATGAAAGACATCCCTGCTTGGACAGCTCAGGCTTCTACAGACCTGATCCCACGATATTCTGTTGCAATCCTGCAGTCTAACCGATGGCCTGGAGCTTATGCCTTTGCATCTGGCAGGTGAGAGTCCACCTGACATGGTTACAACACTGCCTGTATGTGCTACACACAGGTGCCTCTTTAATGCAGGCAGAGTTACTTTATTATTAATTCATTGACTGAATTCTAACTATTCCAGAAGCTGATGGAGAAGGCCGCTTAAATGTGCACAGCAATAGTGAATATGTATTTAAGACTGGAAAAAAAATAATCTTTGGAAAGGCTGCATTAAGTTAATGGATGTAAATGTCAAGCTAGTATTTGAGCACAGTCCTTGATTTAAAAGACATATTCTTGTGTCTGTGGGACGTTTTACAAAACCAGCTACATTCTGTGATCCTAATGTAATAATAAATACATGTGGTTATTACCTCTATGTATATTTCCACGACACAGTCATTCCACTACACTGTACTGCAATGCATTACAGTGACACTCCATCATTTTAAATAGAAGATGTATTAATAACCATTAGAGCAGTTAAAAAAGAGGGGCCATGTTTGAAATTCTTCTGCTATAGGTTATCTGCACCACAGTGACTTCTTGTGCAGCAGAGTAAAAATTCCTGACAGTATCTCTGCTAATATTTTGTCAGGGGATGTATGTGTGATCTTTCACTTCTCTTTCTCAGGAAATTTGAGAACATCTACTTTGGCTGGGGGCACAAATACAGTCCAGAAAGCCACACTCCTGCACTGCCCCCGCCAGTACAAGCAGAATTCCCCAGTGGGCCAGGAATCACTGAGACAGTAGACCCCACTGTGGAAGAGGAAATGGCTTTCAAGGCTGCGCAGGAAGACGCCTTAGCCGAAACGGAGGAAGAGGAAGATGAGGAAGGGGAGGATGATTAAAATATGGAAGAAAACAGATTGTTTTAAAAGTTTGAACATAACAGCATTTTCATAATGTGGTCATTTATTTGCTGACCTCAAAAGAAATGCATTTGGAGCATGCCTTGTTTTTTGATTTCTTTGCAGCTGTCTTCCTCTCCTCACCTCTCAAACCTACTTGCAGTGGCATGAAGGCTTTTTTCTGTTTGAGCAAACATAGTCTGTTTCCCTAAAATTATACTGCTTTGAACTAAGAACTACCACCCACCAGATGTTCACACTGTTTTTCTAGCCCTCACTTCAATACATATATACATTTTACTTAAATAAATTTTTTTTAATCCCATGACCATGTCACTTTTATGTGTAAAAGCGTACTATTCGGCTTCAGTGGGCAGCTTATTGAGGTACGAGCTGAGCGCACGGCAGTGATACTGCTCATCATTGGCACTCGGGGGCTGCACCTCCAATCCTGTGCTCAGCTCTGAGCCCCTCACTGCAAGAGGCTTGGAGATGCTCGAGCGCATCCAGAGAAGGGCAATGGGGCTGGGGAAGGATCTGGAGCACAAGTCTGTGAGGAGCGGCTGAGGGAGCGGGGGGTGTTTAGCCTGGAGGAAAGGAGGCTCAGGGGGGAGCTTATCACTCTTTACAGCCGCCTCACGGGAGGGTGTAGGCAGGTGGGGGCTGGCCTCTTCTACCCAGTTACAAGCGACATGACAAGAGAAGGCAGCCTCAAAAGGATTATTAAAAAATTAATTTAAAAAATAAAAATAATGGAAAGCGTTGTTAGCCTTGGAACGGCTGCGCAGGGAAGCGATGAAGTCACCGTCCCTGGGAGTGTTTAAAAGACCCGCAGCTGCGGATGTGAGGGCACCGCTGCATTCTCGGACCGGTGCCATCTGGGCGCTTCCGGCGGGGGGGAGGTCTCGCGGGAGAGTCAGGAGGTGCTCAGCCGTCTTTTTCTGACCGTGCTTCCCCCCCCGCCAGCTTGTGCGAGTGGTGCGCTCCACGCTGGGCGTGCGTCCTGGCGGGCCAATAGGGAGCGGCTGCGGGCGCAGTTCAAACTGCGGCGGCGGTTGGGGCGAGCGCTCCCCGGTCCCTTGTCCCTGTTCTGCTCCTCCTGTCTCGGGCGGGCATGGCGGACGAGGGCGCCGTCACGGTGTGCGTGCGTGTGCGGCCGCTCATCGCCAGGTGAGCCGCCGCGCTGGCGGCAGGGGAAGGCGCCCTCCGCACCCCTGGGTGCCGCCTTGCCCCCCGCACGGAGGGATCCGGAGCGAGGGGCTGGCGAGAGGCGGGGAAAGAGTGTCGCGGTAAGGGGCCCGCGTTTTGGGGGCAGAGTCCTCGCCCAATAAAGGTAACAGAGTGTCTGTTCTTTCAGAGAAAATGCCTTAGGAGATAAAGTGTCCCTGCACTGGAGAAGTGAGAATAATACTGTTTCCGACGTGAATGGTACCAAAATATTTAGTTACGGTAAGAATGTGAAAGCAATTGCTTTACTTGGATGCTTACGTGGAAATTTGCTACTGTACTTTTGAACGTGTCCTTTGTGTTTAATGTCCTGAGCTTCTTGAAGTGTCCCCCAACCTTCCCAGAATCGTAGTTCCGAAGGAGTGTCATTGGGGCACACGGGATTTCTGGTGTAGGCACTGCTGGGATGTGTTTTTGAGGTCAGCTTCCTGATGGATGATGCTTTCTCATGCCGTAGGGGCTTTGGAACACTTTGGTTTTTTTTAAATCTGGAATCCAGTTACACATGGGCTAAACAAGGGCTAGGCCAGAGCATTTAGGGAGAAGGGTATAGGAGAACACAATCCCAAAGGTCACTAATGTGAATGTTGGCTCCTCATAACTAACTGGCTCCCTTTAAGTCTTTTCCTACTGATCGACTCTTCTTGTTAATATTAACATAGCCAGTATAAATATTCTTCCCAAAATACATATTCAATAAAAGAAGTAAAAACTTCTCTGCCTCAGCTAGTCAGAAACTAACCAAGAGCAGAGGAGAGCTCTTTCATGCTGTCCACTGCAGACAACAGAGTCTGTGTGAAGGATGCAGGGGAGCCAATGCAGTCTCTGATAACAAACTCTGCACCACTTCTCTCCCCCTTCACTCCTGGAAGGACTCTTAAGGCTCAATATCCAACACAAACAGAACAGACAATTGGGGATACCTGTAGTAATTATGTTGAGACGGACACAGCTGGTATCACCTCCAGCCCTTTAACTAGCATCCCCACCAGTCCTTGTAT
Source organism: Catharus ustulatus (assembly GCF_009819885.2). Lineage (NCBI taxonomy): Eukaryota > Metazoa > Chordata > Aves > Passeriformes > Turdidae > Catharus > Catharus ustulatus. Next base: position 23,144,412 of record NC_046225.1, on the reverse strand, counting down.
TTGCAAGATCTACTTACCTTCTTTCACAGACCTCTCTCGTATAACTCTGACTCCTTTTCTTATAGGCAGCTCCACAATAGGACTGGCTTCTTTCACTCTGCTCGACTAGCTAAACCCAAGCTGTCCGTTTCCTGGCTGCCTAGCCTTGACTGTCCCTCTTACAACCACATGTCCTTCAGCTCCTCACAGCCAGCAGACTCTGAATCTTAAGCTCCAACTGCAAGTACCCATAACTGGTAGCTAGCTAGCCCACTCTTTTATATCCCCCAAAATGATTGGGCAGACACAGATGTTTCCACTCCTTGGTAATCAATACTGCTGCGAGTCATTGGGAAAGATTCCCTCCTGCACCATCCTTTCAGCCTGGCTACCCACAGATACGAGCATCACAGAGTCACCCCAGGACAATTAGCCAAAACGTTTAAGGATTAAATGGGATGACTGTTTAACTATGTTCATCATCATCATTGTCAGGGTGTTTTTACTTGTCTATCATCTGTGTATTGTGTCTTTCTTGATTTTGTGTTTAATATTTATTTTAAAACAAAATTCAAAAAGCATTAGTGGTGTTACAATAATATTTATATTTGAATTAGCTTACAAATAATTATGCAAATTTACTGTATTTGAAGTCAGAAACACTGAATGATTGCTTGATTTGACTTGCAATAGAGCGGATTCTCATGTTTTATTTTTTCTGTTTTAAGATCGTGTCTTTCACTCAAGTGACAACACTCAGCAGTTGTATGATGGTGTAGCTGTTCCAATTATACAGTCAGCTGTGCAGGGCTATAATGGTAAGTTTTAAAGCTGCATTTAAATTCTTTTTATAATGTATTTCAGAGATAGTTGGTAAAACTTAACCGTCTTTCTAGGCACAATTTTTGCTTACGGACAGACTGCTTCAGGGAAGACTTACACAATGATGGGGAACGAAAATTCCATGGGCATTATCCCTAAGGCAATTCAACACGTATTCAAAATTATTTGTGAGGTGAGTAATTCTATTAAATTGAAATGACCGAAAGGACAAGTAATATTTGTGATGGTTACGTGAAAGTTAATTTTAATCTCAAGAGCCTTATGAAGGAAATTAATTTATATTGGACTGTATGTTGCAGTTATTTTGCTAGCTTGGCAAAGATGAGTATTTCAAACAAAAAGCTAATGGGACTCTATTAGTTGAAATCAAATCAGAACTAAACTGAGGAGGATTCTTAACCTTCCAAATATGTTAAACTGATTACAAATAAAAATAGGTACTCATTTGTTAATGTGGTAGATAAGATAAAGTGAAACTTTGTGTTTATTCTGCTATTTTAAAAGTCTGAAAAGTTAACAATTAAAGACTTTTTCATAAGTGGGAAGAATATAACACTATATTTACTCACATCAGGCTTACAAAATAATTGCTAATTGCTCAATATTAATAAAAGTAAGGAGAAAGTGTACATTAAAACAGTGATTCCCAAAACATGATTTGCAGAGTGTTTGCTTCTGCCTTGAGGGTTTCAGGTAATTATTACCAGTGAAGTGAAATGGTCACTGCTCTTTTAAGGATGTGCAAAGTACCCTTAGAGGGTTTATGGAGTAACTAAAGGCAAGAAAATTTTTCTTGCATACATTGTGCAACCTTTCCTCACCCCAGCATTCTCTACCAAGGAGGCAGGGGAAGAAGCAGCAGCCACAAACTAAATTTGTTTTGTTTTTTTTCCTTTCAACATTAGATTCCAGAGAGAGAATTCCTGCTAAGGGTTTCTTACATGGAAATCTACAATGAAACAATTACCGATTTGCTTTGCGATAATAGGAAAAAGAAGCCTCTGGGAATTCGTGAGGATGTTAATGTAAGTAGATGTTATGTATAAGTATTTCATCTGCTTGGAGTAAAAGATGTAGGGAAAAAATGCCTTCAGAAGCATCCAGTGAAAAACTTTTCTGGGATGACCTGTGTAATTGTATCTTCAGCATTAGCAGAAGGACACTTGATGAAGTATAATAAAAACAGCGGGCTTGCTATTTCTAGTTCATATTTATAAGTCTTTATAAAAGTAGACTTAACCCTCAAGTTTTCCAGGATGGTATATTTTATTTAACTTTGTTAGTAAAGACTCAAGAATTGTTTAGTTAACAACACTTCTATAAACATCACCTTAAGCTCCATGTGTTACAAGTTTCTGACACATATACAGAGTTGCTTTAATATCTCTTCATGTCATCTACCAAGTAGATACACTTTTCTTCTACCATGATCATAGAATAATCATGACACTAGAACTATTCAGTGAGATGATCGCTATAGAGAAAGAAATCTGTATTAACACTATCTTCAGTTTCTTTATATTAAGTATTGTAGGAAACAATAAAAATTGTTGGGTTGGGTTTTGGGGTGGTTTTTTTGCTTTGGTTGCCTTAAATGATTATGGGTTTGGAACATAGAAAGAAGGGAAATTTACCAATTGTATGACTATGTCCTTATAAGAGTTACTGAGAAATATACTCTTAAATTCCCTGAGAAAATGTCAAGAAGGATATTTCACTCAGCAGTTCTGTTTTCGGGAAACTTTCTAAATCTGTTGTTTGATTCTTGTGCCCTTAGGCCACAATTTTGGTTAAAGTCTAAACTTTACCCATCCCCTGTTTTTGGGGTACAAAGACATTCAGCTGCTGAATAAATACCATAATAATTGCTGGTAATGTTAACTTTAGGTATCGAAGTGTGGTTTTGGAGTTCAGTAAAATTTATTACGGTGTTTATTCTATAGAGGAATACATACGTAGAAGATCTGATTGAAGAAGTGGTGGTTTCCCCAGAACAAGTTATGGAATGGATCAGAAAAGGAGAAAGTAAGTATTTAGATGATGTCTGCTGATAGCTTAAAAATGTGTTTGGTTAATCAGGTATATTTAGAACCATGGAGTGTTCCTTTGAGTTTATATTCATAAACCAAAGTTTTTCCAGAAAGTTTTAAAATTGGGCTTTTTGTCTGTTTATCTCCAGTTTATCAGATTATAAGCAGAAGTATTCTAATATTGTTTTTTGACAGGAAATCGCCATTATGGAGAAACAAAAATGAATGAACACAGCAGCCGTTCTCACACTATCTTCAGAATGGTAAAAATGGTTTCACTACTGGGAGTGGTTTTATTGTTTTCAAAGTAACAAAAATGTCATTGCACTTCATTGCATTTCTAGATCATTGAAAGCAGAGAACGAAGTGACCCTGCAAATGCAAACTGTGATGGAGCAGTCATGGTTTCCCACTTGGTAAATGTCTATTTAATATGTTCTTGGAGTACAGGTTAACTAGAGAATTTACTGTTACTGCTTGTTTGAGACATTAATGGTACTTCATTCTTTGTTGTTAACTTTGACAGATGTTTAAGTATAGAGGGAGACTCCTGTGGCATTATCTAGAGAAGATGTTCCCACCAGCGGGGATTCTACATGAGAATTATTCATGCTGGATTGGGGAGTGTTATGACCTCCTAGGAGCATAAGGGACTAATATCAGGGTGCTTTTACATTTTGCTAAATATATCTTCCCTTCAATTATTTCTTACCACTGACAAGTCCAGTGAAATAATTTGTAAAATAGGTAACTTTAAGACTTCCCTTATCATCAAATTTAGTTGTTGTTAAAATAATGTATGGCCTACATCCGCCATGGCCAAAAGATTAATTTTTTTCAGAAGTAACCCCACTTTGCATCTCTTTGGTGGATTATTGGTATATGAAATACCATAAACTGGGGAGAATTACCACTGGACCTCTCTAGGGAAATGTTAAGATTTCAGAAGCCTTTTCTACAGCCTTTTCTTGATTCTTAGAAAGTTATCTGAAACAACTGCAGGAATGGAACCAATGTGAAACTATGTGAACCTGCTAAAATGGAAATAGCATTAAGTTAATCACATGCATTGTGGAAAGAGCTTTCTGTTCTGGCTTCACATGAAAAAGCTCTGGGGTCTGAATGTAAATACCACTCATGCAGTATCTCAACAAACTAATTACCTACTTTTTGTGCTTCCCATAATTTACAGTATCCACTCTTCTTGCACCACCCCCTCTGCCCTATCTCAGTTCCAACTGACTTCAGAGTAACCACGAGTAACAAGGGTAAGGGGAGAGGGATTTTGACCCTCTTGGTCTCTTGCTGCTTGGTGGAGTTAGTACAGGATTTTACTCTTCTGAAGCAAAAATCAGCTAAAGTGAGGACTACTTGCTCAGGCAAATCATTACGGAATGCCATAATGTTCTAGTTGGCTTTGAATCAGGTTCAGAGTGAGACTTTTCCTCTGGTAGTTCATTTATTTTTCTTATTGTCACAATGGCAGGTAAGGAGAAACATACAACCAGCTTAGGAGAGGATACTAGATAATCTCATCTAGGCTCTTTCACATGAAGGATTCCTACAACTGGAATTAGTAATTAACACTTCTGTATTGAGAAACTGTGTTTATGTTTTTGTGACTGAGTGTAGAGGTTGTTGCACTGCGAGTTTGAAACACTATTTGGGGTGGAATAATAGAGTTCATATGAGCTTATTCCACACCCTTATGTACCTTTGAAAGTATTGGTTGTGTGTAGTAGCTGTGCAGTAATTCCAGTAATGACATACCCCTTGCTCTTTTTTTGAAGCTTAACTTTAGTTTATTAAATTCTTAGCAGAGATTTAGAATTATGAGGACTTAAAGTAAATTGTCTCAGAACTAACCTGTGAAATATTTCATGAATTTGCAGAACTTGGTAGATCTGGCAGGCAGTGAAAGAGCTAGTCAAACAGGAGCTGAAGGTGAGTGTTAAATGAGGCTCCACTGACAACAACTTCTGTTAATAAACCCTTATGAGAAACTGTGATAGAAGGGAAATTATTTGATCCATGTGCTATTGTGTTATTTATTGTTTATAAATAAGGCCTTTTCCTCTGTGTAGGACAGGATCTACTCAGGAAAATACTGTAAATGCTGTGAAGTGCAAACAATTAAGTAGTACTATGCCTTTTCTAGAATCGCAGGCCCAACAATAATCCTGCACGCAACTAATACAGTAGAGATGACTCAGTGAAGATGCACACAAAATACTAACAAAAATCACAAGAAGCTTTTTAGGGACTTGTGTGTAAAGGTGAATAGATGGCTCACTCTTTAGTTCAGAGGAAGCTCGTCTGTCAACAGTGACAGCATGAAGCTGCACGAAAGTGCCTTGATCAGAAAAAAGTGATCTGAGAGGGACACACGTAGTAGTCTCTCTAACAAAGAATGACTAACCTAAAGCTTGTATCTGACTTGTTTGTTGTGTGTGTGAATATGGGCATTTGCAAAATTTAAACAGGAAGCAAATTTGTAGTTCTTATCACCCCAAATGCTTACGATGTAAAGGTTCTAAATGTTTATTTTTGATTACTGTTTTATTTCAATGCATTTTGGCTATCATAAAGGATTAGGTACTGCCAGCTGATAGGTCAATAGTGTATTGTGGCACTTAGGGTTTAACTTTTGGACAATCAATCCCTCTGAGCATAACATAGCACAAAAGCTTGACAGGTTGAAAATAATTGAAAATGTATCTTAATATTATTTTAAATTTAAAATAATAATAATAAAATGTGTGGTACCTAGGTGTTCGACTGAAAGAAGGCTGCAATATAAATCGGAGCTTGTTCATTCTGAGTCAAGTTATCAAAAAACTTTGTGATGACCCTTCTGGGTAAGCAACTGTTTGAATACCTGTTACAAGATAAGACACTGCTAAACTAAGAAATTAAAATCCTTTATTTATAATCTTATGTAGGTAACTGTTTCAAATAGCCTATTACTTCTAGAAAATATATATTTACCATGTTTATGCAGAAATCTGATTTTTTTTTTGTTGTCACCTCTCTTTTATTAGCTTCATAAATTACAGAGACAGTAAGCTGACTCGAATTCTGCAGAACTCCCTTGGAGGAAATGCTAAAACAGTTATTGTTTGTACAATTACTCCTGTTTCTTTTGATGAGACACTCAGCACTCTTCAGGTAAAGCTTCTCTCCACTTCTCCAGCACTAATCATTGCAGACAGGTTTGAAGGGTGGAAAATGTAATCTGCTGGATCTTTAATGACTTGGCTCTTCTGAGGGGCTTCTGTAAACTCAGAACTTGAAGTATCTTTTCCCAGTCATCTTGTACTAGGTTGTCTACCTAGAGCTTTTTGGAAATTGCAACAAAGCTCCTTCTCTCACTTTGTAAGCATGAGATAACCACTCTTACCTCATTTGCCTTTTCCAAACATAGTTAGAGAAGTCTTTGCTAGCACAAGATGTTAGGCACTACAGGAATTGAAATGTTAATGAAAAGTATTCTTTCTTTAGGTAGGATTGTCTCCCTTTTCAATGATCTTTTGAGCTGTTAATTAAATAAAAAATAGCTTGGGACACTCTAAATGTTATGCTTTATGTTTTAGGTATTAATATCAAGCAAGCAAAGGAAAACTTCACCTTTTCAAAGCTTAGATTACATTAAAAATAAGCTAATTCAAATATTTGTGTCCTATGATATGCTGCTCTTTATCTAATAAAGATAGATAAATCTTTAGTTCTCCCTTTATTGGGAATATGGGACAAAATAAGTCTCTTCAGATATTTGTTCTTCAACTATTGCCCATGAAAAACTGTTCTTCCAGTTTGCCAATACAGCCAAAGGAATGAAGAATACACCAAAAGTCAATGAAGTACTTGATGATGATGCCCTCCTGAAGAGATACCGCAAAGAAATTCTGGATTTGAAAAAGCAGCTGGAGGAAGTATGTAATAAACTCAAATAAATCGATTCTTAGTACTGATAGCTATTTGGAGATCACTTGTTTTAATCCAAAAGCAGTTAAATTTGGAGGGGTAGGTGAACTCTTTAAAGTAATATCCCATTTTTATTGAGAGAATAGAAATTGGTGATGAATAGTCTACAACAATGGTGGTCAATATCTCTCTGTGCAAGCTGAGGCTGAACGAGATCAACTGAGAGAATTAATTGGTTACACCTATTCAGTAGGTTAACATAATTAAAAATAGAAATTTGTGATGCCTTATAGCATACTTTAACTGATCAAAAGAAGCAATTCATATAATTAATTAATTTAAGATATGATTGAATGTCTGTTAAAGATTGCAAGTTCATACTATTTCCTCCCTTGCTGATCTATAACTTCAGTTTGAGTTGCAGGAAGTTGCAACTGCATGAGTATCACTGGCAAAACTTAGGTCATGTATACCTGGAAGTTGCATTTAGAAAATGAACAGTAGTAACAATGTAGTCTGAAGTTTTTCCTTCTCTAAAAAATTATGGGGATGTGGAGCAATCTTGCAAGTCTTGTTAGACCACAGACAATAAAACATAAAGCACAGGAAAATAACAATGCTGAGCTAGTGCATTAAATCAAAGAATGCTCTTTTTTTTATTGCAAATTATAAATATCCGTAGAGAAAAATTTTAGATGAATTATTTCTTACTTTTAATGATAATGAATTTGCAACGTGAACTTGGGAGTATGTTTCTTATCTTCTGTGATAGCAGGTACTGAGTTATATTTGTAAGAATACTTTTTTTCTTTTGTACCTGAAAAATCTGAGGCTGTATTTTTTCTGGGAGTTTTGGCCATTTTTAAATACTAAGTCTGCAGTCAAATTGTAGACTAAATTGTCGGTTTCATTTTTAAGGATTAAAGTTTTCTCTTTCTGACTTTAAAACAGGGTATGTGGGTAGTTGGTTTTAAGTATCAGTAACTGTGTATCTTCTATAGGAGTGGTTTCTGCTCCTAAAATGTCAGTTTTAATAATATTCTCTTTATGGAAGGTGTCTTCAAAAACTCAGATTCATGCAATGGAAAAAGACCAATTGGCCCAGCTCTTGGAAGAAAAAAACTCCCTTCAAAAAGTACAGGAGGACAGAATACGTAACTTAACTGAGATGCTGGTGACTTCTGCTTCGTTTTCCTCAAAACAGAATGTTAAAGTAAGCACCTGTTCCAGATCTTACCTGATAACTCTGAAATACTTTACAAAAGGTAACATTAAATACATAGGTTTATATTGATAATGACAACTAAGTATGATGGGCAATTTTCACTTTTTTTTCATATTTTGAAAGGGCTGACTTTTAAATAAACTTCTGACTGTCAGTTCAGTATTGCCTTGTGAACAGACTGCAGGGACTTTTTTGCTTTCCGGCTAATTTTGAGGAAACTGCAAAATATTGTCTAGTTGACTGCTGATACAGAATTAGCCTGAGGCAACATTTACTCTGTACCTAGTGGTTTCATTTTACCACTTTTTTCTCTAAATACTCTTTTAAAGGGCAAGAGAAGAAGAAGAGTTACTTGGGCTCCTGGAAAAATAAACCAGGCAAATGTGAGCTTTTTTGAAGACTTAGAAAATGTAATGCCGACTGAAACAAAAAAAATGAAATTGTCTCTGCCAGCAGTACCAGATGTGGAGGATTGTAAGTAACCAGATGGTCTTTGAGGTCCTTTCCAACCCAGACCATTCTATGGTCTTTTTAATTTTCTGTGAAATTCCAATAAATATCTTTGCAAGTATTGCATTTCATTTCCCAAAGGGAGTAAGTTGATCCTTTGATAGCACAAATTAAAAAACAAATTAACAAGTCTTCAAGTGTTCTTGTACATATTTTTCAATCAAAACTGCTTCTATCACCCCAACTTCTCTGGATATTGAGCTTTCAATTTCTTAAAACCAAAGGGGAGAACTGTGAGGCAAATATTAGGGTCTACGAACACTTGCTATGCAGCCTACCCACATCCCCTAGTTTTTTGGAAAAGTGTTCTTTAACACAGACTATCCATTTCAACCCATGTTCTCTTCCCAAAAATGGAGGTGTGTGTGTAAAATCCCCAAATCCTCAACAAGAATAGAAAGTCATTACTCAAAGATCAGGTTGAGACAGAGAAATTCAAGGATTCATAAGAGGAGTGAACTGAAAACTGAAAAAGAAATTTTCTAAGGCAATTGAACTGAACACAAGAGGAAAATTTAGCAGTGTTTTTGCTGTATTGTATCTTACATCCTTATTACCTCTTCTGTCAAACATATTTGCTTGTATGTGGATTGTTCTGGGCTTTTATTCCTGTATGGGGGTGGGGTACTTTTTTTCCTTAGATCTTGCAGTTTGCTGTTGAGTGGTTCTTCCCTTGATGCTTGAACTTTTCCTAGTCTGTAGTTAAGTATATATTCTGGATTTGTTTTGTTGGGTTTTTTTTTTTTTTTACTTCATTAACTTGTGGTAAGATGGTCAACAAAAGTATAGGGACTGGACTTCAGTGGTGTTTCCTTTCATAACAGAAAATCATGAGAGTCAGAAGTCTAATTTAGTGTGCTTTTTGCCACTGAATGATTGTTTCCAATGTGGTAAAATTACTTTATAAGAAAATCCCTGATGTTTAGTTTAAAATCTGCTGTTGCTTTTGTTAATATACCTTTCTTTTCAGCTACCTTAGAGAATTCTGAGTATGAAAGCACTTGCCTGCTGGCTCCTGATCAAATTTCAGAAGCAGAATGGATTGCTGGTCCTAACATGAATTGGGTAACATCATAATCTGTTTTGACCTTCTGATACTGTGCATATGCATAATATGCTTCTTAGTAAGATCAGCCTTATTCTTCTGTAGAACACCAGTATTCTGTGTCTGCAGAATTATTGAAACTGGTTAGAAAGTCTCTTGGACATCTCTGTGAAGCTGTGGTATGGTTCTGTGCTTCTGTGGGTTTGTGGCAAATGATCCAGTCAACTTTGGTCTTTAAATAGGACTAACTGTGAAAAGACAAGCACTAAGGAATTTAATACTCAACTTGTTTGATCTTGTAGATCTGCTGAGAGTGTTTCTTTTTCTAGACTCAGAAAGACTTTGAAGAATCTGTGCAACTCTGTGAAGCATTAGCACTAGAAAAGGTAGATCTGTTCTGAATTTTCTAGAAATAAGGCTGACATTGCAGCAACAGCTTCTAAAGTTTGTTGTGCTGATTCTTCAGGATATCGCTGTAAATGAGGTCAACGTCCTGCAAGCTAAGTTCAATAACCTAGTGCTGGAAAATGAGCAGTTGAAATCAGAAATAAATGAAATGAAAGAGAAACTGAAGGAAAAAACAGAAATAGATGAATTTGAAGCACTGGAAAAGCAAACACAAAAAGATCATGAGGTACGGTGCATTGAAATGGTGAGATATGAATTCTCTATGCTCAAATGCTTTCTAGAGTTTATGCAGTGTACATGGCCTTGAACGTTGATTCAGAAACATATGGAGTTGTGAACTACATTCAGCAACAGAAGGAATGAACCCAGGATTTAAACTGGATTTACTTGGAGTGTAGAATTCAGACAAATTTTCAGAGAGTTGCATGCTGAAGCCTGGTTAAACATGTATTTATGTGTATATAGGTATCCATATGTTATTTTTATAAATGTGTGATCTGAATTTCATTCCAGATTTCTGTGAGGCAGTTGTTTTGCTCCTTAAATACATTTTAGAACTGTTTTGAAGTTAAAGTATGGTTGCTAAATCATATTTTCTATTTTTCTTGTGCGAAACGACTTACATTCCAAGACACGTAGGTAGTTAATGCTCATTTTGGTAATCACTACATGATCATTAACTTTTAACATATTATTTAACTTAGTCATGAAATTATTTTAAAATAATAGAGTTGTAATAGTAAAATCAAAACATTGTATTTTGTGCCAAGAAGTCACAAAAAATGTGACACTATCTACTGGATAATTTAGAATATAGGAAATGCTAACTTTCAGTTCTCTTCCTCTCTTTGTGTAGTTAGTGGAGATGCTCCTTGTTTGTCCAAATGTTTATGCTCTGATTCTGTAGTCTAAAATACAGTAACTTCATGACTATAAGCTGCACCGGATTATAAGGCGTGCTTCTGGGTGCCGGCAAATTTCCGATCTTTGTCCATATATAAGGCACTCTGGGGTATAAGGTGCACTTCCAGGTTCGGACCAAAATGTTAGTCAAAAGGGTGCACCTTATACGAGTGAAATTACTGTTCTTACTCCTTATATTAGGTTTTACCTGCCTAAAGTCTGGACTGTGTAATGAGTTATGACAAAAAAACCCCAAACATACAAATTGAAAAAAAAACAAACAAAAAAATCCAAACAAACAAAAAAAAAACCACAAAAAAACAAAACAGTAACTTGAGGTATGGAGATGTGGATGTATTATTCCATTTCTTTCCCAATACCTTTGCTGGTCATTACTTGTGCAGATTTGTCTGTGTAATATCTTCTGGTCATGACATGGATGTTGAAGTTTGTTGCATCCCTTTTGCATTTTTATTTCAGGTTACAATTTAACAATGTCACTGCTTATTTGCATTGTGTTCCCTACAATGATGTATGGATCTTACAGAAAATGGCTCCTGAAAATATTACCATTTAGTTTGTACTTAGGATTATTTGTAGAAGATCCTTTCTATGCTGGACTGCATGTGCTATCTTCCTTAGCCAAAGTTTAACAAATCCTAAGTTACAGTATTCCCTGCAAAGTTTTTAGGTATCTAATAACAGATGTAATGTCTAAAGTAGTTTCCATTGCAAGAATTGTTTTTTGAATGATTTGTTTTCAGTTATCTGAAGACAGTCCACAAAATGTAAGCATTTATTGCTATCCATGTAGGAGACTAATTATAGCAATACTGAAAGGTCACATACTTCACTAAATACATGAGATGAAATATATCAGTTTATACAGATAAACTACATAGGAATACTCACAGGAGAGTGCTTTTTTAAAGCTTTAAGCTGATCCTAAATTTGTAGATTGCATTTTCTTACCTTGACTTGTGATTATACGTAAGTACTTGTAGATGAGTACTTACTGTAAAACTTTTCTAAAATAGACCAAAAGAAAGAAATTGAAAAAGCTCCTATCTGGTCTTCTATTTGTGACTTCTTTCAGAGAATGCCACTGAATGTGTTAATGGCTAGTTTTACTTCCATTTTGGCTTCTCATTCCTGTTAGTGAATAGATTACAGTAATTTCACGAATACAAGCCGCAGCAATTTGACAAAAATTTTGGTGGAAACCCGGAAGTACGGCTAATAGTCGGGGGCGGCTAATATGTGAATAATTTTCTGACATTTACAACCCCAGACGTGCCAGCCAGGGCGCTGAGCCAAGCACCTGCCAGTAAAAGCCGGCACTCCGCGATTGTTACAGTGTTACTGTGTTGCCCTGGCTCCCTGCAGGCAGCACGGGGGGTGGGGAGAGAGGTGGGAGAGCTCTCTTCTTCCCTCCTCTGCCGCAGCTCGGTGAGGACGGGTGGGGGGGCGCGCCGCCGTTGCCGCGGTTCGGGGAGCCGACGGGAGCCCCGGGCAGCCATTGCCGCGGCCCGGGGAGGGGGGTGAAGTGCGCGCCGCCATTGCCGCGGCCCAGGGAGGGGGGGGTAAGTGCGCGCCGCCATTGCCGCGGCTCGGGGAGCCGACGGGAGCCCCGCGCAACCATTGCTGTGGCCTGGGGAGGCAGGTGGAAACACGCACCGCCATTGCCGCGGCTCGGGGAGGAGGCGGGGTGCTTTGTCCGCGCCTGCCGCCGGCGCCACAGGCGCGGGAAAGCTCCGTCCCTGCCCGCCGCCGGCGCCACGGGCGCAGGAAAGCTCCGTCCCCGCCCGCCGCCGCTGCCGTAGGAGCGGGGGAAGCTCCGTCCCTGCCTGCCACCGCGGGGCAGCGCCGACCTGGGGTGACCAAGCCCAGTGGCAGCGGCCGGTGGCCCCGAGCCCAGTGGCAGTGGCAGCCGGCCCCGAGCGGCAGCACCGGGCTGGGCCACCTGACCCCGTCAGCAGCCCCTAGCGGGCCGAGCCTGCACAGCCTTAGCTTAGCCAGTAAACCCCGCCCTCCTGCGGTTCTGTTACTAATTGCACGCGGGTCCTCGCTGCGAACGACAGAGCGGCTTATATTCGGGTGCGACTTATTTATGGACAAAAACCGAAATATTTGCCAACACCCAGAGATGCGGCTTATACTCAGTGCGGCTTGTATTCGTGAATTTACTGTAAATCATAAATACCTGCATGTGTCATAAAAATCTGCTTAACATGGCTAGAATTAGAAGTGTTGTATCTGTACAATTTCTGCATTAATTGCTTTGATAATGTTGCTCTTGCTTGTCAAACTATTGCAGATTAAATTGCACTTGAATTCTTTCTAATTACTGGGAAGCTAAAACAGAGCTTTGCATCTCATGTATCTATTTTGAAAGAATATGTAGCATCTTGCTTTGTAGCTTTTAAGTAGATGTGTGAGTATATACTAATAAAAAAGAAAACACAAGATAGACATGGCTTGTTTTCATGGTGTTGGCAACTAAAGCTACTGGTGTGGGTGCTTTCTAATATCCTCTGCAATTTTGCTTTAATTTGCTCCACAGGTACAACTAATGCATGAAATTGCCAACTTAAGGAATCTAGTTTCAAATGCTGAAGTATACAATGAGGAACTTGAGGTGAGCCTCTCCATTAATTTACAGGTGGTAAGACTTGTATGAAATGTGCTTGGTTTGTTTAGCTTGAAATATCATATCTGCTGAGGACAAACTAGGCATCATTGTGCTTGGGTTAATCTTACCAGCTATAAGGAGGGTATGTCTAAAAACCATGAATGCTTTTTGTGTAGGTTTTGATAAATTCTGACCTGAAAAACCAAACTGAGCACTAGAATCTTCTTTCCCCCCTTTTTTTCGTCCAATTTTTAGGCAGAAATAAATTCCAAACTGGAACAGCTAAAAGAGAAAGAGAACAAAATAAAAATATTACAGGATCGTGTGGAAGAATTGCAAAAAGCAGGAGTGGGAAAAAAGGAGACATCTTTTTCAATGGTAAACTTCAGTTTTCTGCTGGGTTGAGAGACGACTTTGTTTTTCTGAGTTATATTTAGGTATAGCCTTGGTATGATGAACATCTGCTTCCTAACAGATACAGGGAAATTCAGTTTTACAAAGCTTAAAATGCTAATTACTACATATCATACAGTGGTAGTCTAGGGAAGTCTACTCTTCCTCTTAAAGTTACTGAGTTTTCTAAGCCTTCACTTACATTTTAACCACATTAAAATGAACACATTTGCCTTATTATGGCTCTATAGGCTTGTGCTTCTTTGAGTATTGTCTTTTTCAGGGAGATTCTGATAAACTAATTGAAGAAATTCAGCAGCTGAATAAATCCCTCTTAGACAGTGAAGCCATAGCCTTGGATGCCAAGAAGGAATCTGCTTTTCTCAGAAGTGAAAATTTGGAGTTGAAGGAGAAGATGGCAAGTACTTGTTGAACTGCATTTGTAGCTGTACCAAATGCTGTTAAGGGCCTATCTGTTTCCAGATTAGTGAAGACCATCAGTGTGGTGGAGCACTCATCATTAGCTTTCTCCAAGTACTCCAAGTAATACTTTTATTATAAAAAGAAAGTAAAAGCTTTTCCCATAGGAGTGGGTGGTTAGTTTCAGATTTACCAGGAGAAAGAACAAGCAAAGAAGCAGTCTTAAGGGCAGTATTAGTACATATGACTACAGACCTAATTTTACCAGAAAACGGAATAAGAGATGTGGACTCAGAAGTAGGATGGAGTTTACAGATTACAAGCCGCACGGACTATAAGCCGCATCTCCGGGTGTTGGCAAACATTTCGTTCTTTGTCCATAAATTAGCCGCACCCAATTATAAGCTGCTCTGTCGTACGCAGCGAGGACCCGCGTGCAACAAAGTTGCCAAATAGTAACAGAATCGGGGGCGGGGGTTTACTGACTCGGCTCGGGCCGTGAGGGCTCGGCCTGCTTGGAGTGGCCCAGCTTGGTGCTGCCACTTGGCGGGGCCACTCGGGGCTGGCCACCGCCTCTGGGCTCGCTCACCCCGGCCCGGTGCTGCCCCACGGTGGCAGGGGGGGAAGGAACACTCCCACGGCGGCAGGCAGGAGGAAGCCCCCTGCCTCCCTCCCGAGCCACGGGGATGGCAGCATGGAGCCCCTGCCTCCCCCAGGCTGTGAGAGGAGGGAAGGAGGGAGCTCCCCTGCCTCCCTTCCCCTCCTGCGCTGCCAGCAGGGATCCAGACTCCACCCGCTGCGCAGCAGACTAACCAATTTGTAACAATCGTGTAAACCCGGGTTTTACTGGCCAGTGCTCGGCTCAGCACCTCGGTTTGCTCTTCTGGGGTTGGAAATGTCAGAAAATTATTCACACATTAGCTGCCCCTGAGTGTAAGCCGCATTTCCGATGTGGGAGCAAAATTTTAGTCAAAATGGTGCGGCTTGTAATCGTGAAATTACTGTACTTTGAGCTCTGAAAGAGTAAAGACAAAATAATAGCAGCAGTTTTGGCCCTGACCTCTAAACCATGTTTTGTTAGAGGAATATGACAGGAATGCAGTTGTTAAGTTGTGCATTATTCTGCTATATTTATCAAGGTCAAAGCTGGTCAGAGTGACAACAGAAAATGTACCAAATGCATTATTTAAATGTCAAGTACATAGACTTTTATTCTGTGTGTGACTTCCGTGTTGTATTGTTTTCCTGAAGAATGACATCTTAAACAGCCACAACCAAATGCAAAAGGATGTTCAATTATATCAAGGCCAAATAGAAGCAGGAAAAGCCAGTTACCGGAAAATGCAAGCTGATTTGCAGAGAGAGCTGCAATCTTTATTTCAAGAAAATGCAAGACTAACTTCACTGATGGAGGGTAAAGTTCCAAAAGGTACTGTTCCAGGTGGTGCCTTTTCTCTGCTCCCTCTCTCCTCCCTTTTCCCTGTAGTGGTGGGAGTATTGGCAAGGCTTTGGCTCTTGTCTTCCTCTATATATGGAGACTCTGTCAGTATAAAGAAACCAGTGTCTGGTATTACTGGCATGGAGTACCTACTTGAGCACTTTCTTGAACATTCTGGAAAATTGCAGCTTACAGAATATTTTACATTTTGTACAGCCAGGTCAATGAAATTATTGGAGAGAATCTAAAATAAACTAGATAGCAACCTAACAAGTACTGACAGAATTCAGGCCAGGAGCTTAGTCTTTTAATGGTTGGCAACAGTAAAATGTACTTTTCTGGAATTATAGCGATATGATATTCAGAATGCATAATAAATCTTCTGCTTAATTTAAAGCATGATTTTTTTTGTCTTGCACCCACTTATTAGTCTAAACTTAATTTTCTAGATCTGCTTTCTCATGTGGAACTGGAAAAAAAGGCAGCTGACTTAAAAGGAGAACTGGAAAATGCTTTGAAAGAGAATGCGCTTCTACAAAAACAAGTAAATGAGCTATCAGAATTTCAGTCTCTACCAAATACTCTTGAGATGCAAAAGAAAGAGGTAAAAACAAAACCTTTTTTTCTTGATTTTGTATTGTGCTTCACTAGTAACGTACTAATGGAGGCCTGTTGTATATGAGGTTTTAAAGCCAAAAATTGTTGTGAGTCAACTTGAGATTTAACAGTTTCTTAAATTATTGGTTCTCAGATATTTAATATTTGTACCTGGGAGTAAAGTTTATGTTTAGTTCAATACATTTAGTCACTGACTACTACAATTAATCATGATTTTCTAGTCCAACATTTGCATGTTTATTTGCTGTGACAAATACTGACAACAATGTATTGATGCAATGGTGTTTGATCCTGAACACTATTCTAAAACTCATTATTTTGTCTGAGCAAAAAGAAAATGTCAAGATGTCTTAGCAGAAATTCTGCTTGAGAAGTGAGAGATTTACCTTGCAAATTCTGGAAAACTTGTTAAGAAACTTTTTTATTTCCTGGCAGATAAGGGTAGACTAAGTATGCTGTAAATTTTTAGAGGGTTTGTTTGCAAACACTTTCTAGCTTTCTTTGTTCTAAGAACCACTTGCTACTAAGTATGTGCAGTGAAAATTATTTAGGGCAAGTAGTCTACAAACTCATGAATGCTTTGCAAAAAGTTCCAAACCCTGCAAGAGTCTACTTCCTCTAATCAACAAAATGTAATTAGATGTTAAATTCATCCCTGTATTGATGCCTTAAGGTTTTAGCTATTACATTTTTCAGCTTTTATACTGCATTAGTGAATAGCTCTGAACTCTGTATAAAAATTGAAGCTTTCTTCACATTTTGGTCAAGCTTAACAATCCTTCTGGGCTTGGGAACCAAGGTCACACTATTTGCCTTAGGCCCTGGAAAGTACAGTAATTTCACGACTATAAGGCGCACCCTTTTGACTAAAATTTTGGTCCAAACCCGGAAGTGCACCTTATAGTCTGGTGCGCCTTATATAATGTAGAAAGTTGCAAAATTTGCCAACCCAGCAGTGCGAGCCGTGAGCCAAGCCGCGAGTTGGGGCGGGAACGGGCAACTGCAGCCAGCAGGAGCCACACGGGGTGGGCGGGACCAGGCAACCCCCAACCAGCAGGAACCACGCAGGGTGGGTGGGACCAGGCGGCTGTGGGCAGCTCCCGGCCAGCAGGAGCCGCACGGGGAGGGAGGGAGCGGGCAGTCCCGGGCAACCCCAAGCTGCCCCAAACCGTGACAGCTGTGAGCCACAGGCAGCCCCGCGCCGTCCTGAGCCGCCCCGAGCCGTGGGCACCCCCGAACTGCGGGCAACCCCGAACCACCCTGAACCGCAGTAGCCACGAACCACGGCCGCTCCGAGCCTCGCCTTGCCAGCCAGGGGAGGGCGGGAGTGCTGGGGCCTGTGCATGGGGAGGACGCCTGGGGCTGTGTTTAAAGGCTACACCAATCTGTGAAAAATGTTTGCAAATTGGGCACCTGCCAGTGAACTCCATGATCGCGGGATTCCGTTACTAATTCGTTACTTTGTTGCACGTGGCACCGATCTACGCTGCAAAAAAAAAGTGCGCCTTATAGTCTGGCGCACCTTGTATAATGTACAAAGTTGCGAAATTTGCCAGCTCCTGGAGGTGCACCTTATAATCCGGTGTGCCTTATAGTCGTGAAATTACAGTAATTTCAGGACTATAAGGCGCACTTTTTGACTAAAATTTTCACCCGAACCTGGAAGTGCGCCTTATAGTCCGGTGTGCCTTATATATGGGCAAAAGTTCGGAAATTTGCCAACCCGGAAGTGTGAGCCGCAAGCCGTGGGGGAAGCCGGCAGGGCCGCGGCCGCCGGGTGGAGATGGGGCCATGGGGGCCGCAGCTACCGCGTACAGGCAGACCTGGAGGCCTGTGGTGCCCCGGCAGGCATGCCCCGTGGAGGCGGCGCCAAGAGGCGGCAGGCATGCTCTGGCCCCGGGGAGGCAGCACAGAGCGGCGGTGGGCATAGCCCGGCTCTGGGGAGGTGGTGCCGAGAGGCGGTGGGCGGGCCCGGGGGCCCATGGCTGCCGGGTTGAGGCGGGGCCTCAACCAGCAGCTGCACAGGGCGAGCTGGAGGCAGATCCTCGCTGCAAAAAAAAAAAGTGCGCCTTATATAGTTTGGTGTGCCTTATATAATGTACAAAGTTGCAAAATTTACCGACTCCCGGAGGTGCGCCTTATAGTCCGGTGCGCCTTATGGTCGTGAAATTACTGTACTGTATAAACAAAAGTGAATCGGGGAGGGGAGAGAAGCAAACTGGGGGAATGTGACTTCATATCCTGAGGCTATAATTGGACGATTAACCTCTGATACGCAAATAGTCAAAACATACATCCATCTGAGGAAACTTTTGACTTGTCCATCTTGAGTGTAGCCTCTTGATAGGCTTTTGCACTGCCCAAGGTGCATCCTTCGAAGGCCTTTAATAAATACCTACTTTATTCTCTAACTCTGTCTAGCCTCTGTTTTAGGTAGCCAGTCCAAGGCATCAGTATAATGAAAAAAGTATTGATACAAGTAAATATCCAGTTCAGGAGTCCAGTTTTAGCTCAAACATAGGAAATAAGAAGTACTGAAGAACATCTGAAGAGTTAGAAGAAAGATTTCAGGACTTGGGTAGGGGCTTGACTGTCTTCCTTATCTTTTAAAGATTCTTTGCTAGACAATTCCCTCCCAGTTGAGCAAAACACGATGTATTGTGCTATATGTTTGCCTGTACTTTACATCCTGTATCTTCACGTGGATCTGTTTTTTATTATGTAGTTCTGACATTTATTGATTTAGAAAACACTATATATTAATATTGTTTTTGTGTTCGCAGATTCTTGAAAAATGTGAGGAGTTACGCTTATTAAAATTGGAAAATGAGAAACTGCTTTCTGAAGTAGCTGATAATGAAATGAGACTTAAACATATGTCTGAAGAAATTGAAAAATCAAAAGACAATCTCACAGATGCACAACTGAAATATGTGAAGTCTGATGAGGAATATGTAGCACTTAAACAGCTCCATGAAGAAATAGAACAAAAATATATAGCTGCATCAGAAACCAATGAAAAAATGAAGCTCCAAATAGAATGCCTATCTAAAGAAGCACAAGAGTCAAAAACAATTCTGGATGAAATGAAATTAGAGGTCAGTGTCAGCTTGCTCCTTTTTATATAAGAGATTTGAGGAATTAATTCATAGTGCTAATAAAAAATGTTTTGGAGAAATACTCTTAAAAGTATAAATGACAATTATCTCTGACTTCCTCTAGCACTAGTGGGTACTACTTATTGTGTGCCAGGAGTATACTGAAGGATTTGGCAGCTCAATGATCTCTTTTTGTAGGCAAAGAAATGTACAGTAATTTCACAATTATAAGCCGCACTGAGTATAAGCCGCACTTAAGGGTGCCAGCAACTTTTCATTCTTTGTCCATATATAAGCCGCACCTGATTATAAGCCACACATTACAATACAGGATGTGATAAAAGGTATCTATTCTATCACCATCTGTTGAGGGTGGGGGCAGTGATCCTTATCTCAAGGGCAGATATTCTGCTAATGGGCCATCCATTGAAACCAGGCAGGGCATTGTTCTTTATCTTTTTCACAACCCGTCCTTCCTTCAGAGAGTCATTTTCTGCTAATGGCCCATTGAGTCCCACTGTGGGACTGAGAAAATTACTGCATCCCATTAAAAGTTGCTCCAGCCAGGAGGAAGAGCCCAACATTTCTTACCAAGATAAAAACAGAGGTTTTGGGACACTAAGGTAGCTCCTTTCTCCACTGGACTCCAGAGGAAAACCTGATTTCTCCACATCACTACTGGACCTTTAGAGGGAAACTGCACCTTCTACAGGAGCACTGCTTCAACTGAATCACATCTGTCACTGCAAGAGGACTGCAGCTACCATTTAATGGGACTGCTACCACCACCCTGCCTGATGGGGTGTCAGGTTGTACTCTGACTTTGTCAGGGTTTGGAGTTTGTTTCTTTGTAGTACTGTATTTCTATTTTAATTTCCCTAGAAAAGAACTGTTATTCCTAATTCCCATATCTTTGCCTGAAAGCCCTTTGATTTAAAAATTATAATAATTTGGAGGGAGGGGGTTTACATTCTCCATTTCAAAGAGAAGTTCCTGCCTTTCTCAGCAGACACCTGTCCTCCAAACTAAAACAGCAACATTTTTTTTCTTTTTCTGTATATAAACCGCACCTGATTATAAGCCACACTTTGGGTTTGGACCAAAAGTCAAAATGTTGCGGCTTATAATTGTGAAATTACTGTATGTTGCTCCAGACTGTTCTGAAATTGACTTTTTAATTTTCTTTTCCCATTGTTAAATATTATCTTTATGTAAGTTTTTTTCTATCTCACCTATTCTACATAAAGTCATAGAAACAAAGTTTCCACATTGGGAACTGGAGATCTTTTAGAACACAAATTGGAATTTGGTGATTGGAATGAAAAAATAAATATAAAAAATTTTAAAAGTAAAGGAAGTTAAACATACATATTTTTGACCAAACTTTGTGCACTGCTTTGGCTGTCGTATTTCAGCTATAGTTTTGATAATTTCTAAGTTATGCTACAGTTTCATGTGTATGTTTTAGAAAGACTTTTGCTGCTGAGGAGCCATCACAGGAAGGTTCCATAATGAAATGCATATTTATTGTGGCCAAGAGTATAAGCACTGACTTAAAGAGAAATTATGACCTTTATAAGCTCATAAAAGAACAAGTATGTATAATGGAGTTCTGCATTACAATGGAAGTGTCTGTCCTTTTCCTTTGCAAACTGAAGCTCTCTAGCAAAATCAAAGAACTGGAAGAAAAAACAGCAGAGCAAAAAGAACTTCTTGAGCTAAGAGAAAATCTTATTCAAACTCAGCACAAGTTAAATGAAATGGAGCAATTAAAAGAGGAAGAAAGGATTAATGAAGTGAGACGGGAGGCAGAAGATTTGGAGATCCAGGCAGTCTTGCAGCAGCTTACAGAATGTCAAGAGGAAATAAAAACTCTAACCCAGGAAAGAGATGACCTGAAACATAAAGGGGAGTCTCTCCAAGCTGAGACAGAGCAACTCAGAGAGGATATAAAGGACACTGTTTCAATGGTAGGAATTTTGCATTTTTAGAAACAGATCATACATGTTAGGAGAAAAACGTAGACTTATAAACTATGCTAAAATATTTAGGAGAATATAGGAGTGGGAGTTTGTGTGGTTGATTTTAATCAAGGAATGCTTACTAATATTGCAAAATATGTGTATTTTCTTTGTGAATTTTCTCTCATGTATTCTAAAGAACATCTTGGCACATGAAGATCTCAGAAATACACAGAATTCTCTGAAGGAATCCCAGAACATTGTCAAGAAGTTGGAAAAAAGTATTTCTGAAAAAGAATCTCAGATTCTGAGTGTTGAAGAGGCACTCGGGAAAACCATTAAAGAACTCCAGATACGGGTAAAACTTTATGCAATAATTAAAACATGCCTAGTTAATCTGCTTGGCATGTCCTTAAAAACTTTCTAGGCTCTTAGTAACAAGTGAGCAAGAAAACAGTACTGCCCAATTCAAGTCTTTACTGGCTGCTGCGGTTTCTGTAGAGCTTCCAGGTGTAATGTACAGTCTGATAAACCTTTGCTTAACTTGTGTGCCCCATGATTGTGGATTTGAGTAGTTGCATTGGATGGCAAATGGAAGAGGAGAAGAGGGTTACTTAAGTGTAGAAAGTAGGTTGATTTATATTTAAAATATAAATAATTTCATTGTTTATACATCCATATGAGACGTCTAACACTATTGTCAATGGCAGCACAGATCCCAAGGTACTGCAAAAGCCTGGTATAAATACTTTAGGATTGTGAATCCAACAAAATTTAGCATTTAATTTTGAATTGTTGAAAATGCTGTCTTTACATATTTTTAATAGATTGAAGAAATGACTGAAGAAATGAAAATCGTCACATCAGAGAGAGATCAGCTTGCTGAGGAGAAATCAGAAAGTAATAGCTGTAGAGAAAGTGATCAGCTTCAGGTGCAAAAGGAACAAATCCTTTTCCTTATACAAGAGAACCGTGCATTGCAGGAGAAGCTGGACAGTCTGCTTTTGAAAACAGAAGAATTTGGGGAAGGATCTTTGGTAATTATGCTAAAATTGTAATGGAAAGCTTGCTATTTAAACTTGGACTTAAGTGAAATGATTGCAAAAGACACTGCAGAAAGAGATCGTGTTACTTAACTGCACCTCATTAAATGCCAAGTTTATTATGGTTTACTTAAGATATAGGCCATGAATATTGTTTATATAAATATACATATATATATATGTATATATATGGATGTCTAGTAGGAGAATGACTATAAATAGAATATTAACATGGTACAAGATAGTAATGATCTGTACGGATCTGCACAGGAATGTCCTATAACTAAGTAGACAAAACTCATCTAAAAAGGGTAGTTCAGCCCTTTTAAAACATAGGTGGAAACGACTTCTTTCCTGGCACTAAAAGGAACAAGGCATCCAACACTTCCTGTAATTAGATGTGATGATTACACTTCTGTGTGTGTGTTTTTATAGCAGTGCCTCTGATTGTTGTACATAATCAACCTGTCAAAGGTGTAAGATAAGTTTTTCCTAAAGCTACTTCCTAAACGTGTTTACTTGAATCTCTTACAACATAGACACCACAGATTCAAGGACAATCTACGGAGCAAGAATTATTCCTTCTGAGAGAAGAGCTGAGCCAAGACCAAAGGAAATTGCGTGAAATGGAGGAAGCCAAGGCCAATGAATATCAAGGAGAATCTGAAAAAATGGAAAGAACAGATGATATTCCAAAACCACTTCACTCCTTGGATGTCAGCATCCAGACGAAAAACGATGATGATAATTTTAAAATGCAACTGGAACATCTCCAGAATGAGAGAGACCAGCTAAGAGAAACTCTACAGGAGACAATTAGCAAGGTAATAAAAGTGGTCCTCTTCCTGTAGGAGAACAGGTTTGGTAGATTTCTGTCTTAGATTTTGGAAGTGTTGTTCAGGTGTTAAATGTACTTTAATTGTGTCCAAAGAACTCAGAGATGCAGGAAGAGTTGAGATGTGCTCGTGAATCTCTTGGACAACATCAGGAGATGATTGTGGAGCTGGAAGGAAGTATTTCAGAGAAAGAAAATCAGCTCTCAAAGGTGCAAGAGGCATTGAAGGAAAAAACGGATGAACTGCAGCAGAAGGTCAGAAGCATTTTTGTCAAGAAAACCACAAGTTCTGTTGGGTTTGGCAGCCTGTGTCAACTGCAAACTTCAGTTTGTAGGGCTCCAGTAGATGTAATAAACAAACTCATTCTTTGTAACTAAATATGTCTTGGTACTCCAGCACTGAATATTATTTGGAGTCAACAGTGCACTTTGACCTCTGTGCATTTGTCCAATCCTAAATTTTTTACAGTCCAGTAATGGGAATTAGCTCTGTTTTTCAGAAGATCCTTGAGCAATTTTAAGACAGCTTAGCTCATTCTTTATTTCAATATTATAAATTTGTTCTTTAGTTTTTGTTTTCATGTCTGAAGCCAGTGTGGATTGGGGGCTTCATTTTAGCATATAGTGATGGCTCCTATCTGTTATGGGTACAGCAATTGAGCCATATTTATGGCTTTAGAATGTCTTGCATGCTATTCTACATTTAGTTTTGCCTGCCACTGAGATAGAAGCACTGAGATGTGATTGGCTTTTAAGCAGAATTTTCTTATCCATTTTGACTTTGTACAACAGGAATCCATTGGGGATCATCTCCTTAAAACAATCCTATTTACAACAACCCATATGTACAGACAGTGCTTCTGAGTGATGATCCAGTAACAATCTTCACCCTAAGCCTCACTGCTGGGACTAGAAAATTTAGGAACTTGGAATGTTACTGGTTGGTTTTGTCTCCAAAGCATCAAGTTACTTTTGCCCATGCAGGAGGTGATTATAAATGCCAATACTGGTTTGCATTTGTTCTTTCCAGCTCACCGAAGTCACTGAAAACCTGACTCGTGTCACAGCTGAGTATGGCAACCTCCTGGCAGAAAAGGAACAAATGGAAAGGGCAGTGAATGAGCAAGTGTGTCAGCAGCTGGAGAGAATTGCTTTACTTAACAAGGAGAAAGATGAGCTGCAGCAAATGGTAGAGACTTGTAAAGAAAGGGAAGAACATCTGTTAAAGGCTCAGAGGCAGGCAGAGATTTTGAAGGACAGCCTAACAAGCAAGGTGAGGAGTTTTGGTGTTTAGTCACTACATCTGTATTGTGACGTTTTGTCACTGATGTGCCAAACTCTTGCTCAACGTAAATCCTATTTAATTTTTAATTCTCAGTGCATCATTTTTATGGTCGGTAAAGAAACATGAACATGGGTAAAGGATTTTGTTTAAGTTTCTTTACTGGTATTTAGTAATGACATCCTCAACTTGTCTCAGCCTGGTAACCCATTGGATTGGTCCAGCTGTGAAATGAATGTGAATTTATCATATATGTGCATATTTAATCTAATAATCAGTACTTGAACATGTATTATAACATTTGAAAAGGCACTGTGTAGACAGCATCAACGTAACCTGGGTTTTGAATCCTTGGTGCTTTTCATGCTTTGTGAATGACAGGCTTGGTTTGGAAGATTTACTGTGTTGGTTATATTCTTTTGATGTTAAGAACAAACTTGGAGAGTGAATCAAAAAACTTGGCATTTAATTTTGAATTGTTGAAAATGCTGTCTTTGCATATTTTTTAATAGATTGAAGAAATGACTGAAGAAATGAAAATCATCACATCAGAGAGAGATCAGCTTGCTGAGGAGAAATCAGAAAGTAATAGCTGTAGAGAAAGTGATCAGCTTCAGGTGCAAAAGGAACAAATCCTCTTCCTTACACAAGAGAACCATGCATTGCAGGAGAGGCTGGACAGTCTGCTTTTGAAAACAGAAGAATTTGGGGAAGGATCTTTGGTAATTACGCTAAAGCTGTAACAGAAAGCTTGCTTATTTAAACTTATGCTTGAGTGAAATAATTTGAAAAGACACTGCACAAAAGGGTCATGGTTACTTGACTGCAGACCATTAAATAGTACAATTATTGTTTACTTGAGATATAACCCCCCCCCCCCATATCTTTATATATGGATAGCTGGTACCAGAATGTGACAAATGTTTTTCTGTAAGTAAAATATTAACTTGATACAGAATGGTGATGTTCTGAATTGATTTGCACATGAATGTGGTTCTTATAATCAATTAAGCTGAAGGTGAAATTTGTTCATCTGGAAAGAGTAATTCTGCTTTTTAAAGTATTTGTAGAACTGACTTTTTTCCTGGCAGTAAAATCCCAATCAACACTTTCTAGAAATGCATGGCGTGGTTGTACGTCTGAGTGTGGGTATATATATATATATGTATATATAATGCAAACTTCAAAAGAATAGTAATGCATGTGTGTTTATTTTAATATTGAAGGGACAGTGGACAAATTTCAAGTAAATAATTTCCTGGGCCTACCTAGCATTCTATAATGCTGACACAAGAAGTAGAGATAAGGTCTCTAGTTTTGAAACAGGAGAGGTTTGTTGTTGGGCTTTTTTGTTGTTGATGTTCCGCTCCTTGCTTAAACTACGATACTGGAATTCTACTTCTAATAACTTCTTGTATAAGTTTTTGCTTCGACTTTTATTATTACAGGTCTCTTATTTTATGAAACTTAAATTGAATATGGAGATTGGTCAAATTTTATACGTTTAAAAAGTACAAATCTCTCTTAAGTCATGTTGCTGTCTGTTGTACATAATCAACCTGTCAAAGGTGTAAGATAAGTTTTTCTTAAAGCTACTTCCTCAATGTGTTTACTTGAATCTCTTACAACACAGACACCACAGATTCAAGGACAATCTATGGAGCAAGAATTATTCCTTCTGAGAGAAGAGCTGAGCCAAGCACAAAGGAAATTGCGTGAAATGGAGGAAGCCAAGGCCAATGAATATCAAGGAGAATCTGAAAAAATGGAAAGAACAGATGATATTCCAAAACCACTTCACTCCTTGGATGTCAGCATCCAGACGAAAAACGATGATGATAATTTTAAAATGCAACTGGAACATCTCCAGAATGAGAGAGACCAGCTAAGAGAAACTCTACAGGAGACAATTAGCAAGGTAATAAAAGTGGTCCTCTTCCTGTAGGAGAACAGGTTTGGTAGATTTCTGTCTTAGATTTTGGAAGTGTTGTTCAGGTGTTAAATGTACTTTAATTGTGTCCAAAGAACTCAGAGATGCAGGAAGAGTTGAGATGTGCTCGTGAATCTCTTGGACAACATCAGGAGATGATTGTGGAGCTGGAAGGAAGTATTTCAGAGAAAGAAAATCAGCTCTCAAAGGTGCAAGAGGCATTGAAGGAAAAAACGGATGAACTGCAGCAGAAGGTCAGAAGCATTTTTGTCAAGAAAACCACAAGTTCTGTTGGGTTTGGCAGCCTGTGTCAACTGCAAACTTCAGTTTGTAGGGCTCCAGTAGATGTAATAAACAAACTCATTCTTTGTAACTAAATATGTCTTGGTACTCCAGCACTGAATATTATTTGGAGTCAACAGTGCACTTTGACCTCTGTGCATTTGTCCAATCCTAAATTTTTCACAGTCCAGTAATGGGAATTAGCTCTGTTTTTCAGAAGATCCTTGAGCAATTTTAAGACAGCTTAGCTCATTCTTTATTTCAATATTATAAATTTGTTCTTTAGTTTTTGTTTTCATGTCTGAAGCCAGTGTGGATTGGGGGCTTCATTTTAGCATATAGTGATGGCTCCTATCTGTTATGGGTACAGCAATTGAGCCATATTTATGGCTTTAGAATGTCTTGCATGCTATTCTACATTTAGTTTTGCCTGCCACTGAGATAGAAGCACTGAGATGTGATTGGCTTTTAAGCAGAATTTTCTTATCCATTTTGACTTTGTACAACAGGAATCCATTGGGGATCATCTCCTTAAAACAATCCTATTTACAACAACCCATATGTACAGACAGTGCTTCTGAGTGATGATCCAGTAACAATCTTCACCCTAAGCCTCACTGCTGGGACTAGAAAATTTAGGAACTTGGAATGTTACTGGTTGGTTTTGTCTCCAAAGCATCAAGTTACTTTTGCCCATGCAGGAGGTGATTATAAATGCCAATACTGGTTTGCATTTGTTCTTTCCAGCTCACCGAAGTCACTGAAAACCTGACTCGTGTCACAGCTGAGTATGGCAACCTCCTGGCAGAAAAGGAACAAATGGAAAGGGCAGTGAATGAGCAAGTGTGTCAGCAGCTGGAGAGAATTGCTTTACTTAACAAGGAGAAAGATGAGCTGCAGCAAATGGTAGAGACTTGTAAAGAAAGGGAAGAACATCTGTTAAAGGCTCAGAGGCAGGCAGAGATTTTGAAGGACAGCCTAACAAGCAAGGTGAGGAGTTTTGGTGTTTAGTCACTACATCTGTATTGTGACGTTTTGTCACTGATGTGCCAAACTCTTGCTCAACGTAAATCCTATTTAATTTTTAATTCTCAGTGCATCATTTTTATGGTCGGTAAAGAAACATGAACATGGGTAAAGGATTTTGTTTAAGTTTCTTTACTGGTATTTAGTAATGACATCCTCAACTTGTCTCAGCCTGGTAACCCATTGGATTGGTCCAGCTGTGAAATGAATGTGAATTTATCATATATGTGCATATTTAATCTAATAATCAGTACTTGAACATGTATTATAACATTTGAAAAGGCACTGTGTAGACAGCATCAACGTAACTGGGTTTTGAATCCTTGGTGCTTTTCCCACTTTTTGAATCCTAGTCAATATTTCTAAGTCTTTGTACTTTGTTCTTGCCAACTCATTCTTTTCATATTTTTTGCTTTTCGGCTTTTCACCTGTCCAATTCTACCTCTGTAGATCAAAGAGTCTAATTGAGGATTGCTTCTGTGTAGCAGATATTACTCTTAGGTTGAGGAGATATAACAATAGTGTCCATTTTTTTATGCTTATCTTCTATTTATTTTAAGTTTCTTGTTATATAGACATAAGTTGATTGTGTTTTTCTTTGATTCTTCTTGTTTCACAGAAGACCAAAGTTGACTGTTGTAGACTTTTTTGGGTGTCATGCAATTCCTCTTCCTTGTGAATTTTTTTTCTATATTATTAGAACACCAACGTTACTTTTAAACTTTACTTTTTGCTAGTGTGAATTTCAGTAATTAAAAATTGTGATTTATTTTACACAACTGATTTCACTGCTTCCTAGGGTGTAAATACAGTAAAATACATTACAAATGGTGATTTGCATTTTTCTCCACTGTTCACTGTAGATTCAACAGTTAACTGAGACACTAAATAGTGTATCTTGTGAGAAGGACCAGTTATTAGCTGAAAGAACTAGTCACTCTTTACAATTTAAAGAACACGTCTCATCAGTTAATCAAGAAAAAGATGAGCTGCAAAAACTTCTTCAGAATGTCAGGTCTGAGCGCGACCAACTCAAGACAGAATTGCAAAGAAATTCTGATATGGTGAGTGTTGCAATTTGCGTACCTGAGTTACTTATAACTTCTCATGTGTAATTGTACTTTAATATGTGTTCTTTTCTTTTAGTGTGCTGAAACAAAGGCCAAACTGGAAGATGCTTTAGAACAACTGAAGCATAGAAATCTGAATAATATGTCCATTCAGGTCAACTCAGTGGATCTTGCGGAGCAGGTGGCTGATGACAACTTGAAAGAAAGAACCTTGACGATTAAGGTAAGCTTATTTTTCTGCTTGTTTTAAGAGTGCATACAGGAACTTACTGACACTTGTCATGGAGCATAAACCTTCTGTACATTATGTATAGAATGGTTTGCATATCTTGCTAAGATGCTGCATACCACAGGATCAGTTGATTTGCTGTTGTTGTTCTGTGATTGCATATCTTGTGTCAATGGAGAAGTTCACTTCAATATTCACAGAACATCTCACTGGCTTTCATTACTGTCCAACCACCCCAATGAAAATAAATAGCCATGTAGGATCATAGAATCATTTAAGTTGGAAAACACCTCTTAAATTATAGATTTCAACCCTTAAACCAGCACTGCTAAACAAACCGTGTCCATAAGTGCCAGATGTATGCATCTTTGAAGTGGCTCCAGGGATGGTGATTCCACCGCTTCCCTGGGCGGCCTGTTCCAGTACTTGACAACTTTTTCTTTTCAACTGAGATATGTTTCCTAATAACCAGCCTAAACCTCCCCCAGCCTACCACATGTTACTGGAGAGAAGAGGCTACTCCCTCCTGTCAGGGAGTTGTGGAGCAGTGCGGTGCCCCCTGAGCTGCCTCTTCTCCCAGCTCCTCAGCTGCTCCTCACAGAATTTGTGCTCCAGACCCTTCCCCAGCTCTACTGCCCTTCCCTGGACATGCTCCAGCACCCCAAAGTCCTTCTTGTATTGAGGGGCTCAGAACTGAACACAGAATTTGAGGTGTGGCCTTGCTAGTGCCAATCTGTTTCCTAGTCCTGTTGGCCACTCTATTCCTGACACAAGCCAGTATGCCATTGACCTTCTTGGCTGCTGGGGCACACGCTGGCTCACATTCTGCTAACTGTTGACCAGGATGCCCAGGTCCTTTCCTGCTGGGAAGCTTTCCAGACACTATTCCCCCAGCCTATTGGACTGCATGGGGGGTGTTGTGACCTGACAGTTCCCCTTGTTGAACCTCAAACAGAAGCACTTTGGTTTTTTAAAAATCCCCTAAATCCTCCCTTCCATTATTTTCCATTATACTAAGTTGGTGTCAAATTAATTTCGTTACCGTGCTTCTGCCCTCAAACTGAGAATTCCTCAGACCTTTTGTTAGTTAGCTATCCTGAATGTATTTTCACACAGACAGAAGAGCTAGTAACCTACCAAAAGCCAAAATAAACAGGATTCATCAATACGTATTGCTGCATATAGGTAAAGCCTTACAAAATAAGGGCCTTGTTACCCTTGTGAAGTCATGGCTCAGGCCTGTTACTTTGGCTGAGTAGAAGGGAACTACAGGAGAGTGACTCAGCTGCAACAGGGATACAGAGACGTGAAAGCTGTGCTCCGTGACTGCCTCGTGTCCACATCGTGGTATATGGTGGTTGCTTGACTTCAGCTTGTTGTGCCTTAAAACTGTGTAAACTGATAACCAGCTAACTGCCTAAAAAGGCATGGGTTTTGCAATAAAGGGCTCTCCTTTGCACTGCCTGGGGACTCTGCATTGCTTTGCATCATCACATTCAGTGCCCAAACAACAAGAAGTGAGGTTACAATGAAAAAGTAAACTACAACCTGCAACCCTGCCCTGCAACCCCAAAACACCAAAATACTGAATTGCAATGAAGAAATAAACTACAACTCAACAAAATAAACCCTTACAAACTTAAAACTACAAAGAGCAGAGCTCAAACCCTACTACAACAACATAGAATTTTCTTTACAAACCACAATCCAATGGAAAACAAAATACCAGCACAACTGATAAAGTTAAATCATCATGAAGGAAACTGATCCCTTTTAAGAGCACTCTCCCCTTCTGACTTCTGTAATTTATAGGATCTTGTTTGCCTCTCCCAGTTTTCCAGAGTTTTTACTGTGAGGTGAAGAGTTAAGAAATGGGATGAATGTTGGTACTTTCAACTAAGAACCAATGATGGAGGGAGTTATGTCAGAGGAGTTTTATACTTATTTTAAAATATGTAATATAGACATAATTAAACATGATACGGGAGTTGCATTTTACTGGGTCTTCAACCCTGTAGGACTACTGAGCCTGCTCACTGTTTGTTCACACCTTCCTTTTCATACCAGAGTGGTAGGACCTACTTCATGAGCCCTTTCCTTCAGGAAAGTAGAAGCAGATAAACTAGAAGTCCATCCTGAGGAGAAGGCCAGCTGGCGAACTTGTGGACAGGCAAAAATTTGCAAGTCTTGCCACTCTTGTGACCAGACAACCTAAACCACAAAGACAGATTGAGCTTGTGAATTTACTTGCTGGAAAACTAAGAAATTATCTGGGTTTGTGCCTGGATTAGTGTTTTTGTCATATCCCTATGTCAAGTCAAAACTGAAGTCTTAATCGTAATAACTTTTCCTCTTGTAAAACCAGTACATACTGTAGGGGTTAGTCCTGGAGTCAGATAATGTATTTTATGTTTCTGTTTATAGCTAATCACACTTTTCCTTGCTGTGAACTAATTAATTTGTTTCACTTGCATGTAGGAGCTTCTTGAGAAATTCCCAGCCATGGGGAAGAGGTATGAATGTCTCTCTACAGTGTCTCTTAAGCTAAAGAGTGAACTGAATAGTCAGAAAGCACTTATAGCTGGGATACTGCCTCAGCTTACATTGGAGCAGAGAAAACAAGTCAAAACACTTCAAACCAAAAATGAGGAAATGAACACTCGTCTCCAGAAGTTATTGACCAAATTGAAGGTACCAACTTAAAATGCTTGAATATGTGGGATGCTTCATATGGCTTGGATTTGGATTTTGGGGTTTTTTTTAATAAACTCTCAATGGTAACAGCTAGGATTTTATATACTCTAGGTTTGGGTTTTGATAGTCCATACATTGGAGAAAATATGTTGATAGCAATTGCTTTATGCTCTTAGAAAACTGGAACTTATGAACTTACTTATGTTATGCAAATCAAACTTAGTTTTTAACTGTAGTTTAGCTGTTTAGCACAGAATTATTTCATTGATAGTCAGTTTTAATTGGAAAATGAAGTTTTCTTTCTGTACTCTATAAATCAAATAATAGATGACTAGGTATGTATTTCTCTGTGGGAGAAAGAAACATGCAAGATGGTTTGGAGATGTATGCTTACTCTGCAAAACTACCCAAGTAGTGTGATGATTTTACTGCCTTGCAGATCTTCCCCATTTTGGAATCAGTTTCTCCACTGGACTAAAATTATCAGCAAAATAGTTAAGGGTAGTTGGGAAAGAGTTCCTGTTAACATATGCAGAAGTACAGTAAATGATAAAGTTTTTTCTGTTTCTTTATTTACCATTAAATATTAAGGGCTGGGGTTTTTATTGGTTGGAGCATGGAAACATGCACAGACCTGCAGAGAAGGGTGAGGTTTTTGAGAGGCATTCATGTCTATAATTAGCCATTAACTTGTAAGTTGAACTAATATTTCAATGAACCTCATTTTATAACTTAATGCAGCCATTTTAGGTTTAGTTTTTTCCATAGATGGCTTTTAACTTTCATGGTTAAAGATATTTAAGATCCAGCTAGCAAGCTCTGCTAGAATAAAGTTTTAAATCAGCACAGTGATATTACTCTCATAGATCATCTCCACCTTTCACAGCTCCAAGAGAAAATAAATATAACAAAGAACAATTGTTTTTCAAAGTTTAGATTTCTGGAAGACTGTCTAGAGCCTTTTAGACTTCTTGGCTTTTTTGGAGTCTACAAAAAATAGGACACCGAAAAAGTACTGTCTCAGCTAAAAGGCTTACATGCCATTACTATAATGCACAAATGAACCTGGTTTTCTTAGTAATGTGTTGGTTATCCTGGACATTTACAGGCTCAGAAAATAAATAGATTGAATTGTAAAATACTGTGTTTTAGCAGGGTACCATTTTAAAACAGGCTCAC
The DNA here is from genome assembly GCF_009819885.2 of Catharus ustulatus. Lineage (NCBI taxonomy): Eukaryota > Metazoa > Chordata > Aves > Passeriformes > Turdidae > Catharus > Catharus ustulatus. Next base: position 23,111,415 of record NC_046225.1, on the reverse strand, counting down.
TGATACATAGTGTGTTTCTGCAACAGCTTCTGTTCAGTTCTGTTTGCAACAAGAAAAGAGACTATCACACTGCGGTTCATAAGTATGACATGGAATTGCTTGAGGAAAAGAGAAAACAAGATCACATACAATCCCAGATATCCCAGATACAGTGTCTCAGGAAGATTAATTTGAAGCAGAATGAAGTATCATCTCAAGAGTTAAACAGCAGTGAAGGGCTGCAGAGTTTCCACTTGGATGCAGAGGTAATATTTGGAAAAAAAATAGATATAAAGATCCATTCCAAAGGTATGGGGTCATGTGGTGGTGGGAATCTACAATAATTTCACAATTATAAGCCGCACCATTTTGACTAAAATTTTGGTCTGACCCTGAAGTGCAGCTTATAATCAGGTGCGACTTATATACAGACAAAGAACAAAAAGTTGCTGTTTCAGTTTGGAGGACAGGTGTCTGCCGAGAAAGGCAGGAGCTTCTCTTTGAAATGGAGAATGTAAACCCCCTCCCTCCAAATTATTATAATTTTGAAATCAAGGGGCTCTCAGGCAAAAATATAGGAATTAGGAATAACAGTTCTTTACTAGGGAAATTAAAATAGAAATACAGTACTACAAAGAAACAAACCCAAAACTCTGACAAAGTCAGAGTACAACCTGACACCCCATCAGGCAGGGTGTTGGTAGCAGTCCCATTAAATGGTAGCTGCAGTCCTCTTGCAGTGACAGATGTGATTCAGTTGAAGCAGTGCTCCTGTAGAAGGTGCAGTTTCCCTCTAAAGGTCCAGTGGTGATGTGGAGAAATCGGGTTTTCCTCTGGAGTCCAGTGGAGAAAGGGACTCCCTTAGTGTCCAAAAACCTCTGTTTTTATCTTGGTAAGAAATGTTGGGCTCTTCTTCCTGGCTGGAGCAACATCCAATGGGATGAAGTAATTTTCTCAGTCCCACAGTGGGACTCAATGGGCCATTAGCAGAAAATGACTCGCTGCAGGAAGGATGGGTTGTGAAAAGATAAAAAACAATTTCCCACCTGGTTTCAATGGATGGCCCATTAGCAGAATATCTGCCGTTGAGATAAGGATCACTGCCCCCACCCTCAACAGATGGTGATAAAATAGATACCTTTTATCACATCCTGTATTGTAATGTGTGGCTTATAATCAGGTGCGGCTTATATATGGACAAAGAATGAAAAGTTGCTGGCACCCGGAAGTGCGGCTTATAATCATGAAATTACTGTAACGGTATTGGGTTTATCTGTTAAAACTTCACTTAAGGTGGGGATGGAAGGAATAGAGTTATTTTTGTATGCTACTAGTTGTATAATAAAAGGATTTTGCTTTGTAAAGCAGCTAAAATAAGATTAATAGGTTAGAAAATAGTGGGAATGTTTTTTATTTATTTGCCCTCTACAATACATACTAACCGATACCAAGATGACTTGTTCTATGGAATAAACTTTTGCTAATAAGCACTTTTTTTTCCTCCTTTCCACCTGCCTTGGGAATGTAGACTGTCCTCTTGTTTTCCCAATAGGGTGTAATTTTAAGTCTAGCAAAACTCCTTTTATACAATAATTAGATACTAAAACAGACTTTCTGCTATACTGATAACTCAGAGGACAGAAAGTGTATTTAGAAATGTGAGAACCAAAACAGTATTTAAATTTTAATTCCTTTTTTTCATAAGCGCATTCTCAAAGATGTATCAGAAATGGAACATGAACTTCTCTGCATAGAAGCAGAGTTACAGCAGGAAGAAAGTGCTAGAAAAGAAACAATACAGTTCTGGGAAGCTTGTTCAGGAACTCACTGGGTTACAGAAGAACTGAAAGAAGAACTTGAGAAAGATAATGAAAGACTCTTGCAAGTCTTTAAATTCTGGACTCCTAAAGTAAAGGTAAAATTAAATGTTATAGAATCAGAAATGTATTTTGTGTAAGCAGTCTGCAAATGCCTATGACTGAAAACAAAACACACAAAAGGCTCTTCGATGAGCATTCATTTATTATCAGCATTTACTCATACTTTAACTGTAAGACATAGGAGTACTTAAAAGATTTTTAGCGATTCCTCAAGCATCCCAACTTGGAAACTGGCTTTCTACAAGAATTTCTGGGTAATAAATGGAAGGGGCTGTGGGGATGTTTATTTGGGGTTTTATTAGTCTGAATTTTGGAAAACATTGCTTTTCTTGCCAAACTTCATCAAAACTATTATAGCCATTTTCAAAACTCAGTTAAATTTATATTCACACTCCTTTCTTATGCTTATCTCTTGCCTCTTTTGGAAACCTGGACAGCATTTTTCAAGGTTTAGTGCATCATGAACAGGATTTCATGAGATCTCATCTTTCTGATTAAATCTTCAGTTTAGCATATTTTAAAGTTTCTTCTGTGGAGTCAATAGTCAGTCTTGACTTCTTTGGGATTTTGCAATGTTGGCAAGGTTTTTGGAAGAATTCCCTGACCCTAATATTATATGGATCAAAGCTTTTAACAGACAAAAATCTAGTAAACATTGTTGTTTCCTGACAATTGGGAAGTTTTTATTTATCTGACATGTCAAACGTGGTTTCTGGAATAGTTCGATGTCCTTTAGTCAGTGAATACATTCTAGTAAAAAAATGTGTGAATAATTGTGCTTTTCTGTGGCTGACATTCAAGAAGTCTTCCCAATATAATTCCTTTGTTTCTCTAATATTAGAGTTTGAGTTAATGCAGAAATACTGGTAAATGTACAATACACTATCATCTTCTCTTGTGCCCCGTCCTGCCTCCCTCTCTTCTGGAAATGAAACTGTTCTTTTGAGTGATTTCTGACAACAACCATTTTCAAATGGGACATTGAAACAAGATTGTGAAAATAATGCAGGCTAAAATACTTCCTGTTTCTTCACTTGCCATATTTCTAGCAGATTAAAAAAATATTTAGAATTATTCTGTATGATGCTACTCATTTTCAGATACTCCTTGAACTTTCTTCAGAGCTGGATGCCAGAACTGCCAATTATAGTAAAAATGCTGATGTTGAATTAAAACAAAGAAAAGAGAAAAATCAAGAGTTGCTTCAACATCTAAATACTCTAAAAGAAAAACTGGCCCCTGGTGGCTCTGCCAGTCTGGCATTAGAAGAAGAAAATTACAGGCTTCATAATAAATTAAAGGCTGCAGAGCAAGATAAAAAGGTACGAATACTTGTTTCTAAGGAAAACTTCTTTGATGCTTGTTTTCTAAGAGAGAGTACTCCAAACTGAAAATAAGGATTGATGGCAGCTGTAATTGTACGCCACCACAATACAAATAGAGTACACTTTATTTTAGTAGTTCTTTTATTTCCAAAGTAGAATTTTGAGCTCTTGCATGTAACATGATTATTTTAATTGCCTGATTTCTATACACAAATAGATGTTCGGTTTAGAAATTAATATTAAATATTTTCATTTGCTTTGGAAGTATTGACTTTAATAGGGTGATACTCTTGATGCTTCCTGTGAGTATATGGTATTCACTATGACAGACATGAAGATGGAGAAGAATTCTCTATTTAATCACAGGAATTGAGAACTCATTTTCTCTGTCCTGTTTATGTCACAGTTACCCTTCTCTGAAGCACTTTTTCTTTTCTTAGACTTGAGTGTTCTAGACTATTAAAAGGTGACACAAAAAGTGACCTGGACATGAAGAGTTGCCATAGAGCCTGTAGTGTTGGATTTTTTTTGTGTGGCTTGAGTTTTTGCTAATTCTTGCTAAGAATATGACCATGTGCTGTTACTGTTACTATCTTTTGACATAACTGCTCATAATTGATTGATTGATGTATCTCAACAGGCTATGGAAGTAAAAATTCAGAAGTTAGAGAACGTGATAAATGAAGTAGGAGAAAGTGTCAAAGAGAAAGATGACAGGATAAGCAAGTTACAAGCACAGATACGAATAAGAACAGAGGCAAGTGAGCTGACCCAACTGCATGCCAAACTGAATGAGATGGATAATTGCCTCAGGACTGCCTTAACAGAGAAGCAGAGTCTTCAGGTATGAGCAAAATACTTCACTCCTCTCTTTTTCCTCTGATGAAAGACACAAAGAATGCTTGACACCAGTTGTAGGTGAAGTGTAGCTCTCTACAGTCAGTGTATTTGTTCTGTATGGCATTCCTAGAGGAAACTTGCCTGTTTAGCAGGCAGTTTCACATTCTACTAGTGCATCCTTCAGTGGCAACATTTAGAACTCATACAATACTGGAAACTAAATGTGTTGCTTGTATGGGATGCATCATTTGAAACATTTTAAAACCTTTAAACAAGCATGAACTTTTTACTCAATGTGATATATTTGCACACTTCTTTAAAATTCCCAGATTTATATCCGCACAGAAGTCAGCAAAACTTGCTAAAATATGGTTGCATGTAACACACCAGAGTAGGATACCAACTGCTACTATAGTGCTAGTTGGTAATGTGAACCACCTTAGTGAAAAACAATTTCCTGCTCCTGGTCTTGTACAGCAAAATCTAGCAGATCATAATGAAGATACATGGTAAAAAACTTTATTTCATTGTTAAGTAAAAAGCCCTTATTTGTACTAAATATTTTATTTTCAGGCAAAATTAGATAAAGGTGCTGAACTGTACAAAGAAGAAATTGACCATCTCAAAACACAATTGGTAAAATGTGATCTGGAAAGAATGAAACAATCCAACTCCTTTGAAGTGAAGTAAGTTCAAATTTTATCTTCTTACAATTCTCAATTACTTCATTCTTGGCTTCTACCTCCTGCTTTATTTTTCCCACATAAGAAGTAAGCATTCAATTTGAGGTGTTGTAAGTTTTTATAATGGTTAGAGAAAGTAAAATCTCTATGTACATTGGGTTACTTACAAAACTTCTTCCCTATACACCTACCAAAATTTCTCAACCATGCTCAGCCATAAATTAAGTAGCTGTTCTGACAAAAGAAGGCAAGGGGAAAGCAGTAACTACTCTTCTTCTCTAGAGAGATGGGACGTACCAAAAATAATTACAGTAATTTCACGACCATAAGGCGCACCGGACTATAAGGCGCACCCCTGGGGAGTCGGCAAAAGTTGCAACTTTGTAGATCAGATAAGGCGCACAGGACTACAGAGCACACTTTTTTTTTGCAGCGAGGCTCCGCCCCCAGCTCCCCCCACGCGGTTTCTGGCCGAGGCCCCACCTCAACCCGGCAGCCACTGGCCCGTGGGCCCGCCTGTACCCGGCAGGGGCGGTGCCGCAGGCCCCCAGGCGCGCCTGTACCCGGCAGGGCCGGGGCATGCCCACCGCTGCTCCGTACCGCCTCTCCGGGGCCGGGCTATGGCCACCGCCCCTCCGTGCCCCCTCCATGGGGCCGGGGCGTGCCTGTAGAGGGGCGGTCCCGCCTCCAAGGGGCCAGGGGGTGCCTGTGGAGGGGCTGTCCCACCTCCACGGGACTGGGGAGTGCCTCTGGAGGGGCCGTCCCACCTCCATGGGGCCAGGGAGTGCCTCTGGAGGGGCCGTCCTGCCTCCACGGGGCTGGGGAGTGCCTCTGGAGGAGCTGTCCCACCTCCACGGGGCTGGGGAGAGCCTGTAGAGGGGCCGTCCCACCTCCATGGGGCCGGGGCGTGCCCGCCGCTGCTCCGCCCCACCTCCACCTGGCAGCCATGGCACTGCCTGCTCCCTCCGCGACTCGCAGCTCTCACGTCCGGGTAGGCAAATTTCTGAACTTTGTCCATCAGATAATGCGCACCGGACTATAAAGCGCACTTCCGGGTTTGGGGGAAAATTTTAGTCAAAAGGGTGTGCCTTATAGTCGTGAAGTTACTGTAGTCCAATTTTTGCGTGCACTTTACCTAAAATCTAACTGACAACCAGGTTTATGTAGTTTTTCTTGTATAACGTGGATGTGTCTTGTATCTGATAGATCATTGGAATTCAGATGAAACTGCAGTAACTATTAAACTGAAGTTTTCTGATTTCTTTTTTTTCCCTCCCTTCCTGCCTCATATAGACTTGCTAATTATAAAGCCCTTGCAGAACATCGAGAACAACAGTTAACAAAACTAAAAGAAGAACTGAGAAGAGCACAGCAAGAGCAAGATGTTACTGGTAAATTCAAGATAAACTGAAGGGACTCTTTCATGTTAAACTTTAAGTTTTGAGGTTATATGGGTAAAGACCAGACTGAGATGCAGGCCTTGTATTCAAAGGGTATGAGGAGAATTGGGTGCACTGGAACATGAGATGAAAAATTGTTTACATTAGCTGCATATGAACTGCAGTAGAATCACAGCAGTTCTTGTGTTTTTCTCCAGCCACATTTGCCCTTGTGGAGCGATAATCTGCAGTGGTGGTAGCTCATGTTTCCACTTTTTCCTTGACATACAAATACCTAGTTCTAATCAAAGCTATGACATAACTGGAACAATAACTATTTTACCTCTAAATGGCCCAGTGAAGAATCTGTCATGTTTCTTAATATCTCCCTGGTAGTGTGGATACTGAGAGGTGTGTTTTGTGTGGAAAAAAGAGTAACTGTTGTAATGGCACTTGTAACCCAGTGAGGTTTCACATATAAGAACACAAGAAAGAATAGGCATAAAAATGTATTGCCTTGGTTTTAAGCACTCTCCAAATAATGCACACACATATGTATAAATCTGTTTTCCAGTGCTGAAAGAAGCAGATACTCCGCAATCCCAAACACCCCTTACTTGTGGTGGTGGCAGTGGTATTGTACAGAGCACACAGATACTTGTTCTAAAATCTGAACAAGCTAAGCTACAGAAAGAGATCTTGCAGGTGAAGAAACAAAATGACCTTCTACTCAGGTAAGTGGACAGCTGACTAGCAACATGTCAAATAATTTGTTTGACATAATCAATATTTATGTACATCATAAATGTTTCTTTCTGGGAGACCATGGAAGTGAGTAACCATTAATTTTAGATTTCACATCATAAACTTTTATTTAAAGCTAGTTTTATGGCTCATAAAAGCCTTTTTACTTTAAATTTCTTGCTTTCTTAAGAATCTTGTAAATGCTGGAAGATACACTTGTGTGTTGGAAGGAATTTCCGCTTAAAAAACAATCCTCTGAACCCAAGATATACAGCTATTGTATTGCGTCAATCCAATGTGATGTGTCATCTGAAAATACAGGAACTATCTGTTCTTCAGGAATTTTTCCTTAAAGAAACTGCTTTAAACTTTTCTTAATTGAATGCTGTGGTTCTTTTCTTTGCAGTAATGAACTTCAACTCAAAGAGGAACTCAGGAAATGGAAAGAAAGGGCACTAAAATGGAGAGAACGATCCTCAAGAGAAACTACTCGAGAGACAATACCAAAATCTCCTAAGAAGGCAGTGTCATATTTCTTTAAAGAGCAAATGCCTTCACCCTGCAAGGAAACTGCTTCTCAGGAAACAGTGACTCAGGACCTACCAAAGCCTCTGCCTCTGACTTGTCCAACAAATTTCTTTGATAATTCCAATTTGGGTGTGCTAACAGGTACGTAGCACAGTGGTAGTGTCCTTTAAGATTTGAAGATGCAAAATGTAAGGGGTGGCCTGAGATCTGAAACTTGCATTGTAAGTTTTCCTGAATGGTTTGTCTTCTGACTGTTGAAAAGCTGAGCTATGAGACTTCTGTATGCTCTACAGAATTGAAATACCAAAATGAATCCTTCACCAGCTGAAGAATATACAAACTTTTCTTTTTTCCTTTTCTGCAGTGGAAGTGTTGATGAGTGACTTTTAAAAGTGAATCAACAAAATGTTATTACTAGATAGCTGGTGCTCTAAAATATTTTGCTTTTTAACTTTACATTGGTTAAGCACAGATTTCTGGTAAAACTATATAAAGTTAAGTGCTGGTTAACTTTTTTCTGAAGTTTTTCAAGACTTTATTGCATCTACTACTCTGCCGGGCTCCAGCAGTTTTGAGGATAACTTCTGTTCCTCAGCCTCACTTCAGATTTCTTATATCTGGCTTGTTGACTTTTAGTGACTTCTGCCCTCATGCTTCTCACAGCTTTCAGAAGCCCCCAGCACACATGTTGAAGAGTAGCCAGTATCTGAGGTATTAGTAGCAGACTTCCAGAAAGAACATGACTCATTGCTGGCTTTGCGATGGCCAGCTTGGTAATAGCACAACTTTCTTCTCAACACAAAGCTTTCATAGCTGACGTACAAAACACTAATCAAGTTTAAATCACTGTATTTCTGCTGCTTGTCTAACTGTGAAAGACTTTAATGTTCTTGTCTTCTGTACAGATACACAGCCTGCAGGCACAGAGTCCACAGAAGAACCTCTTAAGCACTTGTTTGGGACTTCAGACAAAGATAAAGCCCCTGATTGTAGCACCCAGTAAAGATGCTCTATCATAAGCTGCCCTTACATTAGCTACAGCCCAGGATCTTCATATACAAAAGAAAATTGCTTCAGGTTAAAAACCATCAACCTCTTCCATCTTTGCTGTCTTGGAGTTTCTACTTCTCACAACTGGGAAAGCTCAAATAGGAGGACAAAAATGGAAAATCAGATGTTGCCCCATAACCCACTAATCTGCTGATGTTCTACTTTGGTGTTTTGATGTTTTTTGATGGCAAAGAGAAGCAAATGTATTGAAGAAAAAATTGGAAAAATTAATGGATCACAAACTAACCTACTACGAAACTTCTCAATCTCAAACTTTTCATTCTGTCATTCCTGAAACAGCCCTTTTCCAGCATGTTGATATTTATATCTTCAGAGTGCTGTTAACTTGGCAAGAAATATTATTTTTGTTTCTTAGGATGTGGTTTTTATACCATGCTTTCTTTAAGCCAACAGAAACTGAAACATTTTCACCACAATCTTGACCTCTTTGGACACTGCAACCCAAGTTACTGATCTTCTGTTTGTAGAGTACACAATCAAGGGTTCCTCTTAAACTCCTTAAAAGTTTCTGCACCTCAGCCAATTATGGTACCATGAGTAACTTTGAATTTTGTATCATTTTTCAATATATCTGTCTGAAGTTGTGTATAGGGGTTTTTTTAATAGTAAGCAATGGACTTAACACTCTTTTTCTTCTCTAGTGAAGGGAAAACAAACCACATCATTGAGATCTTTTACTAACTTACTTATCTGTATTGTGAGATCTACATTTTGTATCTTTTATATAAGAAATTTTCACTTGACAATAAAATCTAATATGTTAAATATGTAAAAATAGTTTTGCTGTTCACTTGTACTGTGGTCTAAGGATGCTAATTACAACATTGTCTGTTACCAAATCACTATCTTTTATACTGATTTCATCACTTCCATCATAATTATCCTTCTTATCTCCATCCTCTATAACCTTCTGCAGCAATTACTTGTGCAAAAGTTTACTGTTGAGTTTTATTAAATTCTTTGAGTCTGTCAGAAAATGGTTGAAGTCTAAAACATAGATCCTCCTCCCTTTCCTGCCCTCCGCTGGTCTTCACTGCCAACTAAACAGGAATTGGGCACTCAGAACCTGAGATCAACTCCATTAAGGATGAAATCATCATCATGAGATGAGAAAGTCATACCTAATAAAGATACCTGCATCAAAAGCATCATCTTTATTTTATAGAAATAAATCTCTCAGTGATGCTATATCGTGTTTAGGTCACCCAAACTGACAAGCAAATGATTACACTGAAATTTCCTGAGCATTCAGCAGTTACTAGAACTGGGGAGTCACACAAGGATTATTTACCAGAGGGAGGTACTTCTTTAATAAAGCAACAACCTTTATTTCGTTTGAAAGGCTGAAAACCGTCAACTACTGTACCTACTAAGAAGTTGCGATACTTTATCTCAATCTCTGGCCTTGAATGTGTTTTGGGAAGCTTTTAAAGGCATGACAAGCCAAAGATATACAGGTTCTAAATAACATTACAGAGTTGGGCACTGCAATGTCTTCTTCCTGACCACAGCCACAGGTATTCCAGGAATAAATGCAAACTACTGGTGTGTTTGTGGTGGTTTTTTGGGGGGTTTTTTTGTTTTGTTTCATTTTGTTTTGTTTTTGAGGTTGGTTGGAAGCTTTCTGTGTTTGTTTTCGGTTGTTTTTTTGTTTGGTTTGGTTTATTACTTTTCTATATTTCCCACTATGATGAGATTTCCTTTGGCTACCAGCATTTTGGTGTTGTAAATTAATTAGACTGACTTTTTTTCTTCGAGAATCAGGAAAGATGGTGTATATATAGATCTACTTCTTCCACATACAATTTCTAGTGGTTTTTTTGTTAATTATTACTTGCTTGGAACAACTAGATTTGGTGATTTTTCTAGTGATTTAACTAAAAAGAGCAGAAACTTATTGCCACAGGTCTGTGGCTAAATTTGGGTGGTAAAAGCTTAGAGGGCAGAAAGATAGATGCTTTTAGCAAATTAAGATTTTGTTTACTGGAGGGCTGATCTGGAAAGCCTTAAAAGCTGTCATAGTTTAGCAGAAAGACAAGATAAACTGAACTTTTGTGTATGTGTGTCCCAGTTTATCCACAGAAGTGGCTTTGCTGAGAACAAACTAATGAATTTTAGGCAGGACACCGAATTCCTTAATAATACTATCAGGTAGTCCTAAGTCTGGTGTGAGCTTATAGATAAATTAGTCTGTCCTAGAATTTTTCAGTTTAATGATATTAATTCTGCTTTAACATAAGCAAGTTAAATCACTAGAAACAAAAGATATGCTGGTAAATCACCAGTTTAACAACAATAACAAAAAAATCACATAAGTTTTGTCCTGATTTGGAATTTGATAGTTTATATTGTAAAAAGACATTGCTTGGAAAAACATGTTTGTGGCCTTTTGATGGGAATCCTACTGACCTCTTGAATTCCATTATAAGAGAGTCAGCTAATGCTGGTGACACTTGTGTGTCCTTTCCTGTGCAGGAGCAAAATCACACTTTTTTAAAATCCCAAGTTTCACTAGGTGGCAGCATCTCAATGTTTCAACAGGAAATTACGTTCTTATAGAGAAACTTAGCAGTTGGACTACAAATCCCAACAAGCACAGTTTAAAAAAAAAAAAGCTCAAGAACTTCCTTTTGTACAAGGGTCAGTAAATACAACAAAGTTGAGATCTCTTGGTGAGTGACTATATTAACATTTATTTGTAAATGCTTCATGGAATCAGTGTGGCAAATGTTCATAAGACTTGGTTGTTAGATTGGAAAATGTATTTATTATGCATTTTGCTTCCCACGTGTTAAGGTGATTCGGGGAAGTACTTGAACTGATCCAGGTGGCTTTTGGAAAAAAATTTTTCCATTACGTTGCTTCAGAAGTCTAATTTATTGAGTCTGTAAACTTCAGGAAAACAGTTCTGCTTCAACTTCTGTCAGGAAAAAACCTAACAAAACAGAATTTCTGATCAAAATAGGAGAAATGAGTAAATTATTCAAGACGTAGGACACTAAATTTGACTTTGTAATCTGAGTCACAGAATAGGTTTGAGCATCTCTAGAGGACAACATTGGCTGTTAACATAGGGAAGATTATGGCAACTTTATCCCAATCTCCCAGTGAAGTACTTGGTGTGTTAGATTTATGTGTATATTTAAAGACTTTGTTCTTACGACACCTTTCTGCATAAATATCTACATAGACAAAGTTGCTTGGAGGATAATGAAAATGCAGGAGTTTTACTTATAGGGAACCTAATTAACAAACTCCAGATACCACACTGTGACTGGAACACAATGACCTCACTTTTAGGAACTTCTTTGAGACTTGGCACTTTGTTTTACTTGTTTGTCTGCATTTTTGCATGCTGTATTTAGGTAAACCTAACACAGCACTTTAACAGGGCTGTATTTTGCCTTTTGGTTGCTCCATCAAGACTAAGGTAGCAGCTCCTAGAGGTTCCCTACTGCCCCAAGCACGGTCAGTGTTCCCTGAGAACAGGGAACGAGAGGCAAGATTGGCAGCTTCATTCCCCACACACATTCCTGCTTCACTGGGGCTGGAAACCTGCTGTGCTGGAAGATTCCCAAGACAACTGAGGGCAGATACCCAGCCAGGGCGTTGTGTAGAATGCATTGCAGTCTAGGACATTGAAAAGTTTGTAGAGAAACAGAAGACAGACCTGCTTTCCTAGAATACCATGGACAGTGGAAACGCTAGATTACGAATTACTGTACTGCTGTTTCATCCTGGGGTATTTTTGCCTGTTTAAGAAAAAATAAAATCTAATTTCTGTTGTAATGAAGCTTCAACTTCTGAGCTCAAATGCCTTTTGACTTCTTGAGGTCCTTTAAAACTAAAAAAAAAATAAAATAAAAGGTGGAGCAGCCCTGCCTCTCAGAGCCAAACAGGACAACTGTGATGGCAAAGGTACACCTGGATCATGTCTACTTTTGGGAATGTACTTACATCTGATTCCCAGGGCTGATGTTGGCCTATCTTTGTTACATTTCTGTTCCATCCTGTGCCTGCACAGGTCAGCACCATGGGGCGGCTGGATGGGAAGATCATCCTGTTGTCTGCCGCAGCACAAGGCATTGGCCGAGCAGCTGCGATTGTAAGTTGGAAAATGTTTGTCCTGCTGTGCCTGTTCAAGGTCTCTCATTTTAGCTTGTCCAACGACACCTGCACCAAACCAATGCTTGAATTAATAAACCATAGATGAGGCCAGAAGTACAGAGTCAAAAAATCGGGGAATAATGTAGCCACTATGCTGTATCATGCAGGCTTTTGATGTTTCAATTTATGAAAATCTTCAGCTATGAGTGGAGATGTTAGATAAGGATAAGAGTAGGATTTGAGGACAGCTGCAACTGCTTTTCTAACAATATGTGGTTGGTACTATCTGTACCTTTTATCCATTATCTCTGTTTCTTTGTTCTGGGAGAAAGCAGAGATGATAGAGGGACTATTTCCCAGTCTAAAGTTAGATACTGTGAGGATCCCCTACAGTAAAGCCAAGGTATTTTACCTATATTCATGACCAACATAATCAAGTTCACATGATACTAGCATATTGTTCACAATGAGCACTTTACAAATTTTTTTTATTACTGTTAAACAGAATTCAAGGTACACATTAACTTTCCAGTTATCTTGTAACGCCTTTTGACCAGTTCTTCTCCTGCTACTTCCCTTTTCCACGGCAAATAAAAAAAACCCAGATTTCTTGTTACCTCTGTAATGTAATCAACAACTCAGGAAAAGCTCCTGTTGCATTTTTGCCAGACTGGTAAGTTTCTCATGCATGTGGCTGAGAACACAGAAGACTGCTGATCTTGGCTCTTACATAAATCACTCAGTCCAAGGAGCAGGTAATCTTCCTGATGGCTTCAGTTTGTAAATACCCAACAAGCCATGGAAGGCTGGTGTGTATCAGAATACTTTTGACAGACTTTATTTTGTTAGCTGTTGATTTATCAGTAATCACAATAAAAAAACAGAGGCTTTTGAGGAGACCATCAAGAATGAAGCAATGTCTCTGCTTAAATATCAAAAGTCATGCTGTTTTTAATATTCTGTTCCAGTGATTTGGATACAAAGGATTTTGCTCAAAATAAAAAAATCCTGGTTTACGACTTCTGCCTTTACCTGTCATATTTCTCATAACTTCATTTAAATCTAACAATACAGATAATTCTAGCCCTATTTCTTACTAGTGCAGCTAATAAGGGCAATAATAATATCCATTATCTTAGTCCATTTACTGTTCTCATACTGTATTTATGGATTCCTTCCTTTAGGGGAAACACCTTAAATCTGTCTTATAACGTTACATAGTCGTGTACAACTCCCTGATATGCTCAGAATGAAAACAGAGATCAGATGCCTTCAGCTTGGCTTGGCTTCTATTTCAAGCTGAAAAGCACCTGAAAAGAGATTTTATTTCTGGTATGATCTGAAATATGTAAATATAAACTGCTTCTCTGGTATTCTTCAGGCTTTTGCTAAAGAAGGAGCCAAAGTCATTGCTACAGACATCAATGAGTCTAAACTGCAAGAACTGGGGAAATATCCAGGTAAATGGCCCTACAGCAGGTGTTAGTTCAGCTCCTACAAGTTTTGTGTAGGCTGTACAAGATATACTTTGATGATAGGACAGCTTGAAAAAAGGCAGAAAAAAAGGAAAATATCCAGACTAATTCTTTCAATGTTTGCATCGCTTTATTCTGTGGTGTGAAATAGCAGAGGTTTAGCATGCAAAATAGTGCAACATCAGCATATCAGAGTATTATTTCAGACATGGGAAATACAGTAATTTCACAACTACAAGGCGCACCCTTTTGACTAAAATTTTTCCCTGAACCTGGAAGTGCACCTTATAGTCCAGTGCGCCTTATCTGATGTACAAAGTTGCAAAATTCGCTAACCCGGAAGTGTGAGCCACAATGGGGGGGCGGTGCTGCAGGAGCGCTGAGTCGCAAGGGGGGCAGGAGCGGGCAGCCACGGCCAACAGGAGCTGCGTGGGGAGGGAGGGAGCTGCCCCCGGCCCCGGCTGCGGCACGGGGAGGGCACCTGGGGCTGCGTTTAAAGGCTACGCCAGTCTGTGAAAAATGTTTGCAAACTGCCAGTAATTCGTTACTTTGTTACACGCGGCTCAGCTCCTCACTGCACAAAAAAAAAAAAGGGTGAGCCTCTGCCAGTAATTTGTTACTTTGTTGCATGCGACTCAGCTCCTCGCTGCAAAAAAAAGTGCGAGCCGTAAGCCCAGCCGCGAGCGGGGGACAGGAAAGGCCAGCCCCCAGCCAGCAGCCGCCGCGTGGGCTGAGAGGGACTGCCCAGTCCCCGGTCCCAGTCCCCACCAGCTGCACAGGCTGAGCGGGACCGCCCAGCCCCTGCTGCCAGCCCCCGCCAGCCGTGTGGGCTGAGTGGGACCTCCCAGCCCCTGCCGGCCATGCAGGCTGAGCGGGACCGCCCAGCCCCCACTCCCAGCCCCCAGTGGCCGCACGGGCTGAAAGGGACCGGCCAGCCCCCGGCCAGCGGCAGCCGCACAGGGAGAGAAGGGGCGGGCAGCGCTGCACCGCCTCGAGCTGCAGACGGTCCCAAGCCACCCTGAACCGCAGCAACCCTGAGGTGTGAGCCGTGGCTGCCCTGAACC
The DNA here is from genome assembly GCF_009819885.2 of Catharus ustulatus. Taxonomy (NCBI): domain Eukaryota; kingdom Metazoa; phylum Chordata; class Aves; order Passeriformes; family Turdidae; genus Catharus; species Catharus ustulatus. The sequence continues at coordinate 23,096,340 of NC_046225.1, read as the reverse complement.
ATGGCAGCCGTGAGCCCTGCCTTGCCAGCCGGGTGGGCGGGAGTGCCAGGCCCCGCCCACAGAGAGGGTGCTTGGGGCTGCGTTTAAAGGCTACACCAATCTGTTAAAATGCTTCCAATTTGAGCACATGCCAGTAAACTCCACGGGGGATTCCGGGGGATTCCGTTACTAATTTGTTACTTTGTTGCGCACAACATGGATCTTCGTGGCAAAAAAATAGTGCGCCTTATAGTCCGGCGCACCTTATATGATCTACAAAGTTGCGAAAGTTGCCGACTCCCGGAGGGTGCACCTCATAGTCCGGTGCGCCTTTTGGTCGTGAAATTACTGTAATTGATTTTTGTATGTCACTGAAGAAGCTGATATTTGTTTGCTAGACTAGCACCCATTTCAGTTGCCTTTTGGCATCACTGGGCTAATTATCAAGAGCATCACTCTGGAAGGCATAGAATGCTTTTCTCTGATCAAGAGAACATCCCACTATACAAAAAGGTAGACCCAGTGTTTTGCATTTCTATGGTCTATACTTGGCTTATCTTTTTAATGAATTCCTTACTGTCTTGTAGAATCCATATGTCTTCAGAAATTTAATTCTAGCAACACTAGATCCACCTATTCTGTTTGCCCAAATGTTCTGGAATATTGTTTTTCTACTGACACTACAGGAACATGCTTGAAGGAGCAGGTTTTCCAAAGATGTGTTTCTAATCACAGGCGACACAAGTGGGACATTACGTTAAAAAGTATTTTTTCAATATTAAAATAAAAAATAAGACTTTGATATAGTTTACAGCTGAAAATGCTTCTAACTTGATTTGAGAGAAAAAAATAAATTTAATTAATTCCTACTACAGGCTGACAGTAAAATACACAAAACCACAGCTGGCACAGCTTTTAGTGTGAACATCAGTCTGCCAACTGGAATTCACCACAAGCTTTGTAATTGTTTGGGAACTTGAGGGCTTTTCAGGTTCCTTCTGAAGGTGTTGTGGGAAATTGTTACATTTTTCCTCTTTGCTGGTATGCTCACAAGGAAAGAAATAATAACGGTCTGAGCCATTTCCATCCTTTAGACATATGATTAGTCAATCTGTAATTCATCAAGACTTGGCACATTGAGGTCTTTGAATTTTATCCAGGAGAGGTAATTCCAATGTGATGTTAATCACCAGCCTGTCTCTGGTCTAATACACAAATCTCTTCAAAAGTGTGTCTATCCTTTAACTAAGGCATAGAAAGCCTCTTCAGGGGCTTGTCACTTTGGTTTCAAAAAAACCCGGGTTTTTTATCCATTTCAAATAAAATTCTCCTTTAAGTTAGACAATACTCAGATGCGTTACAGAGAGCTTTACAGTATTTCACGGAATCACATCTGCTGGGTGAGACTTCTGGAGGCCATGTAGTTCCACCTAGTGCTCCAAGTGGCACTGGTTAGAACAGGTTGCTCAGGGCTGTGTTTAATCAACTTCTGAACATCTCTAAGGATGTTCATTTTCTCAATAACCTCTGCAGGACCCTGTTCCAGTGTGACTGCCTTCATTATTTTAATAATTTATGCAAAATCATGTTTCCTTATTAATTAATTTGTATAAATCTCATTCATAATATCATCAACTACATACGGGAATGCAGCATGAAATGGCACTGTAAGACACATGTAGCTAGTTCCAAGTGTTATTCTATGATAACGAGCATGAAAGTTCATTATGATAATACATGTTCTGTAATTCTTCAGTGTGAGAGTATGGTGGAATTCAAATTTATTTGGAATGTTTTTATGGTAAATTAAGCTAGCTCATCTGCTTGTGTCATGTTGCATAACAATTAAAACAGTTGATCATTTTAATTCTCTCCTGAAATTTTAAGTAGCATGATATGCTGTCCCAGATTAACTGCTGCACTAATTTAATCATTGAGTGAATTGAATTGTAAGCTCTACCCTCAACACATCAGAAAAATAATCCTTAGTCAAATACATTGAAACAAATGCCATGTTTTTTCTAGGCATTCAAATACGAGTTCTGGATGTCACCAAAAAGGAGCAGATAGAAAATCTGGCCAAGGAGATTGAAAAGATTGACGTCCTCTGTAACATTGCAGGGTAACTAGATTCTCTTTGCTACTAATATTTTTTTTAGTTTTCCCTGTCCTCCAGAACTATTTGCTATTACTTCAATGCATTTTATTTGTTATGTTTAATGGATTTCATACCGTTAATACTAACTTTCATGTGTTTTTATCAAAACTGAACTTTTTCTGCACAGCCACATAAACCAGGCCAAGATAGAACAGCTCTGGAACTTATGTTTTGTCTGCTCTATGTGTACCCTTTACTGATGGCTTTGACTCTCCTAGCACAACAGTGAACAAAGCTGACAGTCTGCTAGTGCTCTACTTTTTTTTAAATTTCTTCTACTGTCAATCATTTTGTTGCACATATTGAGTCTGCTTTGTGTCCTTGATACTCATCAGAAGAACTATACTGCTTGCATTCTGCAAAACAGCTCTTATCCCCTCCTTTTCAAGCTTAGCAAAAAATAGAAGTGGAAAAAAGACCTTAGAAATGTAAACCACAGACAGTAATCCACTTCATGCACTAATTCTAGGTTTGTTCATCATGGAACCATTCTGGAGTGTGAGGAGCAAGACTGGGACTTCACAATGAACCTCAATGTTCGCAGCATGTATCTAATGATCAAGACATTCCTCCCAAAGGCAAGGCTTGGCTGCCCATGACTTTTAGTCTCTGCTGCATTGTTTGAAGTGTGAGAGATTAGAGTTGGTGCCACTGTGACAATATACAAAATACAAGCGTGCCACTTTGGATAGGAGAGCCCTTAGATTCCAGTGGTCGTACTGTAAAATATTCTCTGCATTGCATAATATTTCAAACAGACAATTTATTTAAGGATATGGTAGAGAAGATTTATTTGGAGAGTTGGCATATGTAAGCCAGCTAAAATACCCCAGACTTTATGCAGGGCAGTGAGGGAACCATTGCAATACAGTGCTAGTGAATTATTCTACAGCACACAGCTGCACAATACCAGTGCTTCAAAATATTTATAAATAATGTATAATAACATTAATTTTATACAGCTCTGGAGACTATCTTGTGAAGAAATTCAGGGACACTAATGCTAAAGTGCTGAATAGAGCTCAACACTTCAATGAAGGTAGCAGCTCAAAGATGCTTCTTGGTTTTACATAATCATTAGGTTTGGGTCTACAAAAACTTGCAGACTTAATAAGTTGTTTGCATTCCTGTAAATACAAAGGCCAGATTTGAAAGCTGTGACCATAACTAGATGATAACTACTCTTTTCAGTACTGTTCTAGTTCTTTTTGCTTGGTTGGTTTGGTTTTTAGTTTGTTTGGGGGTGGGTTTTTTCTTAGCTGAACTTAATTTTAAAAGTTTAGGGTTTTTTAACAACTTCAGGTATATCAAGTTTTAGGATGCCTGAAGAGGTCATAACTTAAAGAAAATTAGCAACAGTTCATAGATGCTAGAGTTTTATGCTTTAGTCTTCTCCAAAACGAGAAGAGTTTGAGTGGGATCAGTGAGTAGCTGCATTGGTAGGTGGTATTAGCAGATGTCTGTGCGGTGTAATTTACTGTCATGACAAGAGGGCAATGACTGAGAGGTGGTGACCTAGCAAAAAAATCCTTTCCTGGCATAGTTTTCAATCCTGACATGGCTCGGGGAAACTGAGTGAGAATTTCAGACTCTGCTTTACTGCTTCAGTCAATGGCACCTGCCTATGCCAATTCAGCTTTGTTGCCCTGTGTATCAAGTGTATGCAGGGCTGTTCTGTGAGTTGCTGTGGGCTATTTTGCTGAACCTGCAGATGAAAAAAAGTTTGCATTTGAGTGACAAAAGTACTCTTTTGCAGATGCTTAAACAGAAATCTGGAAATATTATAAATATGTCTTCTGTGGCATCCAGCATCAAAGGTCAGTAGATTGCTAGAGTTCCTTATATACATCTTTAAGGTGATGGATATACAATAAAAATATTGTGCAACTTAGAGCTTGGAGGACATTCTAAATTCAAAGCTATTTTTAAATCCTCTGGAGGGTTGGGGGAAAAAATTCAACTCAAATATAAATGCAAGGACACTAATGGAAAATTGTAGAAACTCCAAGATCCTTAACTCTGAGCTTTTTCAATGTTTTGTAGCATTTAGTGTTTATTAACTAAAAAGAAATTACTTCCAGTGATATCTTGGTACATATGTTTTTCAAAGATATAATGAGCAAATGACAATTACAGAAGTGCTGTAACTATGCTTTCAAAAGCAGCCTGATCATGACTAACAGACAGATTTCTGCTCTTCCTAAATCTTTGCTGCTTGTTACATTTTCTAGACAAGTTCCAAGACTTACCCTATTGAAAGATTGTGTGCTTTCCTCTGGTGTATACTTACGTAGAATTCTGGCAGTTGTCATTTTAGCTAGCCTGCCCTTATGGAGAGGCTATAGCTGCTAAGGGAAATGCTGGAGTCCAGAAGCAGTTGCATTTTGAACAATCCCGGCTCTTTCTTTTTTCCTTTTTTTCCTTTTTAACTATGTTTCTGTGATGCCCTTCTCTTAGGAGTTGTGAACAGGTGTGTCTACAGTACTTCAAAGGCAGCAGTTATTGGGCTAACAAAGGCTGTGGCTGCTGATTTCATTGAACAAGGCATTAGATGCAACTGCATATGTCCTGGTAAGTGTTCTTACATTATTCTGCGAACTAGGAGCAGATACTAGAAGGCCAGATTGGGTTTGGCTTTTTTACCAAAGAATAGACTCGCAAGTGGTAACTAAAGTTACCAGCAGTCTACAAGAACAGAGTGTGTTTGAAAGGCTTTTAATATAGGAAAGTTGTTATTCTGTGATTAAACTGGATGTATAGTCTGATTAATCTAGTATTTGCACTTTATACATACAATACACAGTGTTTGAATAGCTGTTTTCAAAGACGCAGTCTAGGAAGTTAGAAGTAGGCAAGAGCTAGCTAACAGTCTGACCATTATTTAACCATCTGAAAAGTATTGAGTCTAATTCTCAAAACTCTCACCTTCTACTAAAATTTAAAACTCTGTGCTTTATTGGTAGCTTTGCAGTCTTTCTCCTGAATTGTATTACAAAGTTACACATAGGTGTTAAGACATACAAATAGAACAAATAAACTTTTGTTGTGATTGATGATGCAGTTGATTTTTAATACTGAATTTTAAATTTTGCTTAGGAACTGTTGACACACCATCTTTACAGGAAAGAATCCAAGCCCAACCTAACCCAGAACAGGTGAGAAAGGAATTATTAGCTTGGTCACATGTATATATATATTTAACTCTCTTTTAAAAAAAGAATATATAGTTGCACTTCTGCCCATATTCAAGAATGTCCTCAATTTCAGAGTACTGTGGATAACTTAACATTGCTGTCTCCTTTGAAAGTGTGGTCAGCTTGAACTCGAGACAGAAAACTTAAGGACTGACCAAAACTGAAGCCTCAGAAGGATAATATTGCTTAGTGAATGTAGAGGATCTTTCATCCATGGCAGCAACTCCAGGTGTTGGTTACAGCACCCAGTGCAAAAGCAGAGGACATTTTCTATTGTGGCATGTATCAGACACAAGGTAGCACAGAAACAACACAGACAGGGCATTCTGGCCTATGCCTGTCAATGTTATTTGGGAAGCCTAGCCATCCTTACTACATAATGGCAAGTTCTTATTTGAAAGACATGGGAATATCTACCACCAAAGGAAGATATTAAAGATTAAGAATTAATAATTATAATTAATTATAATTATTAATAATAATTAAAAATTAAGATATAAAGGACTTTATGTTGGCTTTATTCTGGAAGCAGAGATTTAGGTACTTTCTAAAAGTCTCCTAATTTTTTTCAACCTGAAATTCACATCCCTGTTGATTTTATGTTTTTCCAGCTTTAATTCCCTACTTTGTGCACTAAAAGAAGTTATAACTAGATGCCTGTTTCCAATATTGCTTTGTACATGTCAAGAGGTTAAAATAATTGCTTTTTTATTTTTGATATACCAAATGTTCTTGTATATCCAGGCATTTAAAGACTTTCTAGCCAGACAGAAGACTGGCAGGATGGCTACTGCTGAAGAAGTGGCCCACCTCTTTGTGTACTTGGCCTCTGATGAAGTAAGTATTTTAATAAAATAAAATGTCCTATCTCAGAATCCCATGCTACTTTGCACCATTTTGACTAAAATTTTGGTCCGAACCCGAAGTGCGGCTTATAATCAGGTGCGGCTTATATACAGACAAAGAACAAAAAGTTGCTCTTTTAGTTCGGAGGACAGGTGTCTGCTGAGAAAGGCAGGAACTTCTCTTTGAAATGGAGAATGTAAACCCCCTCCCTTCAAATTATTATAATTTTGAAATCAAGGGACTTTCAGGCAAAAATATGGGAATTAGGAATAACAGTTCTTTTCTAGGGAAATTAAAATAGAAATACAGTACTACAAAGAAACAAACCCAAAACTCTGACAAAGTCAGAGTACAACCTGACACCCCATCAGGCAGGGTGTTGGTAGCAGTCCCATTAAATGGTAGCTGCAGTCCTCTTGCAGTGACAGATGTGATTCAGTTGAAGCAGTGCTCCTGTAGAAGGTGCAGTTTCCCTCTAAAGGTCCAGTGGTGATGTGGAGAAATCCGATTTTCCTCTGGAGTCCAGTGGAGAAAGGGGCTACCTTATAGTGTCCAAAAACCTCTGTTTTTATCTTGGTAAGAAATGTTGGGCTCTTCCCCCGGCTGGAGCAACTTCCAATGGGATGCAGTAATTTTATCAGTCACACAGTGGGACTCAATGGGCCATTAGCAGAAAATGACTCGCTGCATGAAGGATGAGTTGTGAAAAGATAAAGAACAATGCCCTACCTGGTTTCAATGGATGGCCCATTAGCAGAATATCTGCCATTGAGATAAGGATCACTGCCCCCACCCTCAACAGATGGTGATAGAATAGATACCTTTTATCACACTCTGTATTGTAACCTGGGGCTTTTAATCAGGTGCGGCTTATACATGGACAAAGAACTAAAAGTTGCTGGCACCCGGAAGTGCGGCTTATAATCAGGTGCGGCTTATAGTCGTGAAATTTCGGAACAATTTATATTCTCTTTGAGCTAGATTATTATAAAAATAAAAACTAAACCATGTTCTTTTTCTGAGTTCATTCTGCAACACAAAAGGTGTTCTGAATGTTGACAGAGATTGCAGGGCATTATGTATTTGGTGCCATGGCCTGGTGGTTTCATGTCACCTGAGCAACTTGATGATCCCAGGTCATCCTGAATGGTGAAGAGAAATGAGCTCGTCAGCTTTACCAAGCTTGCACCATGGCTAGGTCATGTTTTAAGAATTAGCAGAGCTGCTGGATATTTTAGCTCATGCTCAGAGTGAATCTGCTATTCTAGCATAAGGAAAACAGACCCACTATGGTTGTTACATACCAGACTCTTGATGACCACTGCAAACAGCACCAGCATTAATGAGCACACACCAGTGTTACTTCAGCTGCTATAAATTTACTGCGATTAAAAACTGGTCATGTCCAGCAATTCTAATGTCCATGTTGAAAATACTTCAATGGATTTAGTTCAGTATTAATGTTGCTATCCATCAGTAGTTTGTTTCTCAATTTCATCTTGGTTTTAGTATTTACATAATGCTAAAAAATTTCTCCAGTCTGCTCACAGGGTTTTCAATCATGTATAAACAGAATTCCTATTTTGCAATATATTCAGCATGTTTCTGCAGTGACATTGGGAAGAATGTCAACAGCTCAGTTGCTTACCCCACTATCCACATAATCTCAGTTTTTAGTTAGGTTCCATTATAATTATTGGCTGACCTGGTCAGATTCTGCTCAGCTGGACAGACCTAGTAACACCATAGTGTGAGGTATTTATTCCTGTAGGTAAGATATCTGAAGTCTAGCTTTTGTAAATTTGTACTCTCAGCATGCTTTCTCATCTTAATGCCTCTAATAATACTTCTGCCACACTTCCTTGAATGAGGTAAAAGGCTTTAATTTCTATATTTGTTTCTATTTAGATATTATATTATTAAAAAGGTGCACAAAAAGAAAACAGATTTTTTAATTTAAAGAAAAAGTGTTTCCCTTTAATTAACAGCCATGAAAAATTACTTGAAATCATTGTTTATTTTATGTAATTTCAGTCTGCCTATGTGACTGGTAATGAACTAATCATCGATGGAGGATGGAGCTTGTGATTGACTCTACCTGCAAATGGAAATTCATACTATGATGGGCAAAAAAATAAGGATGGTGTTTCTTGCAAAGATTGAGATCATGCATGTAATGTCTTTCCAAACAAACTTGCTGCTATCTCTCTCTAGACTGATCTTGCTGATTAACTTTTCCTTAAATAGAGAAACACTGGAGTAAAACATACTTCAAGTGGCTTCAATTTACGGCAACTGCAAAACCATGAAAGAACAGCAGTTTAATGTTTAAGATTTCAGGAGGCCAAAAATATTATGCAATTACAAAATCTGAGCTGTATTTTAAACAAAATCTGAGTGAAATTAATTAACTATTATCATTATTCTCATCTTACAAGGTATGTGGAAATTAAATACTCACAATTAGATTTTCATGTACAGGAACCACTATGCCAGGGCAGTACTCTAGCAGGTATGGAAGGGAGTATATGTGAGAGGAGTATTCTTAAGTATATTGTTGGATCTTCATAAATATGCTTGACATGTAGCACAAAAGCAAAAGGAGTGGATTTTACCACTCTAGATGGAGCCAATATATTCCTCTCCAAAATTATGTACTGATATTGGAAAAATTCTCTAAAATCTGTTGCTAGGTGCTACACTCTGGTGCTCTATGCCTTATTCTCAAGTACCAATACAATTCACACTAAAGCACAAGGCAAAATTTCCCTGAAAAGGACTGTTTCTATGTGAGTATGTGCTGATGTTTTTATTGTGATAGCACATGGTGGCTTTGATTCATGAAATAGAAACCTATTATTGTCAAGTTTCATACTCAGGGACAAAACAAAGGTCCTGACCCAGAGATCTAAGGCAATGAATAACCTGAATTCACAAAGCATTTGTTTTGCTGACATGCTGCTTAAAACCAACATGTATTACATGGTCTAACTGCCTGTAAACATGGTCACCTTTAATATAGCTCCATTTATCTAGTTAATAAATTAAACTCCATGTAATTTAATACATATCTTCATATACATTATATACATACATATGTGAGGGGGGAATTAAGGACTAAATGCTACTGAATATGATTCATCAATAATCAAAGCATAGAAAAAATGTACAATATTGTGTGTGTGTTTCTGTAGCAACAACTGCCATGTTTATAAAAATACAGCTTAAGCTTTTCAATATCAGCCAAAGCATTAAAATAAATTATTTGATTTCAAAGATAATGAAACACATCCAATTAAAATCTGGCCTCTTATTTTAAAACAATTGTATGTAAATGTTAATTTTACAAATGAGAAAAGTATTGTAGATATTGGTTTCCTTGGGCTTATTATGGGTTTAACATTTACCGTTAATTACGGTTGGAGCATTCTGACCTTGTGCAGTTTGTTTATGGGGTTTTAGAGAATCTAGTGTTTCAATCAAGTGACCTTGGCAGCCAAGCAGGATCAAGTTGGGGCACAAATCCAAAGTTCTCCAAAATGGCTCCAAAAATGTTCACTGATATAAATTCAAAAACTAAAAATTGAGGCTGGCAGGACATGGTTTCTATGGTTTCCAAGGTAAATATGAGGGCCAAAGTCCTTCTTTTTTAGTAGATGCTGAAGGCTTACCTTGAAAAGAGAAAATTTCCCCACTGCAGTAACACATGGAACACGTACTGTGGATTCTGAAAATAATTAAGAGTCTGAGAGAAAATTCATTATACTTATTGCATTTTGACCATCATTACTTACTTAAAGTTTCTAAGCTCGCTTAGAAGTGATTGTAGGAGATTGTAGTACACAGTATACACAAAATGGGTGCGTGCCATTTTGGCAAGACCTTGTCAAAGCACTTGTGCAAAAAAGTAAGTACCACCTGCCTTTAAACTGCACTAAAGGTACAAAGGGCTTTTTTAGGGGTTGCCAAGAATCTGGTGGACCAGACAAGTAAAAATCAGCAGAGTTTGCTGCCTCCTACCTTATCAGCAGCGCTTTTCATGGAGGTGTTAACAGTTGCAACTCTGAAATGTGTTCCAATGTCATGAGGTTTTTCAGCAGATTTGCAGGAATAATTAAAGGAAAATGCTTCTTAATGCTCTTGTGACCTAATTCCCTGGTCGGTTTTTAATGGAACTGGATAATTCTCTTTGTTTTCCTTCCACCCCAGTGATAATATAAAGAGGCTTTTTGACTTTTCAGATTCTAGGTCAAACTTTTCTCTTGTGGGGGAAGGAGGAATAGACTTCCCTGATCCCTAGTCCTTCTGGAAAATTTAATCTGATAAAAAAATGCTTTCGTTTTCTCTTGGATTTGTAGTCAGCTTAGTTCTGTGTGATGATACCAGGAGCAAAGTAGCAACATGTGGTATTTGACTCTGCTTTCACATGCACTCAGTGCAGCTTGCAAATTTAGGGTCGAGAAAAAGAGTCTCATTACCAAATGAGGTGGATGAACTTACTTTATCTTTAAGAAGCAAAATGCCGGGATGGCAACAAAATAAATATAATATAAATATATATAAATATAAAAAATATATAAATATATATAAAAATATTAAAAATATATATAAATATAAGTTGTGCTTGTTTGTGCTGTTTTGGGGGATTGGTTGATTGCGTTTTTTTTAATTCTCCTGCCTACCCCAATGCATTTTGTCTGTGTGCACCCAGAGCAGAATGAAGCAACAGCTCCTTACCCTTTCCTTCCCCCAAATCTCCAACTCCTCCCATGCTGCAGACTGGGTTAAAGGATTGCCTGTGGCTTCCCCATGCATCTTCCCACAGCCATGGGAAAGGCAGCACAGAAAGCCTTCTCCGTGAGTACGGGATGCAGTGACAAAAATCTTCCTCCTGGGTGCCCTGAGGATATCCAGAGCCTTGGATGGGCTCAGGTCCCCTCTATCGCTCCCACCAAGTTGACAGCTCGCGCCGCGGCCTCCAGCCGCCTTTGCCGCCATTCCGCCAGGCCTGCGGGAAGCCCTCAGGAGCATCCCGAGCTGCAGCTGCCGGCCTGGGGAAGCAGTGCCTGTGGAGGAGGGCCTGTGGCTCCAGCAGCAGCAGCGGAGGAGGAGCCGGAGCCCTTCCAGCTCCGTTCCAGCTCCGTTCCAGCTCCGTTCCAGCTCCGTTCCAGCGGGCTGTTCGCTCCCGAGGCTGCGCGGGGAGCGGGTCGCGGCTCGGCCCCGCCGTGCCCGGGTGAGTGGCCTGCATTCCCTGGCTCCTTACACCCCGGCCCCTGCAGCGGGAGGGTGACGGGCTGGGAGCTGGGAGCGGGCTTGGCAAGCAGGAGGCTGCTCCCGCGTTTGCTTAGCGCCTTTTTGTGGGTAATGATGATTTGGGTGTTTTGATCATTATTTATTCTGAGTGCCAGTTGCTCTGTGGTGTTTGTGGAATTTCGTTTGCCTTGCTTTCTGCACCTTCTGCGCGCAGAGCAAGATGCCAGAGTCACCGAGGCGGCAGGGCTCATTCCATGGGCATGCACGTGCTGTGCCTGTCAGCCAGCCCTCCCTCACTGCCCATTCAAAAACAACTAACATGAGAGCGTCTCATGCAAACCTTTCTGCTTTCAAAACGAGAAAAGTGTATTTTACAGGGAGGTACTAAAATAGATCTGTTCCTGGCTGGTCTCCATGGGACAGGCCTTAACCCTGAGCTATAAGTGTCACTCAGTGATTTCTCAATCACTGGTTTTTGCTGGAATAGAAGGTGAAATGGAAAAACCAAAACAGTCCCTTCCCCCTGAAAAAACAAAAACTTGCAAACTTCCAAAAGACCCATGCTGGCATAAGTACCCTAACTACTCACTTTGGTCCCAGTGATCCAAAGGACAGTTCGTGAAAGAGGGTTCTTGATCCTGCCAGGAGAGTGAAGACCTGCCACAAAACAGATAAGCACAGCACTATTGGATTCCTCATTCACTCCCTGAAACCATTCCTGTTAAACGGAACATTTGATGTCCCTGCTTAACCAACCTTTCCTGTCCCACACGCTGCTGTGAGCTGCGCTTTCAGGAGCTGAAGCTATGGAGAGGTGGACTTGCCTTTCTCAGAAGTATGAATGTGTTTTGTGTCAAGAGCTACGTGACTGATCTGGGATGTTGTCTGTGCAAAGCTGCATGGAGAACAATATCCTCCTGTCGTTTGCTTGCACACAAACCAAGTGCAAAATTAAGTACATGAATCCACCCTGGGAAAGTGGTCAGTGAAGGGAAGGCAGTGGTAAATTGCTGATACTTTCTATTCAGGAGGACTGACATTTATGGATTCCCAGCCCCATGAAAGGACTTAAAAAAAAATACAAACCAAAAGTATCACTGATAGCATTTAAAAAAAAAAAAAAAAAAAAAAAACATAAAACCACAACTATTTGGTTCTGCAAGTACTAATTAAAAATGCAGAAAAGTTCTGACAATTGAGTAAATAAACATTTTTGCTTTAAAAAGGAAGGGGGAAAAGCAACACTATTAACTTAGAAAGCGTTTGTCTATGGCTCTGTATTCTCCTTGTCCTGAGGTCATGCCTCAGGCCAGTTTGATATCAGAACATCTCAAATAAAACTTCATAGGTGTTAGAATGGCCCTTGTCTTTATGGTATCAGCCATTCCAAAATATCAGAGATTTAATCTTAAACTTGAAGCTTGATAACTGTGAGAATCACAGTTCTGACTTACTTCCAACCATCTAGTAAGGAAGGAATTTCTTGGCTCAGAAGTTCTGGCTTAACTTCACCGTGTTTTATATGGCCAGAGAAATGTAAAAGACTTGAAAAAAAATATTGCTGATGTAGACTATGTGCCAGCCTTTGCTGAAAGAGAGAACACTGTCAAGCCTTGTCTCCAGATATGTGACTGCTCTCCTTGATGGCTCACACTTGTGAAACTACAGTAAATATGTGCACCAAAAATATCTGACATACAAAACAGTGCACTGCCATATTTTTTGTTACAATCTATGTGACAAAAAGTGGACCAGTTAGAGTGAGCAAATGCAATAATTATCTACAAATTACTTGGATCTTACTTCCCACTCTGGGAAGTATCTCCATGGGATATAATCAGTAAAAAAGAGCCATGTTTAATCAGGCTGCAGGCTGTGAAAAGTCCTGACCTTTATTCAAACAGGCATCTTTACTTTCTTAGATACTCAGTCCATGTGTTTGTAGCTAGTAGCATCTACAGAAACACATTTTTTAAATTCCTCTGAAAATCAACCTGGATCAGTCAGGCTTAATTTAGGGAGAAAATGTTCCCTCCTTAAGCTTTAGAAACCTCTTAGTTTTAGAAACTATAGTTGTTCTAACTTTATTAAATGGCACAGACATGTACACAGGGCCTGTGACCCTTTCAGAACTAATGGCCCTGCTAAGTGATACTGACAGAAAATAACCTTTATTATGTGCTGAAAGGAGGCACAAATGGATAAAGACGTATTACAGCCACGCTTTTAAGAAGGAATTAAGAGGTTAGCACAGATAACTGTGATTCTAAAACTCAGATTTTGGTTTTGGGGGTTTTTTGGGCTTCAATTTCTAAACTTAATACCGTTCATTGGTTAGTTTCTGTCTCTTGTTCTTAGGTACAGCATACAGAGGGACATAAAACCCACTAAACTTGAAATTGGGTTGAGAGGATTTTTCCACCTGGTCAGTGGGATATAGACAACATCATTTAGAAGTCATCCATTTGGAAAACAGTGATTATTTGCTTCTCTTAATTTTTTTCATTTTTATTTATTTCTTTAGGTTTGCAACAATGGTAAAGGAAGCTGTAAATGACAGTGACGATTCTGAACCGTCAGTATGTGAGAGAAATGGCATGATTCACATGCATGAGCAAAGTGAGGTAATTAACTAGGATGTCAAGGTATCATTCTGGTCAGAGAGAACCCTCCTTTTCCTTCTTTCCTTTTTTAAGAATAAAACTCTTAATGTAAAAGGCACTTAAAAGTAAGCATTGAGTGTTGAGAGTATCTCATATAGATGTCTGTATGGCACATCTTTACGCATATGGTGATCACAGAATCATGGGGTAAACAAGTAACTGCATGCTGAAAGCTCATGAGATTTGTGTTCCAGTCATGAGTCTGAGTAAGAAATATGTATATATATATATATAGAGAGAGAGAAGAGACAGAAAAATAATCAGAAATGTGGAACTATTATTGGAGAAGTGCCAAACCACATTATAAGCAGAATTCCATGTCTACAGTATGACAATATGCTGACATAAATAATCATACAGGAAGAGAGATGATTAACTTGACAAAAATAATGCTAAAATTAAGTGAGACATATCCAAAAATGGTCAAAAAGTGCTTTGGTTATGAATATGGATAAGTAGATGTACCAGTATAAGATAACAGCTTCAAGGAACTTCAAGGGAATAACTCCCAGGGTAGTATTTCTCCATCTCTACTTTGACTTACCAGCTTGAGCCTTCCAGCAATGGATCATGTGAGTAAAGCTTGTGCTGGCCAGCTATGCTGTTTCTTTCATCTTTGTTTTGTTATTTTGGTTCAAGGCTTGGCAACAGAAGTTATTTAGGAGTTACAGTAATAGCACCACCTCACTGGAATGATGCTAATCATTAAAGATATTGTGAAATCCAGACCTTATGAAATTGTAGAAAATATTAACAAATGTTTAGTTTTGTACACAAAACAAGTTGAGCCGGGCCTGCTATTATATTTTCTTCGTCAAATATGGAAATACTGTTACTGCACAGGTGCTATATCTATTAGGACAGGAGCCCTGTCAGTTGCAGATAAAACACATGCAGTTCTTTGTGCCACATGAAAAACAAACACAGGGCCAGAAATGCAAAAAATACATCAAAGCTGGACATTCCTAATTCCTGGTTGTTTAGTTAACGTAGTCATCTGCAGCCAGTGTGGATCCAGTGCATCTCAGCTGACTTCAGGTGTTGCACACTACTTCAAATACATACAGTGCCACTTCTGAGGGAGTCTCCTTGTTTGCATTCAGCAGGGACCCACAGCAGATGCCAAAGGTACTGATGGAAACGTACAAACAGAAGAAACTGCTCTCTTGAACCACTGCACTCAGCAACCTCCAGAACCACCAGCAGGGTCTCCAATACCTGCAAGAACATGGAGGCAAATATTTGCTTGTCCTCCTCAGGGTTTACTAGCCCAAACAGTGACAAATGGTAGGTAAGATAGACAGAGTTTAATTAAAATGAAAAATGGCAAATGCTTGTTTCTCTGAATGGGATGGTATCTGTCCACTGTCCTTGAAAATAATGAATGGAAATAGCTGTGTTTTACTTATCACACTGTTGTTTGAATGTTTTAGCCAGAGGAAAAAAAGATAAAGGTTTGAATGTACAGGTTTTGTTTCTCCAGTCTCCTGTGTTTACTATGGTAGGTGTATTTTTGCACTGCGAGCTATATTTATCAGAAGAAAGATCTCCTAATTTTTGTCCTTAATACCACAGGCTTGAAAAGCCAAGAGTCCTCACTACAAGGCAAACTGATCTGTTTTGTTTAGAATTTTCCTAAATTGAAAACTCCCAAAAGAGATGCCTGGCTAGCCAATTATTTAAGATTTTTCCTACCAAAAGATATTTCATATGTCTTTGATTGCTTCCACAACCACTTGGAATTCTTAGGCTTTTATGTTGGGAAATCTACTGGTCTACCTTTGCCACCTGTCGCCCTCAAGTAAGATGAAGAAAACTCCAATCTGAAAATGCAGGACATTTATTCAACACATTTTTTTCTTCTCCTTCAGTCTTCTGTTTTGTATGTATGCATGCGTGTTCTCATTGGACAACTGTCAGAACAGATTTATGAACCTTGAAAGAACATAATGTTTTCACGTATTTTATAATATTTTCACACACTGTTCTCATAATATTTTTCAGGATTTTTCTCCCATTTGTATTATCCTGCTTTAATTGCTGTATCATTTCTGTCCAGAGACAGGACACTCTTCAGATTTTTTTTCCCAGGGATAACAATGTACTGCACAAACACATTCAGCCAAAAAATGATGCTTCAATTCTTTTAAAAATTAGACTGGAGCTGCATTCATCAGCTTGAAATATGCCAGGCTATTCAGCAATAGATTTTACTGTGGTTCTGTAGTAGCTGAAGGAAGATAAGCAAATGCAAGATAAGCTAGTGAAAGTCTTTGTTTCAGGTTTGGAACCTGTGAAGTGCTTTTCACAAAAGACCAAGGTTCACTCAATTTATTTTGATATTTAATAATGTTCCTGTTATCAATATTAAAGTATTTTAGCATCTGTAAAAGCAGAACATCAGTTTAGAGATCATCAAAGATGAACTGCGTTGTTATGATTAAACTAATTTTTAAGGTAAGCAATTTCATTTCTGAAAGTCATGGTTAACTGTTTTCTTTAACAGCAAAACAAATGTGTTCTAACAGCAAAGTTGTTTCTGAGAGGTGATTAAATATTCATTATTTTTTATTTTGTTCCAGTTGCATTTGTGGTCCTGGTCTGGGCTGTGGTTTGGTCCATAACTGGGGCTGAGTGTCTCCCAGGTGGAAATCTCTTTGGAATTCTGTTTCTTTATTTCTTTGCTGTCATCGGAGGTAAAATTTTTGGATTCATTAAAATACGAACACTACCCCCTCTTCCTGCTCTTCTGGGTAAGATATCCTTCCTTCTTTTCTTACTGCCTATTTTGTGTTGTTTAAACCATCCAGTATTATCTGTATGGTAGACATGTTTGGATTGGGAACAAATAAACTGTGTCACATTCAAAATCTGTAGCTTTTCCAAATTACTTTTCCACATCCTTTCTGAAAAAGTGAAAAATTCCCCAGACTGGCTCAGGTGAAATTAACTTAGCTCTCTTCTTAATTCTTCTGTCACAGTTACTTAAAATTTGGGTTTGATAATACCAAACAGGAATCTTAATCCAGACATCATTTTACAGCAGAAAAGTAACCTCTTTGCAAAATTATTGCTGAGCTGTTTCTTTAGTATCTCACACAATGAATGTGTTTTCTGAAGAAGACATTACAGCAATCAATTCCCTACTAGTAGTAGTCCAAAGGATTTCTTTTCTTCTCCTTCCTTTATCTCAAGATAATTGAAACCTGAGAAAATAAATTCACAACAAGGAATAATTCTTCTGCAGAGTTATTCTGATTCAATCATAACATTTTTTTCACATCAACATGCTATTTTATTTTATGTAGAAATGCAAAATAGAAATGAGAGATGAAAATAATGTTAATTTTGAAATTTTAAAATTCTGTTGAGGTTTCTTTCCTAGAGAAGGTTTTATACTTGCTTAGATGAGGACAATATTTTGAAGTGCTGTGATATCAGTGAAGCTGGAAATGAGCTCCAGGTTCTTCTCACCAGCTGTATCCTGTCCCCTTGCTATGTTTAGTGCATAAATGAGTGAAGCTGTTGACACATAGTAAAACTCCTCAGCAGGGTGGGCCTGCAGTGTTCAGGTGTGATTCTGCAGCCTGCACAGCTGGTGCTGTGCCTCACACAGGAGTTCCACACATGGCTCTGTCCAGGCAGCTTGTGTGCTCTTGTGCTGCTTAATTTCACCAGAGAAAAGAAATTCAAATGAGAGGGAGGGAAGTTTTGCATATGGCATGCATGCCTGCAGTATGAACCCGGAATGTCACACGCAGGGAGTCTGCCCTTTCTAAGTAAACACCCCTCTTAAACAAATAAAAGTATTTCTGACCATTTGGATTCTGCTTGTTTGGGAGTTTTTTAATTACATCTGTATCCAAAAGTTATGAGTTGAGCATGAAAATGCTTGTCAGACAGGTAATACTGGACAACAGAAACTGCAGCATGATAGCACATGTCTCTTGAGTTGTTTAGGACAGAGTTCATTGTTCCCATCCCCAGTCTTTGAGGAAAATTGGAGAAATCAATGACTCAGAAGACAAGATAGACAATGTCTGTGAATATTCTGTTTTTACATTAAAAATACAATCCTTGTGCTCTTACATGCCTAAAATCCATTTCTGCTAGGTCCAATAGAGTGTAAGGTGGCAGGCTGAGCACTTAAGCGCTTTATTGTGAGCCTCTCTCTCAGGAGGAGTGAAATTGGTACTGAAACAACCACATAATATATTTTAGGTGTATGTTGCAGAGAGGTTCTGCAGCAGGAAATATGGAACAAATCAGTTAAGATATCCTTTGAGGTGGAGATTTTTGCTTTGTTAAGTAGTTTTGCAGGTCAGGGTAGCTCCAGTGGCTTGGACCTCATGCAAGTGTTGCAAAGAGCATGTGATCACAGTGCCATCCAATATCATTGTCATAAGGTACCACAGATTAATTATGACACTGTTTTTTTTCCAGGAAGTGGTAGAAACAGTGTCTGAAAGTTTAGAGTGTCCCAGGACAAATCAAGTTCACAGTCAAGGCTCACACAGAGCTGGGACCAACCTGAGCACACTGATTTGTTTACTTTTTGTCTTTTTATAGTTTCCCATTTCTAAACATGACTAATATAAAATTGTGCCACAAAAATGTATCTTTGAATCATCAGGACTCACAATGAATCTCTGTAGGTCCATATTTATAGTCAACTTTTCCTGTACTTTTCCATATCCTTCCAGAGCTGTGCCTTTGATAGCTTTTCAGGAAGTCTCTAATTGGACAGTTTTACTAGTATTTGTAAAAAGTTGTATCTTGCAAATAGCGCAAATAAAGGATAAGACAAGTTTCTGATTTCCCTTCCCTTTTTTGTCCCCTCTTTGTGTAAGAGTCTCATTACCAGACCACTTAAAAATGTTTTAAGTTAGTCCATGATGAGCAAGTTTAGATTATATTTCCTAATGAATGCAGCATTATGGTTTCAGTGATACCTGCATTTCTTACACCTAAGAGGATTTTTAACAATTCCCAACTTCTGAGATAAATACACTATATTAGATGATCTTCCTATTTTTGCATTAAAACAAGCTAATAAGAAGGAAATCTTTCAGGTTGTAGAGGTGTCTTTGCTTATGGTTAGTGTGACCTGCACCTGGTAAACAAAGCCGAATTCTTCCGAGTCAGACTAAAGCTGTGTATCAGCATTCTGCTGATTTATTCATTGGTGACCTGCTGTGCTCTTAGGACACTTTCACTGCTTCAAAGATGTTAATCTCTTCTCATGCCTCAGTCCCATTGTTAAAACATAGCTAATAATTTGGAATATAAATTGTTTCTTTTTCTCTCATAAAAACATGATATAGTGTCTATTTTAAAGAGAGCTGTGTAAGCTTTTCTTGTGCAATAAAAAGCATGATTTGACAGGAGCTAATTTACTTTGACTTAAGGGATGCTACTTGCTGGTTTCCTAATCCGAAACACTCCATTCATCAGTGACTTTGTCCAGATAAACCTACACTGGTCTGCAGCACTGAGGAATATTGCTCTTTCCATTATCTTGACCCGAGCAGGACTCGGCCTGGATCCAAAGGTATGGCACCAGCCATCTGTGTGTGGCAGACTATACAACAGCAATAAAAAAAAATTGAATAATTGGTTCCATTAAAAATATTGAACTGCTCAGTCTTGGAGCATCTGCAGATTTGATCATTACAGAAAACATAGTTTCTGTTGTATAATTATATATACATGTACAGTAATGTCACGATTATAAGCCACACCATTTTGACTAAAATTTTGGTCCAAACCCAAAGTGCGGCTTATATATGGACAAAGAACAAAAAGTTGCTGTTTTAGTTTGGAGGACAGGTGTCTGCTGAGAAAGGCAGGAGCTTCTCTTTGAAATGGAGAATGTAAACCCCCTCCCTTCAAATTATTATAATTTTGAAATCAAGGTGCTTTCATGCAAAGATATGGCAATTAGGAATTACAGTTCTTTTCTAGGGAAATTAAAATAGAATTACAGTACTACAATAAACAAACTCCAAACCCTGACAAAGTCAGAGTACAACCTGACACCCCATCAGGCAGGGTGGTGGTAGCAGTCCCATTAAATGATGGTTGCATCCTCCTGCAGTGACAGATGTGATTCAGTGCTCCTGCAGAAGGTGCAGTTTCCCTCCGGAGGTCGAGTGGTGATGTGGAGAAATTGGATTTTCCTCTGGAGTCCAGTGGAGAAAGGGGCTACCTTAGTGTCCCAAAACCTCTGGTTTTATTTTGGTAAGAAATGTTGGGCTCTTCCCCCTGGGTAGAGCAACTTCCAATGGGATGCAGTAATTTTATCAGTCCCACAGTGGGACTCAGTGGGCCATTAGCAGAAAATGACTCGCTGCAGGAAGGATGGGTTGTGAAAAGATAAAGAACAATGCCCTACCTGGTTTAAATGGATGGCCCATTAGCAGAATATCTGCCATGGAGATAAGGATCACTGCCCCCACCCTCAACAGATGGTTATAGAATAGACACCTTTTATCACACTCTGTATTGTAACGTGCGGCTTATAATCAGGTGCGGCTTATAAGCGTGAAATTACTGTATATGTACAATGTTAATATTGGCAGCTGGATTTGTACAGTAGTCAAGCAACCAAAAAAAACCCTGAAGAAAACTGATTTTATGATTATTTTCATTTTCTGAATTTTGTGAGAACAAGTTGAAGATGTGTGCACTGTCACGGTCTGTCAGAAAGAGTTTACACTCCCTGACAAACTCCCTGTTACTTTATGCTGAAAATTTGAAGTAATGGAAGGGATCCCCATTCCTTGAAAGAGAATGTTTTTGTGTGGACAGAAATAAAAAAAAC
The DNA here is from genome assembly GCF_009819885.2 of Catharus ustulatus. Lineage (NCBI taxonomy): Eukaryota > Metazoa > Chordata > Aves > Passeriformes > Turdidae > Catharus > Catharus ustulatus. The sequence continues at coordinate 23,075,424 of NC_046225.1, read as the reverse complement.
TCAACCAATCACAAAAATATAAACCCTGTGTGACTTTATGCAAAATAAGCTGGCTGAAGTAAAGCTGTACCATATTGGCCCCTGCCTATTGAAGGAACCACTCAGAATTTATATAAAACTTAGGTAAAGTATGGGTGGTTTAGAACATCTAAACTGATTTTTCTTAACCAAGAAAAACTAGAGAGTTGCCAATGCTTCAGTTATTTAGGAAAATAAGGTTTTGACAATGTTGAAAAATACCTGTTTTCCTATATTATCATAATCTTGTTTTCCAAGACATTGAGGCTTGTATGAGTATGAACTGTGTGTTGTTAGACACAGCTCGGGTGCCCAGTTCTGTGAGACTGCATTTCTTTTATTTCATGACAACTTTTTTTGCTGAAGTGTCTTCATTTCTGACTTTTTCTTCCATGTGGTAACAAAACTGTCACTTGGACTCTGTGTGGTAGTGCTTCGATGCAGTTACAGTTGTTCCTCATGTAATTGAAACTGCAAAGACAAAGAAGTCAGTTTCTCTTCTCAGCCCTGATTATGCTGGGATAAACTAGACTGGTAAAAAGTGGAACTCACTGATTTTTATTTCTTTTTTTTTTTCATTCCATGTCAAAATTAGAGATCCATCCTGGCAGACTCATGTTTGTGACTAGCTATTAAAGACAGCTGTTAGAAGCAAATACGCCAATTCAGAGAACATTTTTTTAAAACTGCTATGCCAAAAGGAGCTTCATTTTTGAATATTAAGTGAGAGACAACTGAAAGATGCTTGACTCCTTGTGCCAAGTTTATGTAGTTCTACAACTTTTCATGATTTGTTCATAGATTTGGGGGTGCTCATTCAACTTCTGGGATTATAGCCAAATCTTTTGTGGATGGAGCAAATGATAAGAAGCCAAGGAGAATTTTCTGTTACTCCTTCCCGTGACATTTAAGAACCTTATCAAACCTAGATTCACTGCCACACTTGAAATTTTATATCCAAATCCGTTTGGACCTGGGTTTATCTCTAGTTTAGGCCATGTCATGTGCTATAGTGCAGCTCAGATGGGATTCTTTAACAAGCCATATCAGATTGTAAATGTTTTTCCTCTCTGTCAAGCCAAGGGTACTGATACTATTGTGCCTGTATGATTGCAGGCTCTTAAGAAGCTCAAAGCTGTCTGTTTACGGCTTGCTTTCGGACCATGCCTCTCAGAAACAGGCACAGCTACTGTCCTCGCCTGCTTGTTCCTGCATTTGCCATGGCAATGGGGATTTATCTTAGGGTAATGTACTGCCTTTTCTCCTGTATGACACAAGTGCCAGTTTTCAGGCTGCAGCTAAATGATCCAAGTATTGCTAGTTCTCTGTGCCAAGCAGAGAACTCAGTTCAGTGCCATTTGGGAAGCCGTGGTCTTTTGCTTACCATTTATGTTTGGCTCTGTGGCTAATTTAAAGATCATATTTGCAGACTGCGGAGGAGTATTTGCATCATTACTTTTCTGTGTTTGTGACCTGAGTACTTGAAGGAAGAAGGATAGTGCAGTCCCTGAGTCTTGAACCACAACACAGGGGGCTTTTTAGGGACAGAAAAATAAAAAATTATACCACAGTTTGGAAAATTTTCATACTGGAAGTCAGAACTTCCCCACAAAGAGATGCACATAGGACAGCCTTTCTGTCACAAGTCAAGGATAAGGATATGGCATGGTATATTCTAGAGTAACATGCTTGAAGAAAAGACCTTTTCCATCTAGTCCTAAGTGGACTGGGTGGACTTGGGCCAGACCCATACACTAGAACAAGATGGGTGAAGTCCTTGTCTGACACATGCTGAATTTTATGAGAAGGAACTGGGCCCCTGAGTCATAAGCACGTCTAGACCAGGTTTCCAAATGGGTGAATCAAGGCATCTATCAGGGAACATAACTGGCCTGCAGTAGAGACTCCAGTTCTAGTCTGTGGAGCCCTTTACATTTAGTGTTACTGAGTTGGGCAGACAGTAAGAGCTAATTGCAGATCTGCATAGAAATATCCCTGCTTGTAATTAGAGGGAAAAGGTTAGGAAAATACTTTACATAAAGGTCTACTTATTTATACTTCAAAAGGATTAAGGTCAGAACATTTTGAAGGTTTTTTTTAGTTCAGTGCTTTCTTTTTGAGATGCTGAACCTATGTGTTTTCAGTTTTGTTCTAGGTGCAGTCTCCCCTGCCGTGGTGGTTCCCTCCATGCTGATTTTACAAGCTGGGGGATACGGGGTGGAGAAAGGTGTCCCAACTTTGCTAATGGCAGCTGGCAGCATCGACGACATTCTGGCTATCACAGGCTTCAACACTTGCCTTGGGATGGCTTTCTCTTCTGGTATGCTGGTTAATCCGTACATGATGAAATACAGAACAATGATGTTTTGGAGAATGTGTGCTCTGTTATGGCTGAATGGTTTGTAACTTAATGGCATCTCATTAAAATTCACATATAGCCTTAAATACTGAGATAGAAATTGCCCGTGTTCAAAAGTTAGCGTAACATTGTCAGCTCTGAGTTGTGAGTCACAATAACTTTCAGAGAACATTTTTCCCTCACTGCTCTCTTAGCTGCTATATCTGGGCCCTACATGCACAGCATGGTGCTTTGAAATTTCACTGGGTTTGTCAGTGTTCTTACAGTGTCTCTTTCTCTGACTTCTCTTGCACACTTTCTCGGCATGAGCATTCAGAGAAAGAAAGTTGCACCATGCAGTTCCTTCAGGCCCATAGGTTCCCTCCTGAATCCCTTTGCCCCAAGTAATTTAAAGCAAACACTGTCCTGGAATCACCATCATAGGTCTAGAGCATGGTTTGAGTGGAGGTCTGTGTATGGCTTACTGAACACGTTTTTCTTTTGTGAAATAGGTTCTACTCTGTACAATGTGCTCCGTGGAGTGCTCGAGGTCGCTGTTGGCATAGCAGCTGGGGGAATTCTGGGAATGTTCATTCGATATTTCCCAAGCCATGACCAGGTAAAAACCTAGTTTAAAAAAAAATTACAATAAAGTGATTCTTTGCTAAGGGGTTATTTTCTTTAGTTATTAATTTCCAAGCTTCCTGTGAAGCTGGTTTTACGGAAAGCTTTTTACAGTGCTAGCACCTTCCAGATTGCAAAACCTATCAAGTGAGGATGTATTTTAAAGGAGATTACTTATTTACTGCACCAATAATAATGTATGATCTCACAGTCTTTTTGATAGAAGTTTGGAATCCAGCTCACCATCGTGCTCCCATTGAAGGTAGTGGAAATGGAGGAAGGGTCTGCTATCCAGACAGTAAAATAATAATTTATTAGATTGGTGCATTTACTTATTTAAGATGTATCCAGTAGGCCTAAGATTAAAAATTAATAAAGCAGATGTATTAGAGGTTTTAAGTGATTGCTCATATCATTAGTATTAATTAAATGTGTTACTTTCAATTAAAATTACATTTATAGAAAGTGGTAGATGAATTTTCTATCGAGGAGTAATTAAATTAACAGAAAATTGTGGAAGAATTTAGATATACTCTGGACTATCAAAGTCAGCGTCTATTGCCCTCAGTAGCATCAAATTTTCTTATTAAATAATGTAAGACGTGATACAAAAGCTAAACCGTTAGATAGAAATGAGGAACAATGGTAGATAACTGCTGTGAGACTGAATTAAATAAAACTAGATTATTCCTAGCAAATGTTTGACTTATCCTTAAAAACATCTGGTTGCAAAGATTTCACCTTTCCTTGGATAAACTATTGTAATACTTGACTACACAGGTAGAAAATCCTGCTATCGCAGAGTTGAGGCAGAGCTGGTGGAACAGAGCATCATGTTCCTTGTGATAAAAATAGCCTGGTGGCAATAAGAAATTGGATGGGCAGAGGAAAAAACTACATGTTCAAAATTTGTATTCTTAAGAATGTCTGAAAAAATCCTAAAGTTTCAAGTGAGTTCAAGACTCACTTGAAAGCTTTGATTCCTTCAAAATAACTAATTTTTAATTTTCTTTTCAAGTTCTTATTTTCCAAATTAACAGGAGTAACTTTACCCCCCCCCCCCCCCATTTCTGAAAGAAATTCACTTTTTTGTTTGTCTGTTTCCTTGGCTGCAGGCATCTTTGGCATGGAAGAGATCATATTTTGTACTTGGACTGTCCATGTTTGCTGTTTTTGGCAGCATCTACTTTGGCTTCCCTGGATCAGGAGGGCTCTGCACATTAGTCTTGGCTTTTGTTGCAGGTGTGGGATGGTCTGATGAAAAGGTGAATGTTTACATAAGAACCATACCATATCCAAAGACTGGTGAATGTACAGCCTGACAGGAGCTTGAATTTCTGTCAGGAGTGGTAATGGTATGTTTGTGAAGCATTAGAAGCTGTACAGATTCAAGAAACAAACAAAGAGGAAAAAAAAAAGCAAAAAACAAACCAAGCAGTACTTTCTACATTTGTTTTGGAAGTCTTTGGTGTTTCCCATGTCAGAAAGTTACCATACATGTCAGCAGAGCAATATGTATGCCAATACAAAGCCTGGCATACTGATTGAGAAAGGCTCAGTTTTTATTAGACATCTTAAGTCATATGAAGGAGACTTAGTTGTGAAGGCACTTGACAGTAGCAATCCAAAACTTTAATTACCAGCTCTGTGAGTGTCTGCACACAGAAACTTTATGGTAAAATTTACAAATGAGTGTCCAAGATCCAGTTGTGGACATGGCCTGAATTGCCTGAGGGTTTGTTTCCTGTGGTTTGGAGGGGGCGAAATGAAAAGCAGTGATTAACTGTACTCTGTCATCTTTCCCAAAACCCAGCCAGTGTAATTTGGATAACTTAGAGGAGCAGGGTGCACATAATAAATAATGATGTAAGGCCATAAAAAACCCATACATAAGACTGCTTTTTAGTCACTTTCTCTTAGGTACTAGCCTACTTCATCTCACTGCTGCTGCCCCACTGCCTTTCTGTACCTTGCTGTGTCTGACTGCCTCTTTTGCTTGATATCATCTACATTTAATGTTTTGAGGGCATCTCTCTCTCCACAGCTATAGCTTTGTGACATTCTGTAGAAGAAGGGGAAGAAAAAGGAAAGGGGATTAGATATAGTAGAGTTCATGTTATTATCCCCATCTTGACCTTGACTTCAGTAAGATCTCAAGATTTGTTATAGCAATGAAAAGAAACTAAGATTGTCCAATTTTAAAGGATGAAAAACTCTTCTTGGGACTTAACTAGTTAAGTACGTTACAACTGATCAAGCTGTCTACTGAAAAGCTTTTAAACCATTTCTAAATGATTTCAGGAGGAAGGACCTTAAAAGAGTATATTCAGTTTATAAAGGCTTAGTTTAAATTCTTTTGATCTGTGAATGAAGCTTCATGGCCTTAAGTATATTGATGTCAAATGCCTTAGCTCTTTTTTTCTCAGAGATGTCTGTGTACTCAATATATTACCAAGGTTTTCCTGCTGACCTTCTCAAAGGCCACTGCCTCCCAGTGTCCATGGTGGACTTGACCAACACTGTCTACAGAGAACAATGAACATTGAAGCTATTCCTGGAACAGTCAAATGGGTAGTAAATAGGCTGAAATCTGTAAAGAGGGGAGTTCTGGGGCCTTGTTTTGTTTTGTTTTGTTTTTCATTTTGCCAAAACTGAAAAGAGTGAAATAACAAGGAGAAAAGAGGCAAAAATGTGTGTGTGTATATATATTTTTTCACTTCATTTTCTTTAAGGTTACAGAAGTTTTTGTATGACTGTAGCACACCATTCCATTGACAGAAGAGCAAGAGGTGTTGCAGGATCAGTCCGAAAAAGAATACCAAGGATGGGACATGTCAAGGCCCTGGATTGATTATTAAGTGACAGAGCACTGCACTTTTATTTTCCACACACTCCAGCCTGAAGGTTCATTTGCTGTTCTAGAACCCACTTAAGTAAAAGACAAGTGCTGTTTTATATGCTATGTGTACCTTTTCATGTAAATGGAAGATGCCTGTTTACCCTGGCAGCAGTTATTTTAGGAAAATTGTGTGAAGTTTAAACACGAGGAGAAAAGATGGTTTTGCCTTTATACACTTTATTGCAGTGGAAAGTTCAGCACTTGTTCCTGGTATGTGATTTCAGACTTGCTCAGACTGACTTTGCCCTTGCTCACATGGAGAGTGGTCTCTGACTGAGTGCAGCACGAACAGAGATAGGTCATGACTGAAACTTGGGAGAGTCTGACTCTGTTCAGCTACAAATAGAAGAGCATGTTTAGGCATGCAGTTCCCAAAGGCTCAGAAACTTCATGACAAAGCTGAAACTGAAGTTGAAATTACATGTTTCTAAATACTGAAAATCAACAATGCTTTATTTTCCTCCTCTTGTCTGCAAACTGCTCTGTTACTGTTCAAACACCAGTGGTTTTTATTTCTCCTCTCAAGACATCAAATATTTATTTACTAGGACAGTTAGATGCAGTCTGACCTTCAAAAGTCTGCAACTGATTTTGAATGTTTTAGTATTAGGTCAAAGAAAGAGGAGCAATTCTGGACAATCTTTATGAAGCATTTTCACTTCATCCTATGATTACTGTTGTGTCTGCCTGGCCATCTTTTTGTGAATTTACAGATTGGTTTTGTTTTTATTGCAGAGGGAAATAGAAAAAATTGTGGCAGTTGCATGGAATATCTTTCAACCTTTTCTTTTTGGTTTAATTGGAGCAGGAGTATCCATTACATCTCTTAGGCCTGAAACTGTTGGTAAGCTCATTCACAAATTATCCAGTTTTCATTACTGGCTTTGAAAGAATCTCTATAAAGAAATCGAAAACAAAGCAGATTATAGCTGACCCCAAAAAACCAGAAGCACCTATGCACAAAAGTACTGAGAAGTGTTTGTCTGTTGCAGGGCTCTGTGTTGCTATATTAGGCATTGCCCTAGTTGTGCGAATCGTAGCAACGTTCCTGATGGTGTCTTTTGCTGGGTTTAATTTCAAGGAGAAGGTATTTGTCTCACTGGCATGGATTCCCAAAGCCACTGTCCAGGTAAACAATCCAACATCACCTTCATTCCAGGCTAAATCTACTTTGTTTAGCAAAGCTCCCTGTAATTAGCGCAGCAGTAAGCAGGAAAAGGTTCAGGCTCAATGACAGCTGAGTGTAGTATATTGACTGTTCATACTCTAAAACACTCTAACTGCTTGAAAAGTGTGTGGAGAACCTTCTATGTGCAGGTGTTTTGCTTGTATCCTGGGTTTACTCTTAATAATGACAGTGATTTGTTCATCCACCACAGGAAATTTAACAATTTCTCAGCCATTGCTGATTATTGTGCCTTCACATACAGATTCTGAGAACTCTCAGAGGTAAAAGCATTTCCCTGTAATACATGAAGTGTCTATAAGGACAGTCACATCAGGACTCAGAATGGGTTTCAGTCTGGAATTATTTTGGTAAGGAGTAGTTTGAGAACCATATTAATGGCTACATTCCTACTCCTTTATTTCAGTGATTGTCACATCATTTAGACCTTGCCTCAATAGTGTGATTACTTGCAAACAAAAGTTAATAATCAAAACAGGTAAGACTTACAGTAATTTCACGAATACAAGCCGCACCAATTTGACCAAAAGTTTGGTGGAAACCCGGAAGTGCGGCTAATATTCGAGGGCGGCTAATACATGAACAATATTCTAAAAGCTGCCAACACGGAAGTGAGAGCCCGCGGCAGCCCCAAGCCAAGCTGGAGCCTGGCCGGCCCCGGCAGAGGTGGGAAAGCCTGGCAGAGGCGGGGCCAGCAGTGTGGGGGGCGGGCGGCTGAGCCTGAGCCAGCAGGGCGGGGCAGGGAGGGCGGCAGAGCCTGGGCCAGCAGGGCGGGGGAGCCTGGGAGAACTGGGGCTAGCAGTGCAGGGGAGCATGGCAGAAGCAGGAAGCCTGGCGGGTGGGGCTGCCTGGCAGCGGGGGAAGCCCAGCAGAATCGGGGCCAGCAGCGTGGGGGAGCCCGGCGGTGCGGGGGCCTGCAGTGCCGGCCAGGGCGAGCAAACGCGGTGGTGGTGCAGATGGGAGGGGGCGGCCGGTGAGCCTGGCGGCGGCCGCCCTGCCGGCAGAGCCTGGCAGTGGCGGCAGCCCTGCCGGCCGGGCGAGCAAACATGGCGCGGGGCGGCCGGCGAGCCCGGCAGCGGGGGCGGCGGCTGGCCCGCCGGCCGGGCGAGCTAACATGGCGCGGGGCGGCCGGCGTGCCTGGTAGCGGCGGCGGCAGCTGGCCCGCCGGCAGGGCGAGTAAACGCAGCAGTGGGGCGGCCGGTGTGTCTGGCAGCGGCAGCTGGCCCGCCGGCAGGGCGAGTAAACGCAGCAGCGGGGCGGTGCTGACGGGAGAGGGGGGCCAGCGAGCCCGGCGGCGGCGGCAGCCCTCCGGCCAGGCGAGCAAACGCGGCAGCGGGGCAGCCGGCATGCCTGGCAGCGGCGGCGGCGGCTGGCCCGCTGGCAGGGCGAGCAAACGTGGCAGCGAGGCGTTGCTGATGGGAGAGGGGGGGCCAGTGAGCCTGGCGGCGGCTGCAGCACCACCCGGCCGGCCCCGTCGGCAACCATGAGCGGGCCAAGCCTTCCTGGCCCCGCCCCAAGCCAGTAAACCCCGCTATGCCGCGATCCTGTTACTAATTGGCCAATTTGTGAAAGCTGCGCACGGATTCTCGCTACGAATGAAAGTGCGGCTAATATTCGGGGTGCTGCTTATCTATTGACAAAGACAGCAACATTGTCGAGGCACCAGAAGTGCGGCTTATACTCCGTGCGGCTTGTATTCGTGAAACTACTGTATTACATGGTCAGTGAATTAAATGTTCAGAAGCTGCCATTAGTTGATTATTGTCAGGATACATTCTCCAATTGTGGCATTTTAACAGCTGGAATACACAATATACTGGCCTATTTCATTAATCACATATTCTCCAGAAATGTGGATAAAATGGCAGCTAAGCAATGTTCTTCACAGGAGGAAACCACACAGATAAACTCATTAGCTTAGAAAATTCCAAGCATAGTCAAGTGAAAATTTTTCTCATAGGTGTAAGATAATGCTTACAGTAACTTCACGATTACAAGCCGCACCTGATTATAAGCCGCATTTCTGGGGTGTCAGCAATGTTTAGGTCCTCATCCATATATAAGACGCACCGGATTATTAGCCGCATTTTCATTCGCAGTGAGGATCCGTGTGCAACTTTCACAAAGTTGCCAAATAGTAACAGAGTCGCGGGATCACGTGGTTTACTGACTCGGCTTGGGGCCAGGTGGGTTCGGCCTGCTCAGGGCTGCCAATGGGGCCAGGTGGCCCTGCTTGGCACTGCCACTCGGCGGGGCCGCTCAGGGCCGACTGGCCAGCCAGCGCTGCCGCCAGGCTCACTCGTCCCTGCCTGCCGCCTGCGCCACCGCTGCCGTGTCTGCTTGCCTTGGCCCAGCTCTGCCTGCCCCCGCGCTGCCGGGCTCCCCCACGCCACTGGGCTTCCCGGCTCTGCCGGGCAGCCCTGCGCCACTGGGCTTCCCTGCGCTGCTGGCCCCGGTTCTGCTGAGCTTCCCGGCTCTGCCAGGCTCCCCCGCTCTGCTGGGCTCCCCCGCGCCGCCGGGCTCCCCCACACTGCTGGCCCCAGTTCTGCTGGGCTTCCCTGCTCTGCCGGGCAGCCCCACGTCACTGGGCTTCCCTGTGCTGCTGGCCCCAGCTCTGCCGGGCTTCCCCCACACCGCCAGCCCTCCCCCGCACCGCCCGCCTCTGTCGGGGCCGGCCAGGCTCCAGCTCGGCTTGGGGCTGCCGCGGGCTGTCACTTCTGGGTTGGCAACTTTTTGAACATTGTTCATATATAAGTCACTCCGGATTACAAGCCGCACTTCCAGGTACAGACCAAAACTTTAGTCAAAATGGTGCGGTTTATAATCGTGAAATTCTATGTACAGCCTAGAAACTAATGGGTTGAATGTACTAAAAATGTCAAATTTATGTGAAATGTTGACTAATGATAGGTTCCCTTTTTTACCCTCATTCAGTGCTGAAGATTACTTGCTCCATCTCAGTAATGTTTTCTTCCCTGCAGGCTGCAATAGGTTCTCTTGCCCTGGATACAGCAAGACAACATCAAGATGAGCAACTGGAAAAGTATGGAATGGATGTACTGACAGTAGCTTTCTTGGCTATCTTGATCACTGCCCCAGTTGGAGCCCTGGTTATCGGCTTGGCAGGACCCAGACTTTTGCAGAAGTCTCTGACAAATAGCAAGGAGGATGAGGAAGGTGCGGAGGTTGGAGAAGAGGCAGAGGCCTGTGAACCTTCATAAGACAGACAACTACAGCAGTCTGCTCCTTCAACCCTGACACTTTTGTTGAGTAAAGATGTCACCTCTCTAATCCTGCTGGAGGAACCTAAAACTATCAGTTACCCCTGCTATTTTTAAAGCAGCCCTGGTGGAGTTCTATAAAATAGTTTTATGTGATGATGGTGCCTTGAGATGAAATAGCTGAACATACAGTGAATAAGATGACCTGGCAGTGAGTCACTGAGAAGTTAGCAGTCAAGAGTTACTTGAAATGTGTGGGTGGTGAGGCCAAGGAGAGGGTCAGAATTGTTGAGGCATAGAGTAGAGTCATGAGGAAGAATATAAACAGAGAAAAATGGAGACTAATGTGAATAACTTCTTGATGGTTGAAACTGGGCTGTGAGATGGCAAGTTCCAACTCAAAGAAAGCAACTTCCAAGTAAGAGATTGCTGACACATAGTGAACTAATCCTGCCATGGGTTGGTGATTCCGTGTCCTTCCTCATTTGTGTTCCAAAACTTGCCTTTTCCTATGGCTATTCTTCCTCATGGCCGAGGCATTCTTTTGTGCCTTCAAGGACTGTCAGCTCTGGTTGTAGCAAGGAACAGCAAATGGCACTTAGATGCTCAAAGAGACAGCTGGGGCCATCACAGACTGTGGTAATAGAGATGTTGATGCCAGCAGAAAAAAGGAGAGAGCCTGAAAATGAGATGAGGGTTGTGGGATGGCTATAAGGACTGGGGGAGGGTTGTATGAGATTGGGATGGCTGCTTCACCTGTGTACCTCAGCCTTCACACAACATGATGTCCTACAGCCAGGAGTAAACTCTGTTAATCAAAATGTAAACTCTGTTGATCAAAATCCTGCTCTTGCCTTTTAGGTTTGGTACAGCTGACAGATACCAGTAAATCTGTCTGGCTCTGCTATGTTTTGTACAAGTAACAAGCTCCAAGTAAGTTGTTAGTAATTCCATTCGGAGGCATAGAGTCAGTACAGCATCCCTCAGAAGCTGGAATTTACTTATATACATTTTTGGAAAGGCTGTTAGGTTGTGCCTGTAACTGAGGCAGACAGCACTAGCCTGCAGATTTCTACACTACAGTTCACTGAACTCATTTTACAGGTTACTGTGTAAAATACATTTGATGGTGTATAGATTTTGGCATTAGTAAGAACTAATAATTTCTATTTTAGCTTTTAAATTTTAATATGCAAAACAAAAAATATACAAAAATACTTTTAACTACTTAAATACTTCTAATGTTGACATTGTACTATTTGCAGAGAGTCATATGTCATGATGAGCTGTATACAGCTCAGCATGCATGCCTTTTTATAAGCCTTACTCTCTAAGCAAAAAGAAAGCTGCCTGAGAAATACTTAGATTTCATAGCCTGCAGTTCCAGCACAATGATAAAAATATCGGGAAATTTTTCAGCAAGTTTACCCTTAATAATTGTCAAGTACATTATATTTTTCTAACTATGTACACTGCTGTTCTCTGCTTCCTCGGGAATGTACCATCTTTAGTTCAGTTCAAGTTTGTCTCCTGAAAGGAAGATGCTTTGAAATGGCACTGGATAGGTTTGAAGCTGGAGCAGTGGTTAAGGGTGCTATGCTTGATTGTTATTGACATACCTGGACTTCTGTGCCTGTTCTGCCTACTTCACGTGCATTCCTGGTGGCCCCCTGGCCCAGTCCTGTTCAGTATCTTTACTGATGATCAGGATAAAGGGATTGTGTGCACCCCCAGTAAATTCATGGACAACACAAAGTTGGGTGGCAATGTTGATCTGCTGGAGGGCAGGAAGTCTCTGCAGGGGATCTGGACCGGCTGGATCAATGGGCTGAGACCAATGGAACGAGGTTCATTCAACAAGGCCAAGTGCCAAGTCCTGCCCCTGGGTCACAGCAACCCCAGGCTGTGCTGCAGGCTGGGGACAGTTGCTGGGAAGCTGTCCATGGAAAAGGACCTGGGGGGACCGGTCAGCTGGCTGAGCATGGGGCTCAGGGGGCACCGCACTGCTCTACAACCCCTGACAGGAGGGGGTAGCCAGGTGGGGGTCGGCCTCTTCTCCCACACAACCAGTGGCAGGATGAGCGGACTTAAGCTTTACCAGGGGAAGTTTAAGTTGGACATTAGAAGGAATTTCTTCACAGAAAGTGTTGTTGAACAGTGGAGTGGACTGCCCAGCAAGGTGGTAGAATCATCTTCCCTGAAGGTGTTTAAGCAAAGACTTGACATGGCACTGAGAATCATGCTCTGGTTGACATGGTGGTCATAGGTTGGATTCAATTATCTCAGAGGTCTTTTTCAACCTCACTGATTCTATGATTTTGTGAAATACATGTAGTTTTAATAGGAGATTAAGTATTTGGAAATTGTAATGTTGATAAAGCTAACTGACAAGATAAGGAAATACAGTGTTCAGTTCATCAGTGACTGTCTATAAAATAGTTCTACTTGAGTAAAACTTACAGGAGTTCACTATTTGGTAAAGTTTTATTAAAAGTAGAATCCTCCCCCAGGGATTACTATGCCAAATTTGGAATGTGTTCAATAACAGAAGTGTGATGATGTAAGGATTACAGCCCTTTAAATTTGGACACAACCTTAAGTACAAAAGCAAAACTCTGATGAAAAGCTTTTGTTTGTGATAGCCTCTAATACTTCCTCACCAGCAAAACATCATCTCATAAATGGGATTTACTGTTCCCTTAACCTCAGTGCATCCTCAATTATACATTAGGTCACTTACACAATTCTGAGTGCCTGAATAAGCTATACTAACGAAAACTTGTCTTTTTTGCTAATCTAAGTGAGATTTAATAATTTTTCTTTCCCTGCCATTTTACGTGGGTATTTCTCATGAGACCCCCTTCCCCCAGCTTTTATTAAAACTTCAAAAAGTATCAGACTGGAGCTATTACACAGACCTGCAGATCTAAAATTAAGAGCTTTAATGCTTTATAATGTTCCCTCTCCTTGTCTTCCAGAAAGGAAGAAAACACTTGCATATTTTCATTAAACAATATATAAGGACTTAAAACTTGAGACTGGGTTTTTTAGTATCATGACAGCTATTTTTAAATAGCAACTAACTTTGAGAGATTCAATTTCAGTTTTTATCAGAGTACGGGTGAAGCATGACATACATTAAAGACCACCTCCCTTTTAACAAAATGCCATGAAAATCATTACAGAATAAGGCATAAATTCAAGCCAATAAAATCATTATGCCATGGTAGGCTCTTATTTGCAGGAAATAAAATTAGAGCACAATGTGCAGTAAGTGATAACCAGAGTCCCACTGTCATGCAGACATAATCACAGGCATGGTGTGGAGGAACTGTTCCAGAAGGTTCACAAGAACCTCTGCAGCAGAAAGATCTGACAGCAGAGTGTTCCCAGCAGCCAGCATGTGCAAATTACAGCAGGCAGCATATGGGAGAAGACAGAAATTGTCTATCTGCAAGCCGGGAGTCGCACAGGCCAGGGGATGTGGTGATGATGATGTGATTATAATCACAGCTTACTCTGTCTTTTGCAGCCAACTGAGCTTTTTATGGAATTTAAACTCAAGTCTAAAATTAACTGTGAAACAGCCATGGTGTGTTGCAGCCACAAAATGGATGATAGTTTCTGCATCTTGCTTTTTAAATAAAGAGTGCAAGAGAAATTTTTGGTCAATTGTACTTCTATTACATTTACTTTGTCTAGTAGTTGCCCCAAGTCAGACACCTTTCTCTAAACCTGTTTTACAGGTTTATTTGTAGACTATTACAACCATGTCTAAATTAATTATGAAAAGAAAGGAAAACATTGCTGTTCTTGTAAATAGGTGTCACAATATACTGATTTCAGTTTCCCCATATTTTCCATCAAGACTGAAAACCTGTCCTACAACCTCAGTTCTGGTCTTTATTACCATTTAGGGCAAATTTATTCCTGTGTATGGAGCTTGCCAATTAGATTAGAAAAGTCAGGTAATTGGTTTAACTTCTCAGTTACTGGTGAGATACAGAGCTATACAGACACTTCAGCTTTTAGCTATCTCTCTCTGTACACTTTAGAGAGAACAGATTAGTAAATTCTTTGAGATTTTCTATATAAAGTTTTGTGGACATAAGACAGTATTACCTTGACAGGTTTTGAAATGCAAGGAAATGATGATTTATCTTGCTTGTGATTCTCTTTATATTTTTGTCCTTTCTACAACAGAACTGTGACTTGTTCTTGCAACACTTGCACAATTTGTTCCATTCCATTACAGATACAAGCACAAACAAAAAACCTGTCCCTCTTTATCCTACAGCCATGTTTGTAGATTGCTGTTAAACAATCTCATCTAAGAGCAAGTAGGGAGAAAAAAAATAATTAATCATGCTATGTTAAAGACAGAGTGAAGAGGTTAAACCTTACACTGTTCTTCTCTTCAAGGAGGTTTTTGGGAGAATCAAAACCATGTTGCTGTATTACAGTAATTTCACGATTACAAGCCGCACCGTTTTGACTAAAATTTTGCTCCCACACCAGAAATGCAGCTTACACTCAGGAACGGCTAAAATGTGAATAATTTTCTGACATTTCCAACCCCGGTAGTGCAAACCAAGGTGCCAAGTCGAGCACCTGACAGTAAAACCCGGCATTGTGCAATTGTTACAAATTGGTTACTCTGTTTCACGGTGGGTGGAGCCGGCTCAGTGCCAGCAGCATGGGGTGGGGGGGAGGAGGCAGGGGAGCTCCCTCTTTCAGGCAGCGCAGCCTGGGGGAGGCGGGGGAGCTTCCTTCTGCTGGCTCCACGGCCCGGGAGGATGCAGGGCTCTCTCCTGCTGGCCCCGCGGCTCGGGGGGAGGCAGGGGGCTCCCATCCCCACCTGCCGCCACCACTGTGGGTGCCAGCAGCTCCATCCCCGCCTCCCACCACCGTCGCGGGTGCTGGAGGGCTCCGTGCCCCCCTGCCACCACGGGGCAGCACTGGGCTGGGGCAAGCGAGCCCAGCGGTGGCGGCAGCTGGCCCCGAGCGGTCCCACCGAGCGGCAGCGCCGAGCTGGGCCACCTGGTCCCATCGGCAGCCCCGAGCCCTCACGGCCTGAGCCAAGCCAGTGAACTCTGCCATGCCGCGATTCTGTTACTATTTGGCAACTTTGTTGCACGCGGGTCCTCCCTGCAAATGACAGAGCGGCTTATAATTGGGTGCAGCTTGTGTATGGACAAAGAACAAAATGTTTGCCAACACCTGGAGACGCGGCTTATAGTCAGTGTGGCTTGTAATTGTGAAATTACTGTACTCACTTTAACAAGGTTTGTCTTCATTTAACAGGTTTGGTTGTGATTTCAGAGGAAACCAAACTGTTTGAATGCAAAAGTAGCCTGATAAAAGCTAGAAGCACATATGCACCTGTGTCTAATAAGTCTGCTACAGTAGACTGTGGTTTTTAAAGCCTGAAAAAAAGTTGAAGATGGGGTTTTACATTGCACAGTAATTTCTTCACCAAACCAAAGAACTGGGGCTTGATATTCTATATACATCTGTAAGTGAAAACTGAGTATAAGACACTTTCTATATTTTTCTCTATTATAAATGTTTATATCGTAACGCATTTATGGTTTGCTCATCCATTAGGGTAAGACCACCATGAAGCATTTAAACAATAAACATTATACCATGGTTCTGTAAAAGCAGTCATTTAACACACAGTCACATCCTAATCTGCTAATCTGCCATCTTTTGCTGCAAGGCAAGAGGTTTTGGAACTTAGAACTACAACTGTCACAAATGGAGGAGGAATCATCTACCTTAATTCTCCTGATGCTGCAAGAGCCCTTATGTGAGAACGGCTTTCTGACTTGCTTTCTGTTTCAGCACTGTGGCGATCAGCTTTGGCAACAGCTGATGGTAGCTTCCCGCCTAACAAATGAAACGCTGTTAAGGAATGGGTGAGATCTGTCATGGTACCATTGTCTAAAACTGCAGCATGGACCAAATTTTTATTTTTAAACTGATGGATACACTATTTCATGGGAGAATGAAGCACTTACGAATAATTAATTAGAAATATAGCAGTTAGGTAAGTAGTAATTATCTGCTTCCGAAATTAAGCCTCAACACAGCAACATTCTGACTTGCATAAATAATAATTCTGAATGGGTAACAAGCTAAGAGAATAGCTCAGCTCAGAATCCTCAATTCTGTCTCTTAACCTGTTCATCTCTTGAAAATTCCCATTGCAAAAAGTAGTGACTATAGTGCAAGTGAACTTGCAGGAGGCAAATTTGTGTTTCCTTACCATCAATACAGGGTCCAAAATAAAGGGGTAACATTGGTGGCTGACCTGCTCAATAGTTTGGTTTATATACGGCCTAGAACTGCCAGCACTCCACCTGGGAAGCTGTGTGGAACCTTCCAGCAGTGTCGGATTTGTCTGAGCTGGGCTGCTTTGAGTAAGACCAACAAACTGCCCACTTAGGCACCACGCAGGCCAGACCTTCAGCTTGCATGATTTAACACAGATCTGCTGCCTGAACATACATTCATAAAGGAGGAACTTGATATCTTTTTCTCTCCCACTTAAATTTGTTCCTGAAAAGCAAAGTAAAACATGATTTCTCAGCAGAACAAACTCAACAGAAAAGTGCACTTACATCACTTGAAATAATGTCAGTTTTATAATTGTATGTTCATGCAAAAAAGGCTTAGTTGTAGAAAGTCAATTTATTATTGAAATAAACGACTTATTTACAGAGATAGGTACTTTACAGTTTTACAAAGCAGGCAAAATTCTTCTCAGAATAAGGTACCCGAGCAGTGACAAATTCATCACTGTCTAAATGCAGTTTATTCCAAAAAGAAATCTACAGCAATCATGAAACTAAATCATACCAATCACATAAGAAAATGCTGTCCCTTGCAACTACAACAGTATAAAAGACTTTTTATGAAGCATCTGCTATACTTCTTTCTTCTTGAGTATTAGTGGACCTACATTATCTCCTGTTAATTCATTGTGCTTGTTGTGGGAGCCATCACAGACA
Source organism: Catharus ustulatus (assembly GCF_009819885.2). NCBI lineage: Eukaryota > Metazoa > Chordata > Aves > Passeriformes > Turdidae > Catharus > Catharus ustulatus. The sequence goes on along the minus strand of NC_046225.1, from coordinate 23,058,122 downwards.
GGGAACTGAAAAAAACCCATAACACAAGGAATTAGCATAATTCTGTACAGCAATTGCATGATGATTTCTATATTTCTTCCTATGTCCTGAGCGCTCTGATAATGTTGCTAGTTCTTCCTATGATGTCCTGATTAAACGTCAAACTCCCTGCCTCCTATCAAACACAGGATACTAAGGAAAACAAATAACGTTAATGGGTAGCTAAGTTTGTGAGATCCTAATATAGCTGTTCTTAGACACAAAGTCAGAGACAAAGCCTTTCCCCATGAAAGAACATGAAAAGCAAACAAAGCAGCCATCACAGCTACAAATTGATTTATTGTGGAACTAGTGAGAGTGCTCTTAATAGATTTAGTCACTTGCAACCAGAAAGTATGTACTGAACCAAGCTGAAGTACTTGGCTGAAGTGATTAGTCCAAAGTGAGAATAGCTGGGTAAGCTTCTTCAGTTCAAGACAGGCTTTTTCATTTTTATTAAAGGAAAGCATTTGGTCCAGAGAGAACAAAACCAGAGTGTGGTCAGGACATTCAAAATTGAATCAGGAAATTAAAATAGAGACTAGATGAAATACACTCATTTACATCTAGTTGATTTGGGAGATGTGGAATATCCCAACCAATCATCTCACTGCCCTGGACGAGATGGGAATCTCCCTCACTAACACAGGCCCAGCCTTATTCTAATATGAACCTTCTAAGCATTGTATTTTGCAAAATAAGAGTACTTATCTTTTAATTAGTTGCAATGTCTTTCTAAATAGTAAAACAGGTTTGCTTGGTTTTATTTTACTCACACATAGTCACTCTCTAAACATTTCTAGAAAAACCCTGTTTCTTTCAAGTTTCTATAGTTGCTTTCTTCGTGTAGATAGTCTTGTGCCATTCTACAAAGTTCAGGAACATGTTCCAGCTCCAGACAAAGGCAACAGCTCAACACAGAACAATCCACCACTGAAGCACTGATAAAAATATTTTGTTTCGATCTCTAATCCCACAATAGCACAATGTCTTACCGTCTTCGAACGCCAACACCTGCAGTAAGCTTTAGTGAGGCACAGGTCTTCAATGTTTATCTCGTTCACTACTTTGGGGTTTTCCTTCTGGATCTTGAGGTTAATCAAGCTATCCTTCTGCTGTTTCTTCTTGGGGAGGAAGGGACGAACAGCAAGGTAGCCGAGCAAGGCCAGCACGCCCAGGAAAGGCAGTAACCGCAGCCATTCTGAAACTAAAGATAAGGTGGGATTTAGGGTGGCTCTTGACACCACTCCAGGATGGTGCAGCATCAGCTACTTTCAAATGGCTTAGGCTGAGGGTATGGAACAGAGCTGCTCAGTCAACAAGGCCCTCAAGGCAAACAAGATTCCATTGGTGAGTCTCAAGGGAAAAAAAAGACACAGATTAAGTTCTAGGATTTACTCCAGCCAAAGTAAAAATCTGACTCCTAGAATTTCATCTGAAATTGAATTACAGTAATTTCATGATTATAAGCCGCACCTGATTATAAGCCACACTTCCAGGTGTCGGCAACACTTCCTTCTTTGTCCATATATAAGCAGCACCTGATTATAAGCCGCACTTTTGTTCATATTGAGGATGCTTGTGCAACTTTCACAAAGTTGCCAATTAGTAACAGAATCGCAAGATTTACTGGCTCGCCACCGGGCCGTGCAGGCTCGGATCAGCGGTGCCACCCTCCTGCCGGGGCTGGGCGGGCTCCAGCTCGGCTCATGGCTGCTGCAGACTTGCACTTCCAGGTTGGTAAATTTCTGAACCTCATCCATATATTGGCCGCTCCTGAGTGTAAGCCGCACTTCTGGGTTGGGACCAAAATTTTAGTCAAAATGGTGTGGCTTATAATCGTGAATTTACTGTATATCACTCTAGAAAATGATTCAATGGAAGACTATAAATACAAAACAAATTAAAAAAGATTTACTGAAATAGGCAACCCTAAAGCACTGGCAAAACTTTCAATCTTTTTTGTTTTATTCTTCAGACCTCTGTTTGCTCAGGGATCTGCAACCAGTTTCTACAACACAGAGAAAGAAAGACACCTAAGATCAGTAGGTTCAAGTCACAGAAAATTGCTTTTTGCCAAGGTAAGGAGCTTCTTTCAAGTACAGGTGAAAAATAAAAGTATCCACTGCAGATCTGGCTGTCTTGCCCCATCATTACAAATCTTCTAGGCATGGTGAGAGAAGACTTACTGGACATTTTAAGAAATGCATCAATGACTGGCATTTAGATAGATAGCTAGACAGACAGACTGACTATATATATATATGTATATATAAGGTGGATCCACTTTTCAGGTAAAACATGCTGTGGAATACTCCAGTTCAATTTAAATACCATGGTGCACTAAAGGTTGAGTGCATTTTTCTAAATTTCTGGAGAACATATTAAATCTAAACATTCATAGAGAAGAGAGTTTAAAAATATTTTAGAAGAGAAAGAAAAAAGTATAACAAGCTGGAGCACAAATAGCTGCACAAGCATTTAAGACACTAATCAGCTTACTCTTCTAAATTATTTAGGATCAGAATATAGCAAGATTTTGTTCTACAATTTGTTTTTTGAAATTAAGATGTACAAGAAAGAAAACACAACAGAGCAGGCCAAGGTTGCCCAGTGGGTTGTAGCCCTGAGAAAATAAATTATTCTGTATAGCTTGGTTTTATTTGTACTAGTAAAACACACGTTTATGCTAATACTTCTCCAGTTAGAATCCAGTGGATTTTTCTTAAAGATTTGAATTTTCTGGAACCAGACCATGTAATGAAAATAATTTTTTGTTCTTTCTTGCCCTTGATGTGACAGCCACATTAAATTCATTTATCTGGAAATGTATCACAGCTGCATGAATGCTAAAGGCACTGCAAGAAGTCTCAATAATAATTTCCCAACTGCACCTGCAGCAGACTCTACACATCACAATTCATAACGTTCACTGAGACTCACTGCAATACATTAATCTCTGGTGCTCTTCTCTCAGTTCCTCCAACAAGCTGCAAGCCCTAAATAATAATCAACACTGAGATACTTAAATGTTTTCAGCTACACAGAATCCTGAGTTTCCTGGACAGCAGTGCCTGTTTGCTTTTTCTATCATTACTTTTCCAGAAAACTCCATCAATTCCATCACTTTCTGACCTTACCTGAAGGACTGACTTAAAATGTATTTCAAAAGAGAGAAAAAATATTTGGTCACTGAAAAAAAAATTCCAAACTTTGTATTTAGCCTGCTGGCAAAAATGTGGATCTCTTCAAAGCTACTCCTCTGAACTCCAAGACAGAACAGACATTCCAAGACGCACACCAGAACCAGGGCATCTTTCAAGTTTGTGGTGAATGTAACTGTGCTAAGACTGACACACAAAAAGGACACATCTCACACTCTGATACAGCATGAAAATCTGAACAGTGCTCATGTCTATGGATGACTCACAGCTAGTTGGGTTCATTCAAGTGAAAGAGGAACATGACAGTTGTAACCTCTGAGAAAGGAAATCAGAAATAAGCATGAATAGGATGTACAAGGCTATTATTTAGGATGGTTATTATTTAATATTTGCACTTAGATAACTGCTGATAAATACCTTTGTCCTCACTAGCCAGTAAATTCTGTGCTTCCTTCTAATCTGGGAACCTCTGGAAAGCCCCCGATTACATTCATGTATACACTAATCATAAACTGGCTTGTTATTACCCAAAGACTGCCTGAAGGTCCTATGTTTAAACTGAAAAATCACTGTGATCATGTTCTAAGGCATGAGATACAAGACACTGTCAGAGATCTCACGCTGCATGAGCAGGGAAGGGAAAAACCCTTCACCCAAACTAATGCAATGATGTCTAGACTGCTCTGGTTTTAAAGCCATTCATACCTTTCTGAAGCAGATGTAGGGCAATTCACAAGACTTTATTTTCACAGCTGACAACTCAGAATTCAGCCATTACACTGATTCTGGAGATTCTTTATCAGTTCTGCTGCATGGGGAAAGGCAGACTTTGGAGACAGAAATGAAGAGTAGTGTACGGAACAGGTCAGTCTTCAGACTTGTGTTAGATAGAGACCAATCCCAAAGATACAGTAATTTCACAATTATAAACCGCACTGAGTATAAGCCACACTTTCTGGGTGTCAGCAACTTTTCGTTATTTGTCCACATATAAGCCACACCTGATTAAAAGCCCCAGGTTACAATACAGAGTGTGATAAAAGGTATCTATTCTATCACCATCTGTTGAGGGTGGGGGCAGTGATCCTTATCTCAATGGCAGATATTCTGCTAATGGGCCATCCATTGAAACCAGTAGGGCATTGTTCTTTATCTTTTCACAACCCATCCTTCCTCCAGTGAGTCATTGTCTGCTAATGGCCATTGAGTCCCACTGTGGGACTGATAAAATTACTGCATCCCATTGGAAGTTGCTCCAGCCAGGGGAAGAGCCCAGCATTTCTTACCAAGATAAAAACACAGGTTTTGGGACACTAAGGGAGCCCCTTTCTCCACTGGACTCCAGAGGAAAACCGGATTTCTCCACATCACCACTGGGCCTCCAGAGGGAAACTGCACCTTCTACAGGAGCACTGCTTCAACTGAATCACATCTGTCACTGCAGGAGTATGCAGCCAACACTTAATGGGACTGCTACCAACACCCTGCCTGACGGGGTGTCAGGTTGTACTCTGACTTTGTCAGGGTTTGGAGTTTGTTTCTTTGTAGTACTGTATTTCTATTTTAATTTCCCTAGAAAAGAACTGTTATTCCTAATTCCCATATTTTTGCCTGAAAGCCCCTTGATTTCAAAATTATAATAATTTGGAGAGAGGGGGTTTACATTCTCCATTTCAAAGAGAAGTTCCTGCCTTTCTCAGCAGACACCTGTCCTCCAAACTAAACCAGCAACTTTTCATTCTTTGTCCGTATATAAGCCGCACCTGACTATAAGCCGCACTTTGGGTTCGGACCAAAATTTTAGTCAAAATGGTGCGGCTTATAATCGTGAAATTACTGTAAGTCCTGGAAAGTATCAGAAACCAAAGAATTCCAAAAAGCTTAAGCCACAGATATTTTCAAGGAGAGGTTGTCTTAATTTTTAGTCCAACAGTAACACATCCAAAACCAAAAGAAACACATACACTATGAACAAAGGTACAGACCAGCCACTGAGAGGAAAATCAAAGCAGGTATTCCCTGCTTTGTCTTCCATCAACTACTCCTTTGGTATCTTTGACTTACGTTTCAGCTACTTTTTGTGGAAATAACCCCATGCAGGCCCAAAAGCAGCTTCTTACAGTAACAGCTGAACTGCAAACCAAAATTTTAACAAGTATTAACTACCAGTGAAAAGGAATATTGGAACTGAGGTTGTATATTCTCTAACTGATAAGATTCTTCATGAAAATTGGAAGTATTTACTAATTACATTCTCTCCAGAACCAATAAGCAGATCTGTCCTGGTTTTGGTTGTCTGCTATTTTGAGGTGAATGTCTATGATATTTCAATGACATTTTCCAGGACTAGCATTAGACAACACTGTTCATTTCACTAAACTTGAGAAGGGAAGGCTAAAGAAGCAATGACAAGCAATGACTTGAAAGAGGCATCTGAGCAGCACAGCATGATAATTTAGATATCCACTTTCAAATCCAAGGTCAAACACTCTTTCCTTCCTCCCTCACTGCTTTTACCTTCAGGAAGTACGCACTGGATGTTAACAGTCTTTCTCCTCAAACAAGCAGTTTTTCATTCTGTTTTTGTAAGGTCACAACAGACAACAGCTGTCCAGATCTTTAACCAGCACACTATACAACATCCTATAAAAAAACAAGGCGCTCCATATACTTTTGGTCTATTGTTTCTACAACTGATGCACTCCAGGAACTGAAGTTGCATCTGCCTGCAAGCTAATGAGAGTTTACAGAAGCAATAAAAGAGTTAAGAAAATGCTGCACTGTTACAAATCTGGATTGTGGCCTGCATTTGCAAACAAGGTCTATGTTGCCAGTTTTTCATAGTGCTGGTCCCTGATCAAGTTCAATAGATGCCACCAAAGGGCAAATATTAATACACTTTTAAATGTTTTTAGACCGATCTTACTTCTCACTTTTCAAAAAGAAGCAGAGTATGCCATTTGCCAAAGAATATACTTGTAACAGTAGCAAGCACAAAAGGGAACATTAATTTTCTCTATTGTCTAACAGTCTTTCCCTAATGATAATTCACTGCAAAATAACCCCAGGACTGGGAATCCCCTGCTCTTAGAAGACTGTAACTTTAGGACATGACAAAGACCATAACAACACAGAAGAGGTAGCACTTGCCCAAGCAATCATTTTTTCAAATGAAACTTAAGACTGACAGCAGCTCTGAGTGCAAATAAGCACACAACTCTTCAATGAGCAATGACATTTCAATGACTTTCAATAACTTTTATGCACTAAGAGACGATAATTTTTAAATTTAGGTGCTTAGGATGCAGTGTCCTACAACATCCTTCTCAGAAGTTTCACTGTGTTGCATTTACCCTATGCCATAAATTGAAGCAGCGTGTACAATTTTGCTTTTTTCCCTTCTTTTTCACTCACATTCACCCTGGAAGGAAGATGCATAAGCATAGCAGATACTAGTTTAGCTTACTATTGAAAAAAATATTTAAGCTGTAAAAACGTTCTCTCTATAGTTATGTATTTTTAAATATAACTTTGTCTCCAGGTTTTAGAGTCCATCAAAAAAATCACTAAGAACTAGAGGCAGTGCATAGTCTCATCCTACCAGTCCTCAAAGCAGTTTCTGACTCAGCTCCTTCTTCTACTTTTGTTTAGCATTTTGGGACCGACATTTCACATGTTTGGTCTACACTTAAGAAGGCAGTTGTTTGCTTCTTGCCCTCCCTCCAAATTCAATGAAGTACCTTGAAGTCAATGGGGTAAACAATGTGACAACAAAACAGTTCTCCCCCACTGACCACACTAAGTAAAAACCCCAAAGTCCTGATTTTGGTCTACAGACCAAGATTTCCAGAGGTTTTTAGAACAAATTGTTATTATTACTATGCATTGTGACTACAGAGACTGGACAAATAATTGTTACAAAAAGACATGGTTAGACAAGTGAAGCAATAAGATACTAAAGTATTACTAAGCTTAACAGATTTTAAGTCAACTTGTGGTTACAAGGGCAATGGATTCATAAGGAAACTGCCAAATACTAGAAACATGAGAAGCTGCATTGTTCTATAGTTTGTTTTATCCCCTACCTCCCAACTTTGTAGCAGCTGAATTTCTCTATTTGGTAAATATAAGTAACAGCTTTTCCATATGAGAGCGTAGCTGTGGAAGAAAAACAGTTAATTTAAAAGAGATTTGCTTGTTCCTGAGGAAGATAATGAGGCTTGCAGTTCACAAGCAGCATAAATATACTGGGGGGAAAAAAGTGCTCAAAGACACCTTTAAATGAACTGTGTCTATTCTAAATTTAACAAATTTCCAACACTACTGCAGTCACAGTGTTAGTGCTGCAAGATATAAGGTTGATTTTGCACTTTGATAACTTTTCCTACTTCTACTTTCTGCGGAGAGTATTCCTTCCTTCTTGTGACCGAACTAATCCCGTCACTTGACACTGCCTGGGGCCCGCCTGTGTCCTCCCCGCCGAGCCCAGGGTGCAAAGCACTGAGCACAACAGAAGCTGCCACTACTCACTTCTCTTTCTCGTTCACTCTGTGACAATCAGTGAACTGCTGCTTCTACTCCCTCACGCAGAAAATACTTGCAAAACCTACCAATTAAAGCACGACCCTAAATTTTGTATGTGGCAGGTTCCCAAAAAGACACTTTTTTGGTTTAACTCGGTAGAGATGTTGTCTTTGACCTGTGAAGAAGAGGCCGTGCTTTAGGCCTCCGGCTAAATCCCAACCCATCTCGGCGCCCGGCCTCTGGCTGACCGGCGTTGGTTCCCAGAGGAATTTCAGACGCGAAGGTTTTACTCTGTCCCTGCACTTCATTCTGACAGCTCCCGTGCCCCACATGGCACCCACACCTCCTGCCGGGCCATCCTCTTGCTGAAACAGTTCAAGGTTCGGGGTTCCCCGTTCTGTGACGCGGCCGAGACAGCGAACGGTGCCTGGAGCGAGCGGCGAGAGCCGGATCCCAGGATCTCAGGCAGGACCGGCCGCGCCGGGGCGGGAAGGGGGTCCCGCTCCCCCCGCCTACCTGTCAGGCGGATGAAGCCGCCGACGCTCTCGGGCAGCGGCAGGCGCTTGAGGTACGCGGGCAGCTGGACCTTGACGATGCGAGCCAGAGTGTCCAGCACCATTGCCAGGCTCTCCCGCCGTGCCCCTGCGCGCCGATCCGGGATGCGCCCGCCGCGCACGCGCCGCGGGGTGGAGCCGCGCACGCGCCCAGGCAGACAGGCCAGGCCAGGCTTCTCGCCGGCGCCGCTAGGGGGCGCTGCCGCCGGCGCGGGGGCGGTCGGGAGCGCTCCCGCCGCCAGGGGGCGCGCGGGCGGGGAAGGGAAGGGAAGGGAAGGGAAGGGAAGGGAAGGGAAGGGAAGGGAAGGGAAGGGAAGGGAAGGGAAGGGAAGGGAAGGGAAGGGAAGGGAAGGGAAGGGAAGGGAAGGGAAGGGAAGGGAAGGGACAGTTGAGGACTTGAGGGACCATGTTTAATAATATGTGGCTTATGATTTACATGTTTTATGTAATTTTCCGTCTTCACCATGCTGCATTCAAGTTGTATTCCATGTTGATAGTCTTATAAATATTGAAGTAAAAAGATTGAAAGTTTTTCTTCATGTGAATGAGGTATGATAATGTGAGTGCTGAGAGGTATAAAGTTACAGGGAGAGGCCATTTTCACTTTATTTTATTGTTATGTCTAGGAGACTGGTCATTTTTTGGCAAAGAAAATCCTCCCTGTACCGGCAGATGAAAAAGCGGGAAGCATGTAGCCATTCTGGGTCAATTTAGACAATCCATCCAGACCTGGAGACTCTACCATTAATCCCTTGGTCATAACAACACCATTTGGTTCAATGTGCTTTGCAACCATAAGTGAATCTGTCAAGTGTTAGTAGCACATAGCACAGAGCACGAGCAGGAAAGCTGAAGCAGCACAATCCTACAAGATCTATCTCCTCCTTTACATGATCCTGACTGAAGCACAGTTCTCTCTCCTCCCTCAGCATACTGAAATCCCACCAATCTGCCCATATCAGCTGTGCACTTCTCCTGCTGGAAAATACTGGAAGCTAAGTTTAGGATAAACCAAATTTATTTGTGCTTCTGGTCTATTACTTTTCTACCTGTGACCCTACATTAGCATTTCCTGATGAAACATCATCTTTAGCTAGTGGGAATATTCCTATGATCTCAGAGTATCTAAATTCCCTACCTCACCTAAATTTATGCACATAATGACTGTCTGATGTCCTAAGATGATCCCTTCTATTAGCTATTAGACAAGTAATGAAAGAGTGAAACAGTTGGTTATTCCTGTAAAAATTATACATCAGATGTTGTGATGTGATCTCCTTTGTGAGGTCACATCACAATATCTGATATATAATTCACGATCTGATGTATAATTTCACCAATACAAGCCCCAGCAATTTGACCAAAATTTTGGTGGAAAACCGGAAGTGCGGCTAATACTCCGGAGCGGCTAATATATGAACAATATTCTAAAAGCTGCCAATACGGAAGTGAGAGCCTGTGGCAGCCCCAAGCCAAGCTGGAGCCCGGCCAGCCCCGGCAGAGGTGGGAAAGCCTGGCAGAGGCGGGGCCAGAAGTGCGGGGTGTGGGTGGCAGAGCCCGGGCCAGCAGGGCAGGGGAGCCCAGCAGAAGCGGGGCTAGCAGTGCAGGGGAGCCCGGCTGCGCAGGGGAGGATGGCAGAAGCAGGAAGCCCGGCGGGCGGGGCTGCCCAGCGGTGGGGGGAAGCCCAGCAGAAGCGGGGCTAGCAGTCCACTGGAGCCCAGGAGAACTGGGGCCAGCAGCGTGGGGGAGCCCGGTGGTGCGGGGGCCTGCAGTGCCGGCCAGGGCGAGCAAACGCGGCAGCAGCGGTGCAGACAGGAGCGGGGGTGCCAGCGAGCCCAGCGGCGGCGGCGGCAGCGGCAGCACCGCCCACAGGGCGAGCAAATGCGGCAGCGGCGGTGCAGACAGGAGCGGAGGGGCCAGCGAGCCCGGTGACGGCGGCAGCAGCACCGCCTGGCCGGCCCCGAGCTGCCCCGCCAAGCCGTGGCGCTGAGCTGGGCCACCCGGCCCCATCAGCAACCATGAGCGGGCCGAGCCTGCCTGGCCCTGCCCCGAGCCAGTAAACCCCGCTATGCCGCGATCCTGTTACTAATTGGCAAATTTGTGAAAGTTGCACACGGATTCTCGCTACGAACGAAAGTGCGGCTAATATTCGGGGTGCGGCTTATTTATTGATAAAGACAGCAACATTGTCAACACACCGGAAGTGCGGCTTATACTCTGTGCAGCTTGTATTCGTGAAACTACTGTACTCCAGTCTTAAATCAAACTTCACACTGAAGTGGAGAACCTCTGTCCTACCCTCCTCCTCCCCACATTCTTCTTCTTTACCAGCCTTCTCTGGATGCTGGGAGCACAGCTGACATTTTGGGGAAGCTCCCGAGCCCTGCTGTGCTGCCTTTGATCAGTGCTGCACTCAGCACAGTTCAAGTCCATCTGCACATGTTGCAGAGAGGAATTGCTCTGCCTGTGCCCTTCCTGTTGCGTAGGGAATCAGCTGATATGAGTCATGGATGGGTCTGGTATATCAAAGTCTGAAAGTCATAGATCAGGGCAAACCTATAAAGAAAATGAAACCTGAATGAGATTCTTAGCCAAAGCAGAAGCAAAAAGTGGTCTTTAAAAATGCAGTTTGAACTGGAGCACAGGAGATGCATGTTCACCCTGCAATTTGGCTGCAGACTTCCTGTTTGCTTTAAGGTGGAAAATGTAAGCTTTAGGCTTGCTCAGTCCTGCAGGAAAGAACAGGGTTTTACACAGTAATCCATCTTCAGGGACCATACTATGGGTTCAGAACTTAAGATTAATCAACATCAGGAGGTTTAGCAGGCAGCTGTGACATCTTCCCTCTCTCACACATCTAACACCCTATGTGGACTTTCTTATTCCAGAGGCAGATTGCTCCTTCACGATTCTATCAGGGTATTTTTCAACTCAAATATCAATATTGTTTGGTATGTGGAAAAATTTCTTGCATTTTTGTGGGGAGAGTATCATGCAACAATTCATTCTTGTATGTTTAGTTTCAGTTTGTGAGCTGTTAAAAAGTAGAGATTGCCTCTGCTTGTGTGTTTCATGCTAAATTTGGCCACTGGAACTCTGGTATTGGGAGGATATGTAGAAGTTGCTGTTATAAAAGAACAGCACAAAAAACCCAAACATAGATACTTGAACAGAACTAGGTCACCTGTATGGAAAGACGAATATTGCTTTCAGCCTAACTAGGTATCCTCTATCAGTGGGATTTTTCATCTAGCAAGAACATTACAGATAAAATGGAGCATGGAGCCAACTCGGAGAGATCTCCATCATTTCAGGTCTTTGACACATGGAATTCCCCAAACACCTAAATGAGAACCAGCCCATGCTTTGATAAGAACGGTAGAAAAGTTCATGGTGCAGATGATGTTTTGCAGAATTTGTTCTTGTTGCTACAACATAGCTGCACTGGTCTAGCTCATAGCAGAAATAAGAGCTGCCTTCAGCATCCACAAGCTGGTTGGTCCTGGTCCAACAGACTGAGGATAGATGAAAAGAATCTGTCTGTGTTCCTTCTTACGTTACCCTTTGAAAATTGCTCTGTTTCCCTCTGCCCTTAATTCAGTTGTAAAATGAGAGAATATTTACTGGTCTGTCTAGAACACGTGAGATGTGTAAAGGAGAAAAACATTTATAAATTACATATATTTATTTTCTTTTACCAAGTACACAAGAGTAAGGATAAAAGATAAAAGGTTCTGAGGCAACAGACACACAGTAAAGCAAGCCTAAGTAGCACAGTAATTTGCTCAGTACTCTTTCACGGTAATGAGCTTTTCTATCAAGAGGAAGTCTGGTGTTGTTTCAACCATTTTCTTGGAATTGGTACTGCCATTTTCCAAACTGACCACCTGGAATAATCGAAAGTATTACTGCTAACTAAAAACTACACTGCCACTGAAGGGCTGGTTTCTGTGATCAGCAAACACAAGTCTCCTTGTGTTCGAGGAGGAGCTAGAAATACACTTTGTATTTGAATCATTTCACAATGGGGTGTGATTAGCTGTTATTCCTGCTGCATGCAAAGGTCCCTCTCTCTTCCACTTCCCAAAAGCAAGCAAAATCATTACACCCCAGAATGGCTGCAGGAACTGTGATTCACTTCATGCAATGCCTCCATCACCTAGTTATGCAGCACTGTCAACATCCAACTATTAAATAATTGAATCTCGAAAACTAAACAGACTGGCTTAAAATTTGGGCTTAAAATTGGATATAAGACCACGCAGATATGATTACTTTCCTGTATTTTATGCATAAGAATATTGCAAGCAAGTTACAATTGCACTGCACACAGGTCAGGTTTTTATTTTGTATTTTTACATCCAGAGGTTTAGTTGCCCAGAGAAGAAAGCTGAGAGTGTTGTGCTTTCACTTGACTCTGAGACCTGGCACCTTAAGTGGCTTCTGCTGGTGTTTATTGAAAATAGCCACCTCTCTATGGCAGGTAAAGTGTTCGAGAGAAAAATAAGTTAAGGAAACAAATCACATTTATAACAAAATCAGTGAGGTAAACCTGTGATAGCATAATGTTCATATTATAAAATTACTACTAAATGAGCATGGTATTATTTTCTAATCTAGCTAATGTCCAAGAATTTTACCATGTAATCATTATGTTTTGAAAGGAGGTGCTATAGTTGCCTAAGTAACTGCAGTGTCCCACTAACAGCATGTATTATTGTTGAATTTTAAAAATCTCTGCAGCTTAGAATGGCACTTATAGTTGGAGATTGTAGGGAATTAATTTTGAAAATAATGAAAAAAAGAATGTAAAGAAAAATAGTTCCAACATGGCAACTTTGTGCATGAGAGAACAGAACAGTAGACACTGTTTTTATTTATTCAAGAAAAATGCCATGCTTTGATCTCTCGGCCATGGGTTTGATACTTTAATTCCTTTCTCTGATTGCTGCTGCTGGGGAACGGCTGCTCCAACAGTTGCAGAAATAGCACAAGAGGAAACTGTGACTATCCACTCTGTTACCCTAAGTTGAAATTGCATTTATTTAAAGCACAGAAAGCAACAAGTTGTATGACATGAAACTGTTCTAAAAAATATCAGTCAAGTAACACTAACAGTGCACAAGAAAGTATACAGTAAATTTAATATTGCAATGAGTTTTAACTTTTGACCCATTACACAAATCAACCCAGTTTTTCCATCCACACTAGGTAGCTGGTCCAGTATGTACTGATCATGAGGGACCCAGAATAATCTGATTTCTGGTCACATACAGACTTGCATAGATTTGGAACTTCATTGGCTTCCAGGGAGCTGCTATTTCACAAGTTTTACTCAAATCAGAACGAGTATCCTTCAGATTTACTAATACGTTCATAAGAGACCAGATACGTTATTGATTTGTAGCAGGTTCTGCCTGGTTTGTTGCAATAAACCAGACAGCAAAATCCCCAGATTGTCCTCTGGGAGGAAGCTGCAGTGGTGGAAAACAGATACATCCTCCCCTTCTCTAAAGGACCTACAGAGGACAAAGCTGACATAATCTGGGAAGTACACACTGTTAAATGAACAGATGTGAAGTAAAACCGCTATCAAAACACTGCAAGCTGTGCTCATTCTGGGGAAAAGAAGCTATATATATATGTCAATATATTCTCAGCAGCAGGCCACTCACCTTTCCTTTTTAAACTGCATTGATGAGTGAAGACTGCCTATTCTTGACCAAATGTCTGAGGATATTTTTTCCCTTAGTACTTTACTCCCTTGGCATAAGAGCTGTCACTGAAAGATATTTCCTTCATTTTGGAAGGCAAAGGTGAGAATGCCACAAGACTAATTCCTGTGACGTAATGTGCATTCTTTGGCACAGGCTAATTATAGCACAGAAAAACTACCATCCTCCCTGCCGAGGACAGAGTAGGTGATCTCTGCTGTAGGACTGCTCTCTGCTCTCAAGTTCTTCCTGTGCCACAATGCCCAGTGACGCTGCAGTGAAACAGCAGTTTGTCATCCTTCTCAGCCAGCTGTGCAACAGCTATGCTGAGGAGATTTCTGAGCCTGGCTCCCCTTTTCAAAGTTAGCCAGGTCTGGCATTGACAGTAACCCATACTCATTCTCTGTTGTCTCACAAGAATAAAGAGGAGCAAAAGAAAAACCTCAATCCCAAAACATCATGCCTCTATAGTTTAGACGTGTATGTCCAACAGATGGAGATGAAAGCAGGGAAAAAGTGGCTATCTTGATTCCAAGGCAATGACATGGAATAGTATTACAGTTGGTAAATAAGATTAATACAGCCTCACTTATGCCTATCTTACTAATGCTTTTTCTTTTATATTTTTTCCAGACAGTCCCTTTCCTCTGGACCATAATTCAATTATAGCACAGTGCACTTCTAGATCTACACAGTTGGCTATTCCCTATATTTTTAAGTTACTTCCTCATTTACTTTTCAATATATTGCCAGAAATTTATATGAATTCTATACTCCACCCTACTGCACAGAGCTGCAAGGTCTGTAATTTTTTTTTAATAAGATACTTTCTCTGCTGATTCAAAGGGGAAAAAATCTACAAAATGTAGGATATAAATGTATCACCCCCAAATTTATAGAACTTACTTTACAGGAAATGTAATCCTAATGGCTGTGAAAGGTTCATGATAATTAAGAGGCATTCATGTTGAACAACGTGCTAGGACAGTGCATTTGAAAACTAGGAAAAGATCCTAGTGTCCCTTTTTAATAGAACAGAAAGTCTTTTATTGAAAACTAATTTTGTGATAGTGTCTATAGTTAATTTATTAAAACACTTGAGAATGTTTTGAACTGATTTTCCAAGAGGGATTAAATTATTTTTGTTTAGGTTTCTTTTCTTTTACTTTTGTGTGAGTTATTTTGACAGATTCAGGGATGGAAACGTTTTGATTATTTGGGAAACAAGTATAATAGAAACCACTGATGCACATAGTCCCTCAAATTGCCTGTCCAACACAACTTGATAACCTGAATGATGAACGGGTAAGGGTATTATTTAGTGTCCAAGTACCTGAGTCCTCCATTTCTATTGTAGCAGTGCTTTTCTTATATGGGAGCTAAGAGATCATAAAATCATTTAAGATAAGCCGCCAAGTAGTCAGGAAGGAAATTATCTTTTGCTGTTATTTTGAATTTAAATCACTATGATTGAGGAAATTAGTATCTTGGATTCCACTACCAACTCCTTAAGTAAGTATTTTTTAGGAAGTAATTTTTTTAACAAGATGATATCCCATTTTCCAAAGAAAAAAAATCCCAAAACATTTGCAGTTCTCATTGTCTTTGCAAACACAGATTCACATTTATGGCTCGGAAAAGTGACAAATCCATGTAGTAATTCTTGGAAAACTGAAAAGCATGCTTGACCTTGGAAGAATAAAAGTCAGCAGGAATACAGAAGCCAGGAAGCGTTTGCTTTATGATTTGCAAAATTTTCAGCAACTGGCCAAGATCTGGCAATATTTTATTACTACCATGTCTGTCACCCACCTTCTCAGAAGGTCCATCCTGGTCCATCTCCCTAACCATAATGATGAAATAACTGGCTAATTTCAGTATTGGTGACTTACAGTCATCAACAATATTTGCCAAATTACAGTAAGACAGCAAACAAGAATAATATGCCATCCTTCTAAGAGATATATTTGGCTGTAATTACCTGGATATTTGAGGTCTAAGTAAGCTCTTGGATACCTTGTGGTTAACTGGAACATACCAAAGAAAAGATTAGGTAAATCTTTAAAGATGAGATTGCTCAAAAGGACAGAAAGAAAAGTAAAATATAACTCCTCGTTCCAATGATAGTTGGCTAGTTAAATCCCTTGTCTAAATAAGCAACAGATACTCCTGACAGTTCAAAGACAAACAAACCAACCAACCAACCAAAAAACCCTGAAGTATTTCTGTGGACTTTCTTATTTTTTAAATCATTAAATTTAGTCCATACACCATCAAACAATTAAAATACAGCATTCTACAAGATTCTGTAATAATTTCCCCAGAGAAACATAGCATTATTCTGTATAAAGCATAATGGGGGGCAGGGTGGGGAAGAGAAAGAATGTTCAAGAAAAAAAAAACCTCCAAATGAAGAGTGACAGCAAGTCAACCTGCTGCCTCTGCTGAAGTGTAATGTTTATTTAGCTACAAATATGTCAACAATTCACCAGTAGGACTGCCTCAGAAGAAGGAGACATGACCAAGAGAAGTTGTTTGCTGCAGGCCATTTGTGATATCAGTGGTACTAGGGCTCCTACCACAGTGAGGCTCTCTGCCCCAGGTCTTCTGGAAACACGGATGATCTCTGCAGAGAAACCTACTGAGACAAAAAGCAGTTTATACTTCAGTGTATGAAGTACACCATCCTGACTAGCTCAGGCTAATTCCCTGTACCTCTACTCAAACAGTGAAAATTGTACTTTGCATGTAGCTGGGCAGGTGAATGGAAGCCTGCACTTCAATCAACACAGCCTGTTGTGACCCGTGAACAGCCTTGCCCATACTGGGGAGCCTGTGAAACATCTTAACTGGCCTGTTTGAGTAATTATCTTTAAGCATTAACATTTTATCTGAACTAGCAACTTTTAAAGCCTATTAGGTACACTGGTCAAATCCTTTCTTAAACCCAAACACTCCTCAAAGGTTGTGGTTTGCTTAGTACATTTAAATTCTGGATCAAGCACTGGAGTAGCAACCGAATTAGGATGGTCCAAATCTGGCCAGTAATCAATTACATCAAAGTAATAAAAATAGACATATCTTGAAAGAGCTCCAGAGAATCCTTTGATGTCTCCTTTAGTAAACACAATAGGTCAAATTACCTACTGCTGAAAACTGCTGTTAAGAGCTTGGTCATTTTCAGCAACAGTGTAACCCGTACAGACTTAGCTTTGCAGTCTGAAGGCAGCCCGAGGGGACAAAAAGCAGGTATAACAAGGAAAAGCAAGCACCTCCAAAGGGATAGGGTAAAGTAGGTCACCATTAAACACCTTTTTGACAAGGTCTCCAACTGATGTACCCTGGCCTCCTGAAATTGATAAAATTCCTGAGTTGCCTCAGAGAAGGGTTTTGCCTGCTGAATTCAGCCTGTGTTACCTTAATTTAGCATCAGTGGATAATTGCTTAGCCCTTCACATCCCTGCTATTTTGCCATGTACAGTAAATTCACGAATACAAGCCGCACTGACTATAAGCCGCATCTCTGGGTGTTGGCAAATATTTTGGTTTTTGTCCATAGATAAGCCGCACACGAATATAAGCCGCTCTGTCGTTCGCAGCGAGGACCCGCGTGCAATTATTAACAGAACGGCGGGAGGGCGGGGTTTACTGGCTGAGCTAAGGCTGTGCAGGCTCGGCCCGCTAGGGGCCGCTGACGGGGCCAGGTGGTCCAGCACGGTGCTGCAGCTCGGGGCCGGCCGCCGCTGCCCCTGGGCTCGGTCACCCCGGGTCGGCGCTGCCCTGCGGTGGCAGGCAGGGACGGAGCTTCCCCTGCTCCTACGGCAGCGGCGGTGGGCGGGGACGGAGCTTTCCCGCGCCCGTGGCGCCGGCGGCGGGCAGGGACGGAGTTTCCCCGCTCCTGCCGCGGCGGCGGCGGGCGGGGACAAAGCACCCCGTCGGCTCCCCGAGCCGCGGCAATGGCTG
Source organism: Catharus ustulatus (assembly GCF_009819885.2). Classification (NCBI taxonomy): domain Eukaryota; kingdom Metazoa; phylum Chordata; class Aves; order Passeriformes; family Turdidae; genus Catharus; species Catharus ustulatus. The sequence continues at coordinate 23,040,185 of NC_046225.1, read as the reverse complement.
CGCGGGGCTCCCGTCGGCTCCCCGGGCCACAGCAATGGCGGCGCCGGCTTCCCCCCCCCTCCCCGGGCCGCAGCAATGGCGGCGCGCGCTTCCCCCCCCACTCCCCGGGCCGCAGCAATGGCGGCGCCGGCTTCCCCCCCCTCCCCGGGCCGCGGTAGGGCCGGCCCGGGTCCCCCCTCTCCTCCCCGAGCTGCAGCAATGGCGGCGCCGGGCCCCCCCCCCCCGTCTCTCCCCTGGGCTGTGGCAGAGGAGGAAAGAGAGCTCTCCCGCCTCTCTCCCCGCCCCCTGTTCTGCCTACACGGAGCCAGGCTCCACCCGCGGTGCAACAAAGTAGCGATTTGTAACAATCGCAAAATGCCGACTTTGCAGCTGCTCGGCTCAGCACTCTGGCAGGCGCTTCTGAGGTTGTATTAGCCGCTCCTGATTATTAGCCGCATTTCCGGTTTAGGAGCAAAATCTTAGTCAAATTGGTGCGGCTTGTATTCGTGAAATTACTGTATGTTTATATTATCCATGTTTATTCAGGCATGTAAAGAATTCATACAAAAGAAGGAAACAGAGATAGTTAGTAACTGCATGACAACAAGAATTTTCGGTTTTCAAATTTGCCATCATAATTACACCATGCACATGCTTGTCTGACTTTCATGCTTCAATAGCCATAGAGCTGAATCAGCACAGAAAATTAACATTCTTGTTGACAAAAACTGCTGGTGACTTGACAGGGATATATTTTTCATCTAGATCAAATGGTAGTTTTGCTGGGGAAAAAAAAAAGGAATACTCTGTATGCATACTAATAAATAACCTGTAGTGATTTTCAGAGATTCTGTTGCTTAGGTCTGTGAAAATAGTATAAAGAATTTTATCTTGTCATATGTTTATTCTTGCAAAATAATTCTTATTTTTTGGAAGGGTTTCAAGAGAGGAGAAAAATCTTTAACTGAAAGAAAACTGTGTTGTCACTGTCATGTTTATGACGATAAAAAAGTGCCAAACAATGAAATGCTAAACAAAGTCCTGAAGACCAGAGGACTTCAGTCTCTTTATCTTGGTGTAGGTTACTGAAGTGTTCTATGCTCTTGTGAATCCCACATGACTGTGCAAACACTCCAGGTTTTTGCTGGGAGTCATATGCAGACTTAAACAGTAGGTTTTCCAACTCCCTACACAAAACTGCAACAACTAAAAATGGATTGATGCAGGGACTCAGCATTTTCCTCCATGACCTAGAAGTGAGACAAAAAGCACTTCTAATTAAAACAAAATGCGGATTAGTTTGGGAATTGTTTCAGTGAAAATGTCAGAGAAGCTGTTGAAGAAACAATGGGAGATGAAAAATTGGCCAAGTTGGAATATCAAGGAAGTTACCTTTTATCTAGTATTTCTTAAAAAGCTGACTTCTGCCTAACATACTGACCTTGGGCTTCACTCCAGATGCGAAAGGGGGTTGCTACCTCTTCTTCCTAACAAAAGGAGACATAATGGTCCCAGATGCAACAGCCAGGGAACTGAGCATGCACTACAAGGTCTGTAACTATGACCTAGTCATCCTTATTGAAGAAGAGAAGCCCCCAGCTACACAGAAAGCCTGCTGATCTTTGGAATCTGAAACAGAGCAAGTGGCATCCCCAAACCTGTTTTCTTCCGCTGTCTTGTAATGGTGCTTGGCAAATTCAGTCTTTTTTTGTTGTTGTGTTAAAAAAAAGGCCAATTTAACAATCTTATTTTATCAGCTTTTCCCTGTGATCTTACTCTTTGTGGTATCCACTGAATCAAAAGGGTCCTAAATGAGGTGAGTTTTGCTCAGATTAAAGAAGGATTTGGCTGCAAGCTTGATTTACAGTAATTAAACGAAAAACAAGTTGGACAGGATGCTGAACAGAAAATTGAGGCCTGGTAATACATGCAAACACGGAGAAGCTGCTGCTGTTGTTGTTTTTCATCTTAGCACTCTGTTTTCCAGCAGCATGAGCTGAAGTGTTCCAAACAGGCACTAACAGTAATCTACTGGATGGACTAGATGGATATCTTGTTTTTGTTGAAGTAATTTCTTTTTCTCTCCTAAAATGGAAGGTCTTTTTCAGAAACATTTGCAACTTGTTTCCCTCTTTCCTCTCTGATATATGAAACATCCTGTATGGAATGTTGCTTGGTGTCCAGGATGCTTGATTGCTCCACCTGTTTTGAAGGCAAGTGGAATAGCATGCTCCAAATATAAAACTGGCTGGTCTCGGGCAAGCGGAAGTGAAAAACCAGCACTGAAATACAGCCTTACAGCCTTGTACAACTGATACAGCAACCTTAAAGCTTAAAGGCCAGGCTGCTTTTCCCTCAAGTCCCTGAGGGGCAGCACTGTAACAGCCAAACAAGGCAACCTCCACACCTGCACCCATGGATCATCCATTCCTCTGTTGGACCATCAGGAACCAGCTGAAATGGACTGGTGAATCCAGCCTTTGGAGGCCGTTGATCACTTGGCCACACAGGGCTCTGGGACACCATACTTGAAAAAACAAAATTCAAAGACAGGATTCAAGAGAGCCAGTCTGCTCTCAGTATTTTTGTGCAAACTCTTTATTACCAGGCCACATCTACTGAGCTATTTTGCATAATAAACCTCTAAAAGTCTAACCCGACTCCACTACTGTGGAGGATTAGACATGGTAATACCTTTCTACAGCCACTTCTGAGGATTAGCTTCAAAAATCAAATTAAAGTGAAGCAAACACAAATAGTTCCACAATAAGTTGCAACACCCTTATTCAGTAACCATCATCTGAGCCTCTTGCATTTTATATTACCATATGAGGAATCTATGCAAAAGAATATACAGGTTGTGTCTGGTGAAGCTGAGAAACTCTCTGTATGGGCACATCAACATATTCAGGTTTTGAGGCCTTACTTGCCCAAATATTCCTAGTGAAGTAAAAAAAACTATTTGGTTTTCTTTATTTCCGAATACTGAGGAGAAAATACATGATTTTTACCTCACAATGTGAGGAAAAGGAGTGAAAGTAAAAAATACAATGTTCTCCAAGCAGAATTTGGAAGTTCAAGTCTGCTGTGACTTGCGGAACTGGTGACAGAACCGCAACTACGTGTCTTGCTTTTCATTCCTACACAAGCCATAATTTTTTATTATTTTTCTCAAGTGCATTTAAAAGTCAATATTGAAAGAGGCAGATCTGTTTTTTAAAAATGACCAGCAAGTGCAATAAAGTGTTTGCCTAAATAAGTGTGCTAAACTAAATATTGCAAGTCTTTTCTGAGCAATGGATGTAAACAAGAGCTATTAAATAAAATTTTTATTTTCTTTGGGGTCAAATGCTAATAGAGATATTGAATTTAACACGTAACAAAACTTGATTGACCAGATTAACAATTCCTGTTGTCTTAAATTAGCAGGGAAAATTACACGCTGTCAACAGTATGTTTGTGCTGTTAATTTCTTTCATTATACAGAAAATGTGAATCACAAGTCTGATCAAAAATGTTAATATGAAGTCATATTAGAGGCCATTAATCTCAAATAATAATTGCAAAATGTAGAACTGGAATAATGCCAAGCATCTAAATGTCCCGAGATGGCAAACAAAAACGAAGCTCAGAAAGTTTGTGAGCAATTTACAAGGCAGAGGAAGATGTCTGTGGTGCAAAGATGGACACGCTGGTGATTTGGAGCAGTTTAATAGCATCCTTAATCCAAAGGAGGAACAGCAAGGTGCTCTTCAGCAGTATTCTGACTAAGATGATGAGAATCAAATAGTTTGGAATTACACTTCCTGAACATGCTGTTGAGTACAATTAAAAGAATAAGCAGAAAAGGAAGACTACATAAGGAAGTTGCTAGGATTCGTTTAGGAGATCATAGTAAGATAGCGTGACTTTACAAGTACAAGGCATTGTTTTTTCTTTAGCCTGTAAATATCAGTATTAAAAAACTATGGCAGTCCTACTACAGTGATATTTTAAAAAGTAATTTTAAAAACCTCACTGTTCTCCTAATTCACTGCTGCCTATTGACAAGCTTCATACTGAAAATGTTGTTACACAGTAAGCTTTTCTGAATATTCTGCCTTCTCCAGACCAATAGTAATTAGTGTTCTAGACAGCAAGACAACTAACACTACCGCACTAAAATGAGCACAAACTAAGTCCAGTGCAATTATGTGGACATCCCCCTGGACAGCAAATGCCATGTTTGTCACTCTAATACATCCCATCGTTACAGCAGAAGGGCAGTCAGGTGATCTTTCTCTTCTTGTTTCACAGAAATGGAGTAGGAGTCCTTCCCCACGTCGAGAGCTACGCATAGAACTGCACAATTTATTACTGTGAGAAAAACAAACACCTGGCTGAGAGTGATCTGTTGGCCCATGGTGCAAAAAATAAAAAGCCTCCAAGAAGCTGGAAGTGTCACAGATGGTATCACTGTAAATAAAGTAATTATTCCTCATCATTGTCTAGAACTACCTAAAAGGTTGTCGTGAGGTGGGGTCAGTCTCTTCCAGACTACCTGCTCTGAGGAGACTATTTAAGGTGAAACAGGGTAGCTTCAAATTAGGTATTAGAATAATTTTTTTCAATGTTCAGGTGGTCAGGCATTGGAATAGGTTGCCCAGGAAGGTGGTAGAGTTACCATTCCTGGAGATGCTTAAGAGGTGTCTGTAACAGGTACTGGGTGATATGGTCACAGTGGTAACGCCATGTGACAAAATTGGACTTAATGATTTTGAAGGTCACTTCAAATTATATGATTTTCTTTGATGGCCCTTGTACTGACAGTCCACATCACTGCATCCTCCCTTTGGCGATGCTTTTTCCTCTGTACCGAGACACTCGGTTTGGTATCCTCGTGTGTGCCAACATGGCACTACAAGGAAGCGCCCAGGCCCGTTACCCTCAGACCAGGCCTGCATTCTTCATGGGCAGGAGCACAGCTTTAGCTTCGTCACTCGCACGGCGGCGAAGGGCGCAAGCCGCACCGCTTCGGAGCTCCCGCCTCGCTCCGTGCCCAGGCGCTCCCGCGGTGGCCGTACCCGTGGGAGCTCTCGCTGGCTCTCGGCAGGGGCCAGGACGGTCGAGCCACATCCAGCCTCCAAGGCACCGCGCGGGCCGTGACCCCTCCGCGGCGCTGACAGACAGCTGACGCGCGGAGGAACACCGCGCCGCCGCGTCAGCGGGCGGACCTAGACCCGGCCGCTGCCGCCATTTCGCGGGGAGGCGGGCGAGGCGGGACCCGCGGTCAGCGGTGTGCGCCCGCCGCCGTGCTCCGGAGCCCGCCGCGACTCTCAGGAGCTGCGGGCAGGAAGAGCCGCATAGCACACCCGAGGCGGCCGCGCCCACGGGCAGCCCCAGAACCTTCCTTCCCCTGCCTCGCCCGTTCGCCCTCGGCCCCGCCTCTCGACCCTCGGCCCCGCCCCTGGGAGCCGTTGGCGGCGGCGTGCCGGGCCCGGCCCCGCCTCCCTCCCTTCCGCGGCGTCCGGGCCTGGCCAGCGGTGGCAGCGCGGGGCTCTCTCGCCCTTCCTCTCTCGCTCTCCCTCGGGCGGGCGGCGCCTTTCAGCTCTCCCCGCACCTCGCACCCTCTCCCGGCCGTGACGGGCGGCGGCGGGCGGAGCGCTTCCCCGGCAGCCTCACGGCCCCGCTGCCCGTAGGCAGACAGGACTTCGGGCGGCCGGCCGGTCGGGCGCCCCCCCGGCTGTTTCCGGAGGAAGGAGAAGAGCAGCTGCCCCCTCCCCCCTCTCCGCCTTCCTCCCCGTTCTCCTCCTCCTCCTCCTCCTCCTCCTCCTCCTCTCCTCCTCCCTCCGGCCCCCCGAGCGGAGCGCGGAGTCACCGCGGCGCGTAGACGGGCCCGGCACTCGCACACACACAATGGCGCTGAAACGCATCAACAAGGTGAGTGAGCACCACGGCTCCTCCTCCTCCGCCGTCCCCCCCCTCCCCCTTCGCCGCTTCGCCCTTCTTTTTATTGTTATTTTTTGGGTGTTTTTTCTTCCCCTTCCCCTATCGCCTTCCCCCCCCTCGCCCCTGTAGGAGACGGGCGGGGAGGGAGAGGCGGAGGCTGAAGAGGCCGGGAAGCGGCGGCTCCTTCCGGCGGGGCCGCGGCCCGGCTGGGGCCGTGAGGCCGCTCTCTACGGGCCTGAGCTCGGCCCCGGCCCCTTCCTGAGGGCGGCGGCCGAGGGGGGGGTCGGAGAGAGGCAGCTCCCGGGGCTGCTCGGATGTCAGCGCAGCCCGGGGTAGCTGCCGCTGCCCTTCCGCCGAAGCCGGCCCGGATCGCGCCGGCCCGTGTGTGCCGGGGGCTTTCGGCGCGATGCCGGCGCTGCCCGGGGCAGCAGCTGGGCCCCTCGGCCGGGTTCTCCCCTCTGCTCTGCAACTTCTCTCCCGCATTGTAAGATGGCGGCGGGTCTGCCTGGCCCGGCGCTTTCCGGGATCCTTCGCATTCCGCAATACCGCGACACGGACACACGGAGCAGCCACCGCGGTGCTGCCCTCGCCCCGCAGTCGCCCCTTTCGGCTGCTCCGGGGCCCTCCGGGCCACCGGGAATCCATCGCCTGTCCGGGAATCGCTTCCCCCCGCGCCCGGCGGGAGCGCGCTGCGCGCTGCCGCCTCCCCCGTTGCACAATCGGAGCCGGGTGGAGCAATTTCGCGGCGGCTAACTCGGAAAAAATGCCGAGGTGATGAAAGTTTGTTGGTTTGGTTTTGGTTTTCTTTTTTTTTTTTCCTTTTTTTTTTTTTTTCGGTGTGGTGGTTGTTTTGTATTAAATCTCTCCCAGGGTAAGAAGGCTGCCGGCGTGAAGTTGCCCCTAGGTAGATTTAGGTTTTCTCGTCAGGTTTGAGAATTGCTGGGATGTAATGGCAGAAGGCGATGGGAACGCAGCGGCGTTACCGGGAAGTCGCTGTTGGTCTGTGCTCCTTCTTACGCGAGCTACGTGGAGCATTTACGTGTTTCAAGAGCTCAGAGGAGTTTCTTGGTCATCTCATAGCTTACCAAGATGGCAGAACGTCAGTGTGTCCTGAAATCTGTGAATTTCGGTGCGCAAAACACCTTTTGTAGACAGTGTGTAAACTTTATGCCGCCTGTAAGTCTCTCTCTAATTTCACGCAGTGTTTGTGGTAATATTTTTAGACAAAACGGGCGGTTTTTTGTATGTTTTTAGTGAACGGATAGTATTGTTATCCTCGCAAATTTTGACTCTATTCTGTGTTGCTAGCTGAATTTCAAAATAATTTCTTTTGAATCTGCCATCAAAACTTGCTCCTTGTGTTAGTGGATGATATCACTTGACTTGAAACACAGCTAGGATACTCCCTGGTATGCTTTGTCATCAACTCATGCTTATGAAACACATTCAGGCGCTGCAGGTAAGAATTTATTGTCAAATGTAAACCAAGACAAGCCCCCACTTATGTAGTAATCTGGTGGTCAGTACCTGAAAACGATTCAGCATGACTCTTGAACCAGTAAGTCATCTCTGACTTCAGCGTTTTGGCCTGTTGTGTGCAGTCTCTTGTCCTGTGTTAGTCCTTACGCTCTGTTGCACTGTGTAGTAGCAAGTTTTTTCGTTTACCCAGTGCAAGAGTTTAGGATTGGGAAGATAGTTGAGTTAGGGTGTTTTCTTTTTGCCTTTTTTTTTTTTTTTTGTGTGTGTGTTTGTTTGGGTTTTTCTAATCAGTTTAACCATACTACAAGATACACTTCTCAATTCACGTGGAGTTTCTAGCTTTGATTTTTTTATTTGCAGTCCTGGAAGGTGAATTTCATTTGTGGAATGAAACCATTCTTTGCACCTTACTTTCTTTCCTCTACTGGTTTCTAGTACAGATGTTTACAGGGTCTGATGCTGACATAAAAAAATAGCAGGACCAGTTCTGTAACAAAACGCTTGTGAATTTAATTTTAATCCTGTCAACCAGTAAAGCCCAGAGAGAATAGCACTGTAACTGGTAAGCTGGCATTCCCTGTCTTCCAACTGTAAGATCACAATTCAGACCTTGGAACTCTCTGCTTCCTTGTATGTCTTTTGCAGTTGATGAGAGAAAGCTGAAGAGAAACCAGAACCTCAGAACATTGTAATCACACATAAATGATTTAGTTTATGTTATTACTTGTCTAGGACTAGAATTCATTGTCTCCTGCAGCAGATGATATCCTGAATGTGCCAGTGAACATATTTGCAGTCTGTTTGGCTGACTCCCTCATTGTGGACTTGACGTATCAAGCAAAATAACATTCTTAATTATACTGAGTAAACTAGACTTTGAGACTCAGTGTGTGTGTGTGTACCTTTTAATGTGAAATCCGTTTCACATTCAGAATACAACCACTCATGACATAACTGGCAAATTCTACTTCTGATTTGAAAATGAAAGTAAATGAGTACTTATGTGTTCAGTTGTTGTCTTCTGGAACACTCTGTAGAAAGCGCACCCCATACTGAAGTAGTGGTCAGGTACAAAGCCAGTCCCAGAAAGATTATTGTTATACTGGAGCTTGTCATGGCATCAGTGCCATCTGCTCTGGGGGCAGCTTGTGTTCAGTTGGCAAAACTGTCCTTGATATGGCTTGCTTTGCAGTTGTTTTATGATAACAAGCAAATTCTTTTCCTGTGGCATAATGTGAACCTGTATCTTAAAATTGAGTGTTTTCTTTCCTGAGCATGAAATTTTTCCCCAATTTTTTTTCTCCCCAGAATTATCAAGAAATTCGTGTTGATTTATGTGCATGTATCTAAATGCTTGGTGCATGCTGTGGCACATTGTCTTGTTCTGAAGTGTCAGTGGTGCCTGCTAAAAACACATCCTGTAATTTCTGCAACATGCTGGAGCTTCCGCTTCAAATGACAATGATCTGGTAGCAGGAAAGCATTTATGTAGGAGTAAGGAATCAGGAATGCATAAAATTTGGAGAACTTGGAAATGTAACATCATTGGTACAGATCCATTTTATCACTTCTATACGCATCCACTAAAGTGAGGCAATATAAGTGGCCTAAATGATCTCAATAGGCTAAAAATAGAATTAATATAGGAGATGTATGCATGAAATGTCTCATCTGTATAATCTTTAAGAGAGCTTGTGCCTGCTGTGTTTTATGGCCATTTGATTAAGCGTAGCACAAGCCAGCATCATTATATTGGAATAATTTATTAGAAAATCTCAAGTGGAGTTGGCATTCTAGAAGCTAAAGGCTGAAGGTGGCAAAACCATTTATTGCTATTTAAGTATAGATAGAAGGCTTCTATTGACACTGGTGGAGTGGAGACTGAATAACTGTTTTCCTCAGGCTATAGCCTCCAACACTGTTCCTAGATGTATAATTAATTGCAACTTTAACCCTCCTTCTCTAGATGCTTATAGTAAGAAATGCTGCTAATCCTGGAAATACAGTATTTTTCAGAAATGAGGTGTAATGCGCATCAGTGAGGACTGCATGGAAACCTGCATTAGTTTAACCAAAGTTGAAGAGTTACAAAGACTTTTTGTTACTTAATTTTTCAACTGCTGCTTTTTTCCTTTTGAACTTGGTTTGAATTAAAAAAACCTATCTATAAAAAAGCTGGTTGGAATTAAACTTTCTTCTCTGGATGAAACCCACAACACTTTTGCGGGCAGTCTTGGGTTTTGTTTGCTGGGCTTTTTCAAAATAGTTGAATAACTTGAAGTTACATGATTGAACTCATGCTTTGAATGAATGTCTAGAAATAAGTCTGGATTTTTGTGTTTAGGGGCTCAGAAAGTTGAGATTAGCTAGCTAATGAAATTCAGTTGATGTAGGCTTAGTTGAAATGCTTTAAACCTTTGTAAATGCTCTTTCTATGTATTGAATGACCTTTTTTACTGTAATTTCACCTTAACAGTTGTAAATATCCAGGGCTAGACCAAACCCTGCCTTGGGTAGGTAATTCAGCACAACTATTGCATTTGGCAAGAAAGGTCACATTGAGCCAGAAGGCAGTGGTTGGTTTTAAAATCATGACACTGCAATAATGGTGTTTGGGAGGCCCTAGTATTGAAGAACTCGAATGTTTTTTAAAAGTCAGAATAAAATATTTAGCGTTAAATGAAAGCTGTCATCACTTAAATTCTGTTTAAGATTTAGCTTATCCAAATAGAAGTGATATTTCTACTATGAAATTAATATCATTAAAATGAAAAGAATGTTTAATTGGGTAGATTTGGTACTCTGTATTGAAGACCAGCATTTATTAATACTTTACTGGATGTGTTTTGAGAACTCGTCATTTTTTTTATGGGAGAGGAAAACCAATGCTTCCTTACCTAGAAAGTTTGGACTGCGATAAATTAAATATTTCTCTTGTTAATTGAACGCAGTGCTTGTGAAACAAATTCCCAGTCAGCGTAGAACTTTAAATGTGTGCATTGGAGTGGGAAGAGAATGGAGATTGTTGTCTCACTTAAGTGATACACAGAACTTCAGAGATCAATATTCCATTAGATGGATACTTCTTTGCGTACTTTAAAAAGAATCCTCCAGTATATCAAGGATCTAGGTGGGATAATGTATACAGAGTAAAAATGTTGGCCAGCTCTTGCGATCTTTATGATTGTTCCAGCTTTTAGAGGTCTGGTTTTGTAAATAGGTCTGTGCTTTTGCTGTTACTCCTAGTGTGAGTTTCTTCTGTGGAAGGCCTGATGTGTAACTCCACAGAACAAGCTTCCTTCAACTTCCTGCCCAGTCTGTAACCAGTTCTGAGGCTTTTCTCTGAGCTCATGGTTAATGGGTAAGGGAGTGGAGAAGAATGTAAACAACTGTAAGGAGCAGCTGTTGGGTATTGACCAGTGAACTGCTTCTTGCCAAAGGCATCTCTATTCCTTGTGGAGCCCAGTTACAACCTGGTGTTATCCCCTACCCATGGATGTGTTCTCTGCATCCGCTGGGTTGAACTGTTGGAGAAGAGAGAGGATGGAGGTTCTTAATCTTCTCTGATATGTCTTGGGACATCTCATCTGGTAAGGAGGAGTGGGAAAGGGTTGAGCTTGTGTGTCATTCATATTAGGGTATTGATAAGTCATCCCTGATAAATCTTTCTGTTGCAAATATGAAGGTTTTGCCACTTTAACTGTCTGCCCTGTGCTCTTGTGTAGGTGCCTCTCCTGTGCATCAGAGCTGGCAGATGGGAACTTGTGGTCTGCACTTCAGCATTAGGTCTGATCTCTCAGAATAAGCTGACTTCTGTTGATGGTTTTAGGCTAAGATGATATAACCTGCATTGGAAGAACTGAGTTAGACATTCTTTCCTGTGATTGAAACCTGACAGAATAAGCAGAAAAATAAAGGAATGAAAGCAGCAGTGTGAATGTGGTGTGTGTGTGTGTATATATATATATAAAATTGCAGTCAGTAGTGCATTTTTAAATGTGGTTGCTTTTTGTCAAGTTGGTTTTATCAGAAGAGGGTCTTAAATTGTGTTGAGTTGCGCATGCTTGACAGCTTTGTGAATTTTGGAATATAAATTGAATGTCTTAAACTCTAAATGAAAAGTGCAAGGAAAGAAAAAACCAAAACCAGTTTCTTTTCACTGATCTTCTGTAGGGCACTGATCTGATTAAATTTGGTAGTTGTGTTGGGGAAGCTTTGCAAAAAAAGTTAAAATGATATTCACAAATTTAAATTGGTGTTTATGCCTTTGGCAGCTCTTTCTAGAAATGCTTAGATGTAGATACGGTTTAATACTATAAAATAGAGCATTGCAGGATTCAGGACTGAAAGCTAAACAGATAGGGGTTTTACCAACAGTAAACCTTAGTATTAAGGTTTTTTTATAAGGAAGGCTTTGAGATGTGTGATACATGAGACATCTTCAAGATCTCCTGCAGTTTTTTCCACTGCAGTTGGGATGAGATTTTGTTACGGTCCTAAGAAAGCAAAATGAGAAGATTGTGGAATGCTTTGCAAATGTTCCGGCCCAGTAGAAAAAGGTGACTAACATTTAAACCTTTCCCCAAGTATCTGGACACCAGAGTTGCAAGCTGAACTGAAATGACAAAATGCTTTAGGTCTTTCTGATGGAAAGGCAAGAAGATTTTATTAAATGTTCAGTTAACTTTGTAATGAGCTTTCTCTGTAACCTAGAGTTAGTTTGGCCAGGTGTTCGTCACCTCTTGTAAGTTTCTAATAAATATAAATGCACTGCTCAAAGGCAGTACTTCTCAACCTTTGTTGGCCTATTTGAGTAGTAATGCCAAAAAATTCTCTTAAATCAAATACAAAGTTGGTTTTTCCTTTTAGTCTTAGTTTTAATTTTTTTCTTGCCTTGAATAATATGGGAGGATCTCCTGACTTAGTATTTGCAATATGAACAAGACCCCCTTCAGCTCCCCAACTTCAGGATGCAGTCTGCTCATAAAGATGCTTTGAAGCTTTTTTTAAATTTCCCTCATTTGTTTAAGAAACTTCTCAACATCATTATTATCTAGATAGCTGAGGTGGAACTCAACTGTAAGAGCAGTTGTACTCCAGATAGTTTTGTTTTGATGGTGGTTGGTTTAGTTTTTACACTGTTGTCTTGGTGTGAGTTGATTTTGTGTGTAACTGTACCTAACCCTATAGACAGGCCCTTAGAACGATTATGAAGGGTACTTTCAGAAATAGCATAATATGATAGGGTAATTGTACACTGTAGCTGAGGCAAGGTACTCAATCCCACATAGTTGTGTCCAAAGAATATACAGTAATTTCACGATTATAAGCCGCACTGATTATAAGCCGCACTTCTGGGTTTCAGCAACTTTTTGGTTTTTGTCCATACATAAGCCGCACCTGATTATAAGCCGCATGTTACAATACAGAGTGTGATAAAAGGTATCTGTTCTATCACCATCTGTTGAGGGTGGGGACAGTGATCCTTATCTCAATGGCAGATAATTTGCTAATGGGCCATCCATTGAAACCAGGCAAGGCATTGTTCTTTATCTTTTCACACCCCATCCTTCCTCCAGCGAGTCATTGTCTGCTAATGGCCCATTGAGTCCCACTGTGTGACTGATAAAATTACTGCATCCAATTGAAAGTTGCTCCAGCCAGGGGGAAGAGCCCAACATTTCTTACCAAGATAAAAACAGAGGTTTTGGGACACTAGGGGAGCCCCTTTCTCCACTGGACTCCAGAGGAAAACCAGATTTCTCCACGTCACCACTGGACCTCCAGAGGGAAACTGCACCTTCTGCAGGAGCACTGCTCCAACTGAGCCACATCTGTCACTGCAGGAGGATGCAGCCACCATTTAATGGGACTGCTACCAACACCCTGCCTGACGGTGTCAGGTTGTACTCTGACTGTGTCAGGGTTTGGAGTTTGTTTCTTTGTAGTACTGTATTTCTATTTTAATTTCCCTAGAAAAGAACTGTTATTCCTAATTCCCATATTTTTGCCTGAAAGCCCCTTGATTTCAAAATTATAATAATTTGGAGAGAGGGGGTTTGCATTCTCCATTTCAAAGAGAAACTCCTGCCTTTCTCAGCAGACACCTGTCCTCCAAACTAAAACAGCAACTTTTCGTTCTTTGTCCATATATAAGCCGCACCTGATTATAAGCCGCACTTTGGGTTCGGACCAAAATTTTAGTCAAAATGGTGCGGCTTATAATCGTGAAATTACTGTACTCCTATGGTATATTGTAATAACTTTCACATGCATCTTTGTATTCATACAAAATATGGGCTAGTGAAAGTCAAGACAGTTTTTTAAAAGGAGAGCTGATTTTCTGAGTTTGTTAGGTTAATTAATAAATTTCAGAATAATATATCAGGTTACTGCTAAATAGTGAATTCACCATGTGAATGTTAGACATGTTACATGTTAGACATGGTATTACTTGTTAGAATATTAACCAGTATTAGAAATACTAACTATAGAAAGTTCGATAATTTTCTGTTACACCGTCCTCGTTTTTTTGATAATACGGAGAATTCTTTTATCTCTTCAGAAAGTGCAGACTGACTGATGTTGTTCCCCACTGAGCCCACTTACCATTTCTACAAAGATTTGTCCTGCACACTGCCAGTCTCCAAAGTAGTTGTTTGTGTAGTCTTGGCAAATGCTGGGAGTCTGCTGTCTCGTGGAGCGCAGGATGTACAGGTGCTGCTTCTGGTTATGTGTCAAATGCTGCTCTAAGTTACTGTGCCCTCAACAAGCTGAAGGGCAGCATGTTGGGAGGCTCTTGCATAATGCTGCCAAACTCCAGCATCTCTGGAATGTTAAGTAAGCATTTGTGTGAAAATGTCTAACGCAATGCCCAAATCACATTTCTGAGAGGTAGCCATCAGGACAGAGTGCCTTACTTCGAGTGTAAACTTCTTTCCAGCTGCATCAGTTTACATTTATCAGTACTGAATTTCATCTGCCCCTTTGTTTCCCAGTCATTCTGTTTCATTTAGCAAGGTGCATCTTGGTGTTTCTCGTGTGGCCTTTTTTATACCAGTTACCCTCTTATTTGAGGGCTGGGTTGTATTCCTGGGTTATAGAACCAAAGATCACTGTGGTTCTTGCAGGAAAAAACTCCCAAAGGAAAAGTATGCTAAATTTTCAGCGCCCAATATTCAAAAGCTTGGAAATAGCAGAATTAAAAAACCCAGCTATCACTGAATGTCTCAGTGCTTCACTTCACACTTGCCCCTTCAATGTACTTTAGCCATTGTATACAGTCCTCATTCTACACTGAGCATAGAAGTGTTTTAAGCTCTGCTATTTTCAGGGTATGGTAATTTATGTTAAACAGATTTTCTTCATCTTGAGTAAGACAGCTTCTGTGTTTTTGCTTACTTTAGGGGAAACAAACTATACTTTTGAGTTCAAAGCACAGTCACAGGTGTGTAGTTGCCCACCTTTTTTAAAGTTTGTTCTGAAAGCCTTGAGGGAGTGACCAGGAAAGCAAAGTCTGTAACTGCTTTCCTTTTTCAGTCAGATCTGTCCAAATAGTCTGCAAAACAATGGAATAAGTAGAGAGCCATTTTAGTTACAGTAACTGTGAAATTTCTTATAAACTGTTACCTGCAGTGTACACCTTCCAGATTTCAGAACAGATGAGAACAACTGTAGACAATACTCTCATTCACAAAGGGCTTGTGTACTGAAAGGTAGGTTCTTTGAAGAGATAGTAGGTAGTCACCTGAGTAGTTTGTATCACAGTCCAAGTACACCAAGTGATTTAATTACAGTGGCACAGCAGTCTGGCATTTCCTTCCTTGAGTGTGAGGCTTAAAAAATGAAGATTCCAATGTTTGTCTTTTTTTATACCGCAATGGTATTATGGGTAGACATTGTGCAAAACAATATGTGGGGTCTAGGCTGAAAAATCAGTACTAAGGACCAAAGGAAGAACCATGAAAAATAGAAGTAGAGTAACCAATGTAGGGAGAATCAACAACTGTTATGTTCCTAGTTTTGTTTTGAGTTTCTTGAAAAACTTTCTGTGCTCTTTGTCCTTGCTGTTTTCTCTGACTGCTTTTCATGCTCTAATGCCCTTTTTTAATCAAGAGGAACCTACATCTTTCTGTATCATGCACTGCCATTACACATTGCTTTTATCTGTTTATTATTTGCCAAAAGGCCAGCTTGTTTGAAACTGATAATTTTCTGCTGGTTATATTTGTTTTGTGATGTCTGTTATGCCTTTGCTTTCTTACTCAGCTTAGAAATCCGCATTCAGTGTCCTTACAAACTGTTATTTTCTGCTTCCAGGTGTAATTAATTTTAGTGCTGAAATGAATGTTTCAAATGCAGGTGTGTGGGATGAAGCAGTAGTTCTTTGCTGCTTGACACTTGTTAATCTTCAAACAGGCTTAAATGTTCTTCCCCTCCCTTTATAGCTGCTTCCAATCCTTCCTTCTTTTTTAAAGCTGTTTTCAGCTGTGAGCTAATGAGTAAGACTAATGCAGTGATGAATTTTTGGTTGCCTAGAGTTTGAAATATCCTGTTTGACACATCATTAGACAAACAGTCAAGTTAATAAATGTTGATTTTTTTGATTGGCCTAAGTGTTCTTTTTTCCCTTTGTCCTTTTTTGGTTGGATTGTGGTTGAGGGCAGGTTTTGTGCGTGTGCACATTGGGGGTTTTTTGGTATTGTGGTTTGTTGATTTATTTTTTTTAACTTCTGATACAACTCTGTATCAGTTTTCACGTTCTCAAAAGTTATTTTCTGGAAACGTAAAGTAAATTAACTCCTCTGTGCTTTCTTGAGTACAAACTAGAAAGCTGCAATATGTGATTTTAACAAATACCTGTGTTATGAACCCATATTAAATGTAACTGTGAGTTTAAGACCTGTGTAGGACAATCTTCAGTCATTCTGGTAGGATTGATCTTCTGTCACTGTGTTTAAGTCAGCTGTTACTATCATTAAAAGTAAGGCCTGGCTATTTCCAGCTTAAACTAAAAAAAATGTTGTAGTGTTACAGGGAGTGTGGAATCTAACAAATGGGAAGAAACTGGTGCAGATGCTGCATTATTTCGTACCTTGCAAGAAGACAGCTTCATAGGCACCAGGCTGTCATTTACAGAATTTTCTGGGACCTGAAAACTTCCGTTTTCTTGTTCGTGCATATTTGGATGAGATAGCCTATCAAAGTTTCTTCATTCTTTAAATGGCTTCTATAATCTTTAAAATAGCTGGTAGAGGGGAGTTGAGGGATTTTTTTTAACAGCTGTCAAGAAAAGAAAAATACTTCTGGTTTTATTATAGGATCATAGTCCTGCATTCGCACTCACACGTCAAAGTTTTGAATCCTCACTTGAAGCTTAGGCCATATTTTCTATGTTAGTTATGATTATTGTGCTGCAAAACAAGTGGATTAGTTACCTTTTTTCTAAGTATTTTCTTTTCTTGAAAGTACTGCTTTGGGATTTTTTGTTAGCTTTCAGATAAATGTGTAGTGAAAGAGAAGGGGGAGATAAAAAATGGGTCGGTTTCATCAGTGAAACTGAATCTTGCTAGAAGCCTAATGTGAAACTGGCAGAGGACAAGGATGCTGAATTTGTGTTAGAGCAGATCTGTCTGTTGCAGTGATGGGTACTGCTACTCTGTTATGTTTTCCAAAACTTGTGCAGAATTGTACATACATTGCTCCTCATCTGTGTTACATTGCTGTTGTCCTAACAGTAGCATTGGTGCTTACTCTTTTAACCGTGTTCTAGTCTGTAAAATGCTGAGTGTCTAATCATGCTTGTGGAGAGGTAGGAACTATCCCACTTTATATTTGGAAACTGGGACACAGAAACGGTGACATGCTAGAGCTGCACCGGAAACCTCTAGCAGTGACAGAGACTGCTGGTCACGGTTATAATTGAAGACTAATCCTTTCCGATAGGTGCATAGCGTGTCGCTCCTTGCCAAATTTGGTTTATTGTTTCTATGTAAAGTCTTTTGCGTTTGCTACTTGGGAGTTCTGGTGTGGTTTTTCTTTTAAGTCACCCCTAAAGTGAAAAACTGTAACAACTGATTCCAGAAATATGTTGGTTTTCTACTTCGGGGATTTTTAAGAAAATTTGGGATATAGCTTAATACCTCCTGAGAAAGGGAAAGCGCTACTGAAACCATGTTAGCAAAAAGAAGCAAAGTTGGAGAAGTAGGTACGGTAGAAGGTATTTGAGAAGTAGAATCCTCTTATACATGAAAATATTGGATTCAATATTTATTTGTTATAGAATTGCTACTCTTGATTGCTAAGCTGAGAAGGAAAGTGGGTTTGTATTTATGTTGCTGAGTGGGAAGCTTTTAAAAAAAAAAACCTCCTTCCTTTCCTTGAAAAAAATGCTTCAACTGCACTCCAGATTTCACAGCCCACGTGCCTGTGCTTGTTCAATTTCCAGTTTTTCCAGTTTGCCTGTTGTCTCCAGTAGAGTTGTAGCTTTCAGAAGGAGGTACTTTTTAAGGTTACTCTCAACTTTCCACTCCCTTGTTGCAAATAGCCTTCCTTCTTTGTGAAGATGTGAAGTGTCACTCAACAGAGAGATGAAGTAGGTCTGGTGTTACAGTGAATCAGAGTCTGCTTCATGTTTGCCCAAGTTCTTCACAACCCTTTACACTCTGCTGAAGCAAACAGCTTTACTACAGACTTTCCTGACTGTAGTACCCTGGAGAAAAAAACACAAGTGGGTGCCACCTTTTTTTCCCCCAAATCTAGTAGGTGAATTACTTGCTCTGTGGTTGAAATGCCAAGTAGTGTATCATTTGTTACCAGAATTATCTGTATATTGAACTGCTTTGATTACTGCAATTAGGATGAGATTTTTTTTACTGAAGTGTTTTATACCAGACAGAACTTTTGTCCTTTTGTTAAGGAAGGTCACTGCTATGGAAAGGAGACAAATTTTGAAATGATTGCAATCTGGAATATTGAAATTAATTTGTTTTCAGCTTTTAAATTATTTTTAGTATTACCAAAGGGTATTTTTGCACAAATGTTTCACTGGAACTTACTAAATTTAATTTATGTCTTTATATCTGCGCTTACTTTTCCTGGTTGAATTATTGATGTTGAATTACTGATTTTCCTGCTGTGGCAGAATACCTATTTATATCTTGAGTACTGAATTCTTGTTTCTCTGAAGATAGTAGTTTCTTTTGAAGACCTTTCTAGTCCAATGCACATATCTCTTAACAGTCCACTTTATGCTGATGTGTTACTCATCCTTGTCTTCATGCTACTCAATTTTAGAATTTTCATGAATGGTGTGAGAACATTTTCATAGTTCTTAGTCCCTGTGATAGTTTTAAAAAATACTTTGAGAATATAAATGTACTTCCACAATTAAATCCAGTAATAACTGTACAACTGCATTAAAATAATATTTGTGTCGTTCTCTTATTCTATTGCTACATCTTACTTCAAGGGACATGATGTCTTTTTTCCTCTCAGATTTTTGAAATGATCGCTCATTCTTAGAACTGGAAAATACATTTTGATGAGAAATAAACCTAACAAAAACTGCTGTATTTGTTAAATGGGAAAAAAATGCCCTGAAAATTTTTAAAAAACCTTTCTTTGAGAAGCGTCTTCTACATTTATTGTTTGCCTTTGCATAGATAACATAAGTCTAAGTTAACAAATTTTCTGGAGGATAATGAACTACATATGGACCTAAGAAGTGATATTAAATGGCAGCAATAAGTCTATCATTTGGCCTCCCAGTAACATCTGGAGAGTGTAGCAAAATGCATTCTAAATGCACTTACTCTGATGATCTGGAAAGAGCTGTTGTCCACACTTCTACAAACAGCAGCTGTGAAATAAGCTGTACGATTAACTTCATTGTGCCATTGCTTATCAAAACTGATATGTTTTCATTTTGTAAAACAGTCTGATGCCAGTGCGAAATCGAAATATTAATTGGAAAATTCATCAGAATTAACACATGTAGGGAGGGGAGACCTGGGACTAAATTTTCTTGGTGTTTGGAGGGAAGGGGATTGTTGTGGGCTTTGGGTTATGTGGTTTTGTTGTTTGGGGGGTGGTGTTTGGTTGTTGTTTGTTCATTTGTGATGGGGTTTTATTAAGTGTATGGACTTGCACATGTTGAAGTGGTGTTACTCTTTCTGTGTTTGCAGGAGCTATCATCTTACCAAAGAACGAGGGGTTTATGTTACCAGAAACATAAGTTGGTGGTTTTTTCCCTCATTTTGTGTTGGCTTATACTTAGTAAATTTTTATGAAGTGCAGAATTTGTGAAACTTAAAAGGATGTACATTAGGGTCTTCCCAGGCAAGATGTCTGGTCCAAATAGGCATATGTTTCCAGCATAATAGGTATGCCTGGCTTTCTTAAATGTCTGACAAAGTTCTTAGTTGAATGGCTTGTATAGGCTTGCAGGAAAAAAAAATTAATTTCTATGAAACTGTTCATGTATGAAAGAAGGGCTGAATATTTTGCGTTTTCTCAAGGCTTCTAGATACCTTGATAAGTGCAGATTTATCTATAGAAGCTCTTGAAGCCCTTGTTAGAGTCAAGGGAGAGCAGGGGAGAAGGAAGGTGGTTGTTACATGCTCTAACTGAAAGTGTAAATTGAATTTAAAGATGCTGTCCAAACAAATGACTTGTGGAGCATTAAAACAATTTAGTGGAGACCTTCTTTGTTTCCTCACAGCAGTATTGTTACTGCACAAGGAATCTGTAATGGGGAAGGGAGAGAACTATTTCTGCAGTTCAGTAATTTTTAATTTTAAAAGAATAATTGTCTTAAATGTAAAGCTTAAAATAAAAAAAATACAGATATTTTGCCTGATTACAGCACTTGTCAACCTCTTGAATTTTCCTGTCTGTTTTGATCTTTATGAGGTACATCCCTGATGCAGTTAGTGGGTAAAGCAAAAACAGGTTTCTGTGGGGTTTTGTCTTGCTTTTCTTAGTTCTAATGTCAGATGTTACATACAGAGTGCTTCCTGTTTCATAAAGACTTATCAACAGTTTCCTCTCCTTCCACTTCAGGTTTCTCTAAGACTGAGTCCTTGCAAATCTTGATCAAAAATTGGTTTGACTTTACCAGCTTAGAACTTGGTGTCCTGCTTCTTTCTTCAGCCAGGAGTGTTTTCATAGTAGTGACATACATGAATTTGGAAAGGCATCACCGTTGTAACTGTTTGCCTTCATAGCTAGTTTTGGTGCTTCTTTGTCTATTATACGCATTCTTGATACTGATACAGTGGTTCTTAGAGTTGTTAATTGCGCATTCTTCTTTATTTGTAGTTAAAGGTTTTTGCTAGACATGAAGTGAAAATCACTATTTTTCTTTGGTTTTGTTTTCTTAAAGGAACTTAGTGACTTAGCCCGTGATCCTCCAGCACAGTGTTCAGCAGGTCCCGTTGGAGATGACAGTAAGTAACTTTAAATCTTATGTTTTGTTCTGCTGACTCAAAGCATATCATGACTAGATAATAATGCGGAGTTTTTCTTTTGTAGTGTTTCATTGGCAAGCCACAATTATGGGACCTGTAAGTATTCTAATTCTTGTGATGTAATATTAAATGAGTAGTTCCTACTGAGGAGAAAACTATGGGTTTTTTGCATTACTTTTGTTAACTCTCCTTATCCGACTTCATTTCTAGAGGTCTTCATTACAGTAAAGGAAAATGAGGGAGGGGAAGAAGCCCCACCACTAGTTTTGTTGTTGCAGTGTTTTTTATGAGGACGTATATTCCAGAAATAAACTCTAGAGCAATGTTAAGTATTATTACTTAATACCTAGAAACTTACTTTGCATTTAACTTTTCCAGAGTTTGTAATAGGACCTGGTACTACTGTCAGGAATTGGTTGGGATGTTTTTGTGTGGATCTTAGAAGGGAATCCTTATTTGGTCTGGTGTTGTAATGCTAAGATCTTGAATTCTTGAAGGAATAGAAGGTGAAATAATCACTGAAATGTGAAGTTTCATTTATGATTGGAGAAAAAAAGTCAGTGTTTTAAATGTTCAGTAAACATCTAAAACCTGAATGGGTCTTTTTCCTCATTAAGGATGCCAAATGTTTGCCTTTGTTGGAAACAGCCTGGAAGCAATTCACATCTGGAGTTTTCTGGTTATCTGTATTTAAAAGACAAAACCTTCTATAACTTGTAAAGGCAAGTCTGTGGTGAAGCTACAAAGTAGGAATTAAATATCAGTGATGCTGAATGACCCTGACTTTATATATAGCTACAAGTGTATTATTAGGAGGTGGCTATTAGAGGTTCACTGCTCTGAAAAATGTCTCTTCATCCTAAAGTACCTGGTCATCACTGATTGTAACTAGGTACCTCAAAAAACCAGAATTGTTCAATAGCTGTATTCATGCTTAAAGAGCAAGGAGTCGTGTGCACTACCCTGGGTACGATGATTATACGTGGCTGGTGTCTGCATGGTCACGAGGTGTTAAGCATTGGTTGAATTTAAATTGGGGTTATTATTTTTAGTTTTCCCTTGTGGTTTAATAATGTACAGCTCCTTTTTTCCCCATGTGGTTTTCGTGGTGTCAGAAGGTCTGCATTTCTGTTTCCAGATCGGGCAGTATCCTGACAGAAGTGTGTCAGTGTGGTGTTAGTAGTTGTAGTGCTGCTGTGGTGCTGCCTTTAATAACAAGGATTGTAGAACCAATCATCTGGTCTTCTACCTCTGCAATAGGATATTGTGATTTTCCTGGACAGGTGTATGAAAGTGTGCTTTGATTTAACACATTTTAAAGAGGAGTTTCTGTAATTGATAAAATGTATCCCCAGAATATGTCCAATGAAAGAGTTGGTATTTTTTGGCTCCTCAAGGTCTCATATGGTATCTATTGAACAAATACAAGTGGTTTTATCTTGATCACTAGGTTTCATCAGAGATAGGATAGGGTATAACCGATACGTTGAGGGTTTGACTCCCCTGTCTTGTGTTGCAGATTTTAATTTTCTGGTGTTAAGTAATAAAGTAATTTCCTTACATTGGTGAAATGTTTTTGCAATTAAGATGAGAATTCAATATACAAATAACACAGAAGTGTACTGTGTATGTCTCAAATTCATTTTCCCCAGCCCTGAGTCCAGAACTAACAGCAAAGTATTCTTTAGGTTAAACGATTAAATTATTAGCTGTGTTTCAGAAATTTAGTTGTAATTTTGAGTTAAAAACCTTTTGCTTCTTTCTTATTGTAACTAGTGACTTATACAATGACTATTTAGTCACTCAAGTTTTTTCTTCTCCTTACTATCATTTTTTTTTTTTTACTTCCACATGTTGCTTTACTGCTTATAGTTGACATCTGAGTGAATTATCCCAGTAATTCTTTCCTTGGAGCATGGAAATGTAAAATACTCTCTCATACTAGATTACAGTGAATTTCCAATACAGAAAGAAAGGAAAAATTCACTTGAATTATTATTTTGTCTGTTTCACTGTGCTGGTAGGATGGGTGGTTGAGGTTTTTTATTGGTGTCTTTCTGGGTGTTTTTTTCAAGGAACAAGGATCTAGCTGTGTACTCACAGGTCTTCTGCAGGGCTGAGACTAAGGACAGAGTTTAGGAGGGAATGGGAGTCCGTGGTCACTCTAAACTTGGGTAGTCATAACAACTAAGCTCCAAACAACTGGAGGGTTTTGAATCTGATGGGACACCCCCCCCTCCCCCCACTCTGTTAACATTACTTCTTGAAGCTATCTTAGGAAGTGTTCAAATGCTTTTGCCCTGTAGTCCTGAGTGGATTGTCAGAGCTGCTGGTTTTTATGATGCATTAGTTGGAGAGGTCCGCACAGAAAGTAATGCGTGTTCTGCGTTACTTTCCTTAGGAAGTAAGGATTGAATTGTAATTATGTCCCATTGTATTGGTGGATTCAACATTTTGGTTTAAACAAATTTCCTCTCCATTTATTTAAAAACTAGATTTTCAGTGATATTTAGTCCTAAAGATGATAATAGGAGAATTATTTGTTTGCTTTGACAGAACGACAGTCCATATCAGGGTGGTGTATTCTTCTTGACAATTCACTTTCCCACAGACTACCCATTCAAACCACCTAAGGTAAGTATTGCTGTCTCATTTGTGAAATTAGTGCTTTTTAAAGGACAGAAATTGTCAGCATCTGTATTGTAGTGTTGTCAAGTTCTCACTTCTTTTCAGGCATTCTTACACTCTATTAATCTGGGTTCCGTTCTGTCCCACAGGAATGGGTGTGTTAGCATAATCTTTGAGCCAGTCTATCTATGTGAATTCTGAATGTCTTGAAATACTTGGGTTCATTTCTGGTTTTCTGAATTGATAGGAAACCTTTTCATTAGCTTTGTGTTACTATAATAGAATTATTGCCCTGGGGACTGTCAAGTAATAGTGTAGCTGTTTGGATTTGTCTGTAGGACTGTGACACTATGGGTAGGGATTTGCTTGCTGAGTGCCTAAAATCAAGTGAAGGTTTTATTTGCTAAGAGTTTGGCAGTAATTGCAAAATATGCTCTTATTTGGTAGCTTTATCAGCCACTAGCTTTGTCTTTTAATTTTCAGTCAATATGAAGGTCAACCCTTGGAGTGACTGCAGTGTTGGAAGTTCCTTAGCTCTGTGACAGCAGTGTTACTGTGGTTTAGCCACTGCTGTTGAGTGTCTTCATCAAAGACAGCTGGGATTAAAACACTCATAATTGCCCTCTCTCTGAAATAGTGCCTGGTAGTAGGAGACTCAGAGCTTGTGGCTTGGGTCCACTTCCCTGAATTTGATGCAGTTTAACTGCTTAATCCTATTATTTTAGAGTAAATTGAATTGACTGATAGCTTGACTGAGAAGAACATGTGTAGTTATTGCCATAGACCCAAATGCACTCTTTGTTTTTTTGTTTTTTGTTGCAGGTTGCATTTACAACAAGAATCTATCATCCAAATATTAACAGTAATGGCAGCATTTGTCTTGATATTCTAAGATCACAGTGGTCTCCTGCTTTAACTATTTCTAAAGGTAAAACATTTTTGCTTTTTTTCTCCTTTTGTGAAGGAGAATTTTTTCCATTTTGTGCTGAATGCTGTGCTTTTAGATTTGATTGTGTTAAGTTCTTGCCCATCTTTTCGATTTCCACTAACTTCCCTTCCTCATTCAAGCCTGTGCTTTGCCAGTTTGATGACATTGCATTTTTAATGGATTTTTTTTCCCTAATACCTTCTCCTATGAGGCTGTTTAAGGCCCTGTCTGGCGACTTACTTGTTTCAGTATTCGTAGCAGAGTTTATCAGCTTGGGCCCAGAGGAATTTGCTGGTGTTTGGATTGAAATGGGCCTGTGTTGGGGTGTTCAAGCTAAGGCTAAGAAACTGCTTGTTTGGAGTTGCCAATGTAGATACATGTGCATATTAAATGAAAGATTAAATTAAAGTCAGCTTTTAGTACTGAAATTTGCATAATCTGTTTATCCTGCCTAGAGTTACATGCATAGTTCTATTGGCATATCTGTGCTAGATGAATAAATCTGTTAT
The DNA here is from genome assembly GCF_009819885.2 of Catharus ustulatus. Taxonomy (NCBI): domain Eukaryota; kingdom Metazoa; phylum Chordata; class Aves; order Passeriformes; family Turdidae; genus Catharus; species Catharus ustulatus. Next base: position 23,015,265 of record NC_046225.1, on the reverse strand, counting down.
TGATACATACTGCTTTCTACCATGGTGCACCAGCATTGCATTACATTACTTCATGAACTAAGTTTACTGATCCTACTTCATGATAAATTGATGTTGTGTTGCAAGAGAAGATTTGTGGCTTTCCTCATTTTACTACAGTAAATAACAGATAATTCTCAAATATTTTCATGATGATCAAATTGTTTTGCCTCAAAACCACTGGTCCCTGTGGCTTTGAAAGATCCCTCAAACTGCCCTTTTTTCTATGGAACTTGTAATTCCTGTCTGTCCAAACAGTCAGTTTGTTATTTGAATGTGGATTCCCTACATTTTAATGCTTCACTATTTTCTTCTAAGACTTCCTGTGAGAGTAGAAGATGAAGTCCTCATAGTTGCCTACAACAGTGTTACTGAGTTTTTTGCAACATGTGCTAGTTTTATCAGTGCAGACCAGGATATTCTTGCCTTATGTACAACAAATAAAGAATTTAGTCTTATTTAAAAACTAAAAAATTAGAGGATTTTCTAGTTTTAGTGATAAGAACCATGGAGATGCTGTTCATCAGAGTACATAATGTGCTTTTGTTGGCTGCTATGTTACATCATGGTGTAGGGGACAACAGTGCAGTTCTTGTGTGTGTACTGACAGCTGTAAGTATTTGGGAAATAGGAAGCAAATAGTTCTTACAAACCTTTAAGTTAGTTTGGTCTTTTTACTTAAGAGTGAGTTGTGAATTTATATTGGCTGTTTACTGGGAAAATACTTCTAAGGTTCTGTGCTGTGATGACATTGTGCTAATGTAAAGATCTGTGCTCTGTTGTTTCTGAGATTGCCATTCCTCTTTTGCTATTGAGAACATTGGTTTTTTTTACAGTTCTCTTATCCATTTGTTCACTGCTATGTGATCCAAATCCAGATGACCCACTAGTGCCAGAGATTGCACGTATCTATAAAACAGACAGAGACAAGTAAGTACAGAATTGCACAAGACTGGTATTTTAACAGACTGTAAGAGTGCATTGTCAGACAGCAGTTACGTTCAGTGAGTCTATGAAGATCTGAGATGGAGAAAACTTGTGTGTCAAAGAAGTGAGTAGTGCATAATTTAAAAACAAAGTTGCTTAGCACCTTTGAAGTTGTGGGTGAAAGAGACTTCTCTTTTACTCACATGCGTGGAAGTATTTTACGGTACATATATATTGTCTTTTTTTTTGCTTGCCATGCATAAATGTAGTTAGATCTTCATAATGAGGAAAAGACAACTTTTTGTTGTTTTGATGCCTTCATTTGGCAGCAGCTTGGCCTTAAATTTTGGGTCTTCCCTTGAAAATGGGCAGCAGAACTTTTTTCCCCATCTGTGTTGCAACAACTTCATTTTCCTAAGGTATCTTTAACATTTTGCACAGATAGAATTATATGAAGCAGATTTTGGGGGTTTTATATATTAATGCTAAATATATTTGTCCAATTAGGTACAATAGGTTAGCAAGAGAGTGGACAGAGAAATACGCTATGCTGTAGGGTAAGAATATTTGCAAATTATGGTGCATTTAACAAAATGGAATTTAGTCAGCACTTGGGTGCTGCATGCTCTAAGGCACTGGATTAACTAACAGATAATGGGTGCACCAGTTACTGAACGTGGAAATTTAACAGCTTGATCTGTGATTAGTGTGTAATGTATTGGCTAGTCACTTTCTCACAGATACTACTCTTGCATGGTCAAACAAAAAAGTTAGTATGAAGTAATTACTGAGTTCTGAGCCAGGTTGTCAACTTGTTCTGGTAAGTATTTACCCAGATTTTATCAGAATTTGGTTCAAAGTGATGCCCTGTAGGGAGACCTCATATATAGACATGAGTGAATTCAGACTATCCAAATTTCAATTATTTTTAATCAGCAGTGTCTGTCTTCCACATATAAACTAGGAAATGTATGGGGATTATGTTCTGCTTGTATAGTTAATAATTAACTTCTTACTGACAAGCATGGAGTTTAGTGTTAACTAATTGTCAGCTCAGTTCTTCTGGAAGTAGTGTACTTTGTCTTTTAATGTCCTTTTAAAATTTTGAGCAGTATATTTGTGTGAAAAGAATATTCAGTGCGATGAAATATTGAATGTTGTTGTTCTTTAAAATTGAAAATTTGACATTTTGTATCCAGTGATATTATTAACCAAATAATCTTTACTTATGGCATGGGATATACTGTAATCTTAACCTAAGAACAATAGTCAAATAAAATACTTGCCTTGTTTACTCCATCCGAGATAGTCTCTATTCCTTCTCTTTCCATCTTTTTTTTGTAACAGATTCTAGCAGAAATTCTAGCAAATTTACTTGTCTTGAATTTAAAGCTTTTCTTAAAAACTAGAGAATATCTGCCCTAATTGGTGTAGGGAGGAAATTGTTCCATTTTTTTGAGTTTGAGAGACTACAGAGACTTCTCACAGTGTAAAGAGAATAGAGACGGGAATAAAATCGTATCTAATCATAAACTGTTTAGGAAATTGTCATTTTCATGCTGATGTTAATTGAATTCCTGGTTTTGTCTGCAGGTACAACAGAATATCTCGGGAATGGACTCAGAAGTATGCCATGTGATGCTACCTTAAAGTCAGAATAACCTGCATTATAGCTGGAATAAACTTTAAATTACTGTTCCTTTTTTGATTTTCTTATCCGGCTGCTCCCCTATCAGACCTCATCTTTTTTATTTTTTTGTTTACCTCCTTCCATTCATGCACATGCTCATCTGAGAAGACTTTAGTTCTTCCAGCTTTGGACAATAACTGCTTTTAGAATCTGTAAAGTAGTTACACAAGAACAATTGCCCAAGATTCAGATTTTTTTTTTAATGGAGCATGTGTATTATGTGGCCAATGTCTTCATTCTAACTTGGTTATGAGATTAAAAACAAACAAACATTCCTCACTGCTCTAACAGATCCTGAAGATACCACCTGAAGGGGGGAGGGGAGATGGATGTTCAGTTTTCTCCCATCAAAGAAGTAACATTGCTGTAGCAACATCCATCTTGTTCCAAACTTTCCAGTGTTAGAGAACTGAGGTTTTATTATATACTTTTGCTCATAACTGATGTGTCTGGAGAATTGGTACTGAATCTATAGCATCAGCAGAACAGAAAATGTGATGTATCTTATGCATGTCAATAAAGGAATGACCAGTTCTTGTTTTACAGAGAATGGAAATTGGAAGTCGAACATCCCTTGTATTCCAAAATAGGGTTTAAGAACATTTTTGTAATTCATTTAAATTTTGTTAGGAGGCTAGGAGCTATTAGTTAATCTGTCTTCCAAAACACTGTTTAATATAGCACTGAATAAATGATGCAAGTTGTCAATGGATGAGTGATCAACTAATAGCTCTACTAGTAATTGATTTATTTTCTTCAATAAAGTTGCATAAACCAATGAGTTAGCTGCCTGGATTAATCAATATGGGAAACAAAATCTTTTGTAAAAGCAAAGCTGGTTTTTGTATATACTGTTGGCATTTGCCTCGTTGTTTAACATCAAATAATGATGTAAAGTTCAATAGAATGACTCTTCTGCCGTTTTCAGTTCTAATGCTCAGTCTGTTGCAGGTTGGCACATTGCTCGGCCTGGTGGATGCAGAATTAATAAGCTAACATAGTCGTGTAGCCGTAGTAGGGGGCTGCACTTGGTGCTGGGAGCCCAGCGTTCAAGAATGGACTTGGGACCCAGCAGATCTGAAGTGGTGTATTGTGGAGATACTTCCTGATGCACCTGTGTTTGCTGACTGAGAACCTTTTTTTTCACCTTGTACACTTGACAACTGAAAGATCTTAATGTGGGGGTAATGATGAGGCAAAAAATTATAAAATAAAAGTACTGTTTTGATGTGGGAATTGTCATGAGGCTGTGTTGAAGTGACTTTACTATGTGGGATGTTCGTTACCATTGAAAAGGACTTGTTCAGCCATGCTGCCATTTACATTGATGACTATTTTAATGCAACAGACACTTTCTTCATGTCAGGTGACTTAACGTGAATAAAGACTCATTGCTATTGGATTTTTGTTCTACAAGAACCATTGTCTTGTGCCATTAGTTTATCTTTCAGCAACAAGGGCATTATTAAACATCCAACTCTTTCCTCCCCTCTTCCTTCATATTTTTCCTTGTTTAATCTTTTTGGTCTCCATTCTTAATATCCATAGCTTCATTTTCTCTAGTCCTGTACTATCACTTAATTGTGCATCTGTGACTTCTCACTGGCACCACTTTTGCACTGCTTATAGTTATGTACATTCTGATTCTTTGTCCCCACATGGATGTGGAAAGCTAGATGTAAAATAAATGTTAAACCTTAATTTTTATAAAAATTTGAACATGTAGTTTGGACATGGTTTGTTCTGGTTGTAAAATGTAAGAGTGAACTTGAAATTTTCAGATTTAGTTGGCTTGGAATTTAGAAACCTGGGCTTTCTGTAGCAGTACATGCTTCAGTGACAACTTCCTGAAATGTATTGATGAAGTTGCAGTTAATTTCTGCTTTACTAACCAGCTTACACTGTTTTGCTGGAAAACTGGAATACAGTGATGCCAGTGGCATTACAACTGAGGTAAAAAATATTTTTAAGCTTAGAAATGTGCTGCTCTCAATTGTTTTTTATACTTGTGTTAATTTGGTGCTTATTACTTTGTCCTGGGAGTCACACCCACTGAAATCACTTACATGGATCAACTAGGAGGATGTTTTGTGAGGTGCAAGGCAGCAAGTCTTAGAGAACACAAGGGAGGTGTGCGTTATGAAGGGTCAGGAAAGAAGAAAATAGTAAAATACTACATGGAAGATGAAAATCTTGTTTGGACTGATACCTGTTTCTTTTTTACATCTGTCATGTTCCCACTGTAATAATTTTTGTAATTGGCCAACTGTATGTTTTGATGAAAGAATGAAGATGGATTTTACATGTTCTAGATGCATGCTGAAGATCCGAAGTGAGAAATGGTAGGTGTTTTGTCCTTGAAGCAGACTCAACCCTGGTGCATTTGGGCTTCCTGTTCAAGCAGTGGAGCCAGGGGAGGAGCTGGTAGACAGGAGCTGATACAGACATGATGAAGAATCCTAAGGCTTATCAAAAAATAACTTAATTAGTGATTACCTTGATGAATACGTACCAAAACCGGGTCGTCTAAAAGCTATGGAGTGGATCTTGGAGTTTGAATTTTAACAACATGATTGTAGTCAGTTTGTTCAAGTTTCACTTGAAAAACCTTGAGTGGTTTTAAGTATGAAAAAGTTTTTTCAGGATGGAGGAAAAGCTTGATATGTAGTATTGGCTAGGGATTTTTCTGTTTTTTCTGTCTTTTGATGCACACAGCACCTGTATTGTGAAATTAATATACACACGTTTTTGCGTGCTTAAGTAAAAACACTTTCTACTCAGTTGCACCGTGCCATAGTTTTATATTAAGATTACAGATGCTAACTTTTTTTGAAAAGTCTGGCTTTAAGCAGACCACAGCAGCAAGCTTTGGTTGCTGTGGAGGCATGGAACTACAGTCTGGCAAATCTTTGAAAGACAACCAGTTAGTAGATGGGTGTGCAGACGTACAGTACTGGTCCTGTTAGATTAGATAGTTGCTTATGCAGAAAGGAGTTTGCATTAATCAGCAGATAATATGAGGGTTTAAAACAGCCAGAAATGTTCTAAATAATTCCACTGTATTATTTTTTGCAGCCTTGCTTCAATTTTTCTCTTTAGCTATTTTATTTCAAACTCCTCATTGCTTAAAAAAAAGTGTTTCAACAGGCATTATCATCTGAAGCAGGTACCTTAGGTCCATCAGTTGTGGCTGGTGATTCAGAAGTCTTCAGTCTGCATATCCCTAGTAAATTTTAAAGCATAGTTGGAATTCAGCTGAAGATTTACTGCTCTGTTTGTAACTGTCAAAAAAAGCTAAGTTAGTTGTTTCTGCCTGATTAATTTGTAGTTTCATACATGAAAATGAGGCTAAGACAAAACCCTCTGTAGTTAAATTAAACAAATTTGCACTAGAACAATCAAATCACTAAAGGATCTTAAGGTGTAAAGGTTATTTTACTGGAACACAGACTATACTAATTCCTTCAAATGTGAAATCAAAAGTGTACTGATTGAATTTACCCGCTTTCTGGTTTTTGGTTCTTGGTGTCATTGAATGGATGGTATTTGAAGTAGATATAAATTGAGGAACAGTTGGATTCAGATCATGATAGCCAATAGCATATTTTAAAAGGTTGATGAAATTGCAGCTATAATATTTCAAGTATTACGCTGAGGGCTTGTATTTTGCAACAGTGGAGGACCAATGCAGAGAAAGCATGAGAACTCGGGAAACAAAACTGGGTAAATATGTCATGTAAAGGGAAGGTACAGAAGGTAAAGATCAGCTGCCTGAATTACTGTGAAGTGAAAATGGGCTGCTGTCAATTCATGCATTCTAGTATAAAAGCAGCTGGTTTCAAAATAGTCTGGAATAAGATAGTTGATAAATTATGATTTTAAGTGTCTATCTTAGCCTGACAGAGAATAACGATTCATAATAACCCTTAACTGGAAAACCAGTTCAGAGTGCAGACAGACAAGCTCTTGCAGGTTTTTGTGGTGTAGAACAGTTCCTAAATTGGTGTTTTTGTGATGGTTTAGCTGATGCCCATAAAATGACTTGGCATTCTTGGTTAATGCAGCAGTAAATTCTGCAGCAGCTTAAGTCTGCAGTGCATTTAGAAGCAAGCACTCAGTCTTTTGCAGGGATAGTACAAAGTTGTCAGTGTCTTTTTTTCTGTACTGCAGTGGTTGGTTTAATGTCAATCAGTTGTGGGGGAGAGTTCGGTAGCTTCCAGATAAGCAGGAGTAAGGGCTGTAACTATTTCTAGAGCAGCTGTCTGCCTTGGGTAGGTTAGGAGAGGTGAACGGCATAATCTTCACAGTGATAGGTGCCAGAAGTGAAACTGAATTTAATAGGACAGCTCTGTGTAAAGTAATACTTGAAAATTTCTCTGGTAAACATCCTTGTTTGCCCAAAATAGCTTTTGTTTGCTTGGGGTATTTTTGCCTATACATTAGAAGTATTGGTGACACTTCAGTATCTTCTTTCTACAGTGAAGGATTTTAATACATGATGGGACAAAGCTTTTTCAGGACACAGTTGATTAGAATATATTGGTTTTTAACAGCTTTTAATAGTGGTCTTTGATTTCTGGGGTTGTTCCAGTGCTCTTGGAAGAGTAGGCTCCTCTTTAAATGGCTTCTGCTGAGATTGGTTCCCCTTCAGGAGCTTCAAGCAGAAATACTCAAAGCTCTGTACTTAGGAGTCCTAGGCTTGGCAGATTAGCTAATTCTGGCTTTTGCCTAAATTTCATTAATCTTCATATTAACTGGGCATTGTCCCATCACGGACTTAATGTGCAGAGTATGAACAGTTGCTCAAAAGATGGTGATACAATGTTATCCTCATGGAAGGAATGCTAGTTGTGGAGCTGGGAGCTGGCTTTGCTCCAGCTGCTTTGGCATACTAGGGCTGTGGAGACAGAATTTCAAAATGCCTTCACATTTATCAGGGATGGGAATTCTGACTCAAGTTTAGTCTCAGATGTGATCTCATGTTTCATCAGAGGGAATGCAAAAATTAAACTGTTACCTGTGTTTTTAAGAGGCTGCCTAACAGGTGATGTTCTCTTAGCATTTGTAGACACTGAATATGGTAGTTTCATGTATGCTGAGGAGAAGAGAACCCTTTGCTTATTTGTAAGTCAAGCCTTTTTTGTTTTTTCCCCCCTCTGGCCAGGTAAGCGTCAGCACTCCTTATCTTACAGTCTTTGATGCGATTTAAAAATGAAACAGTTCAGTTGTGAGTCCTGGATTTTTTGTGGGTTTTTTTTTTTTTGGTGGTTTTTTTTTTGGGGGGGGGGTCCTTTTGTTTTGTGGGGTATTGGGGTTTTCTAGAGAATGTTCTGAAACAACTTTTTTTGGAGTTGCACATGCAACTCCAAAGATCTAAAGGAGAAACTGCAATTTGTAACCTTACATAGAAAACGTAATGTGAATCTATAAGCCCTTCTTCCTGGCAAATTTATGAAGGTAAACAGTGAAGATCTGTCATAGCTCTGGCAAAGATCACTGTTCAATGTGAAGCTGTTAATTCTTTAGGGAAGGATACTCTTGCTAAAACAAGGTTTGCAGATTACTTGTCATGGTGTTAATCCTGCTCTGATAATGAATGCTGAAAATTAATTCACAGATACCTCAGTAATTGAAAGATCTATTCAATATAACCATTATTTTGTTCTTTTTCCTATTAGAAGGTTTGAGATGCTCTTGTTGGAGTAAGAGGTCCAGATCTCTTTGTAAGATTCTAGAGTCTGTACTCAGAACAGTAAAGAGAGGATCACTGTTAGTGATTGTAGGAGTTCTCAGGTAACAAACTTACTGGAAAATGGCAGTGAGATTTTTCTAGAATGGATTAGTGCTGGCTGAAGAATTGAATTTAGTATTTGGGACTGGTGGTGTTCAATCTCTACATCTGTGAAGAGTTGAAGTACTGCACCTCTCAAGCTTGTCTGTCTGGTCTAAGCTCAGTAACAAGCTGCCAAGTGCAGATGATGAGTCTAACCAGCATTAAGAGGTAGAACTTTGATGTGTACAGGAATCATGATCTCCTGGTTTTATTGGTTGGTTGTACTAACTGCTCTGTTTTTACAGTTTGCATTGTATTTTATGAGGATGTCTCTTAAGTTCTTGTTTACATCATGATTTATGTTTCCTGAGAATCCATTCTAAATTAATTGAAAGTAGCACTTCAGGGTATCATCCCACCATCACAAACAGTTGAAATAGAGATGAGGTAGGTGGCTGCTACTCAACTTAGCTCTTTTTGTCCTTTCCTACTTGATATATGCTGCACTTCATACTCAGAATTACTTTTCTGGTGCAAAGGATGTGAATTTTCACAGCCTTAACTATTTATTGATAAACTGAGAAAGAAGTAAAAAGTATTCTTTTTTTGGCTAAACTATAAATTATATGAGAAAAACTTAGCTTTGAGAAAATGCAGGTAATCCTGAATCATATTTTGTCACATATCTTTTGAATGTAAGACTGATGTAGAAAAATGTTCCAAATTTTCAGAATGGAAACATGAAAAGACAGGTTTGTGGAAAAACACTGAGCAGTTACCTTTAAATTTTTAGATGCAAAATTTAACTTGAAGCAGCCATTTTTTTCCTTTTTTTTTTTTTAATGTGACTTATGTGGCATCTTAGTATCTTACACATGCATTATGCTGTGCTTTACGAGAGGTGGGAGGGGAGAAAAAAAGGAAGGTGAAAAGAGAAGTTGCCTTTTGCTCTTCAACTGAAGCTACATCTCTGGTTCCTAGGGCGGAGACCAGGTACAGAAATAGGTTACAGTTGACCAGTCAGTCCTCCTAAACTTGTTTCCTTCCCTACAGCCACCCTGCCATGTTTGTCTTCACCCTTTAGAGACCTGAAGTTGTTTTTGCCACATACACTTGCCCTGCTAGATAGGGCTTCTCTTTGCTGCCTTCCCTGATGTGATGGGGAATGTCTTTCATGTGATTTAGCTAGGGCAGTGCCTGGAGACTCTGAGTGCTTCCAGTTTATGAGCCAGTATTTTATGCAATTGCTAGAGCAAGTAATGCCTCTTGAAGTGCAAAGCATGAAGAAAAATGGAAGGGGTAGCAAAACTTTTTACTTTATCACTGCACTAATTCTTATTGGGAGCTGAGCTTGTAAAAATACTGAAAAAATAGATCAAGAAACTTCCTTTAGTTTTTAAGTTAGATGAGTACAGGTAAAACAAAAGTCATGTACGTATTAAGATTAGGAAACTAGAGTGCAGATATACAGAGACAGAGTGAGGGTGAAAGCTCAGTGTTGTAAGCCTCAGTGAGGTTTTAAAAAGAAGTTCCCGTGAAGCATATGCTGACACATACATCGTGAATAATTTAGGGTGTGGACAGAGGAGAGGGTAGCCAGCTGTACTTTTTTAGCCAGCTGCAGCAAACTGATAAGGTCTTCTCAAAGATTTCTGCTAGGAGGAAGTAGCAGTAATAGTTGGTGGTTACAAGATTATGGGTCATTGCCGGGAAGCTGGAAGGATAAACAGTGGATCAGCATCCTTAGTAATGAGAGAACACAACAAAAGAGGTCATGAAAACCCTCCAAGTTCAAACTACCACCAAGATGTTCAGTAAACAATGAGTGACTTTCTAGTCATGCAGTGGCTTATGTCAGCATTAAGCTGTCTGCTACTGTGAAAGCAGGAGATGGAAGGAAAAGCTCAGTTGTACCCTTCTGTCCTCCAAGTAAACCTTCATGTGTCTGACCAGGTATGGATGACTCCAAAGTTGATTATTGTGGGAAAACCGTTACTTGTCAACTTGCTAGGCATATTGAAGTACTTCATTAGACTGAATTACCTAAAATATCTTTTAAAAATAGTTTTAAGTGTCTTTTTGGTGTGATTGAAATTCTTCAGGGCATTTCTAGGCCTTTAAAACTGTATTTGTCAATACGCCCGCTGTTGATAAACTGTACTGCAAATACGCTGAGAGAATCACCATAATAGAACCTTTACTGACAGACAAGTACTCAAGATATTTTTGCATCTTGAACCTTCTAAGTGCTTAATAATATTCTGGAGTCATGATACCTTTGGAAATGATTATTTGCTGAATGCTCTTTATTTTGCTAATATGTAAAAAGTGGCAAAAGCTTAGGTGGCTGTTCAGTCTTCAGCTCACTAATTAAAACTGAATACCTTCAGAATATTGTGGCACTTCTGTGAAATGTTCTGTAGACATCAAAGTGTATGAGTGTTTAATACAAGGTTAAATTAAAGTTATATTGTATCTTTTGTCCTTTCATTAGATTTGTATTAGTTCAGACTAGCTGAAGATCTTTGTTCTTGCTGAAACAATCTGGGAGGAGATTGATTCCAGTGATCTCTTGTAGTTTGTAGAACCTCTCTGTATACAAGCTGCTGTTGCCTTTGTGCTTATCTACAGTACTTGTGGTGAGAAGAGTTCTTCCATGGAACAGTGACATTTGTAGAAGCAATTCAAGGCATAGGGCCTAATTTGAGCACCAGATTATTTGGATCCACTGGATGAGAATTTTGTTGTAAACAAAATGTGTGTGAGTAGTATTTTAGCCATATCCATTCCCTGAAGGGATCATTCTTTCACTAAGGACTGAGCTGAAAAGACAGGGTTCTTTTCAAATCCCTAAGGCTAATTTTTTTTATGTTTCTAGCCATGAAACTACTGCCTGCCTTCCCTTCTTCCAGTGAAAATACCAGAATGTTAAAATTCTGACTATTACCTAAACAAGAGATCTAGTCCAGCAGTATGAGAGAGGACACAAGGAAATGGAATTAAGATGTGTCAGGGAAGTTCAGGTTGGACATTAGGAAAAAGGTGGTTCTTTAATGAGAGGGTGGTCAGTCACTGGAACAAGATCCCCTGGGAAACAGTCACAGCATCAAGCCTGCCAGAGTTCAAAAACATCTGGATGTTACTCTTGGTCATATGGCTTAGTTTTATTCAGTCCTGCAAGGAGAAGGGAGTTGGACTTTTGATGATCCTTATGAGGCTTTTCCAATTTGAGATATTCTCTGATCCTTCCAGTACTCTTTGTATATTGCAGTAGTCTTTTCCTTTTTGTTGCCCATGAGAATCAAGCACATAATGCTTTTTTGTAAACAGATGGGTGTATATATAAAGTATTTTTATATGTTTATGTATGAAGTAATTTTGAAAAAAAGAATAGAGCCTATATTAATGTATGCCTGTTTCATGAATGTGCATGAGTCAATTTCAGTAACTCTTCCTCCTGAGATATTTGTACCAGTGCAGCTAGTGACAGGGCATGTAAAAGGGTTTTCACTGGAATCATTCAGACAAGTGGATATTTTTTCCCGTGTAGCCATGTTCTTGGCTTATGCTGTTGCCAAAGTGGGGCTTGAGTTGATTCAGTGAGGACTTTGTTGATTAAGAATTCTGTAAATTCTTATAGATGATGAAATAATCATTAATCTTTCAAGAGGAAAAGAAGTCTCTTGAGTACCCATAGTTTTCAGTGAAGTTATTTTGAACATTCACTGGTGCTTGCATTATAGTAATTTTGGTAGAAGTGAAGGGACAGAGTATGTCCTAGTGCTGAAGCCAGGTTCATTAGCTACACAAAAGGTCTGAGAAACAGAGGTCCTGACCTGTCCCAGTGGTTTGTTTGGAGTCACTTGACTTAGAAAAATAAATGCAGCTCCCAGCTGTTTCAGCAACTCCAAATGCATTTGCATTTATTCATCCAATTTATCAGCTACAAACCTTTGTTGACATTCTCTTAATACTCACCTGCACAGAAAACATTCATTAAAACAGTAGGCTGGATGTATGCTTCATATTTAGTGTGATCTATCTGGTATGTCCTGCTCTCAGTTGGTAAAGTTCCAAGCACACTGGCTCAGTGCAGCCTCTCAAACTTCTGTCATGGGGGAAACAGTTTGCTAGCTACAGACACCCACATTTTGAGGGATTTAATTTTAAGCATTCAGTGACAAGTTGTACATTGTACTGTGGTCACAGATGACTGTCTAGTTTTAAGCCTCTGAGAAAGGCTAAGCAACCTGTTTCATAATGTCTGCATTTATGCTTATTTTCTGTAAGTGCCAAAGAATCTGTATGTTTTAAGTAAGTTTTAATGAGAGTTGAAGGGGAGCTTGGACAGCACCATACAAGACACTAATTTTGCTGCTTATGAAACAAAGAGTAAATGGCAATGATCAGTGTTACATAATTTTATAAATAGATTAGGATTGTTTCAAAATGGTTTATAAAATGAATAAAAACTGTGGGAATGCCACCTTCTAAATAACATGATTTTAGAAATCTGGCCATGCTGACTTTGAAGATCAGGCTTTTTTGTGCCTGTTCTATGGAAGGTGGAGACTTGACACTTAAATCCTTTGGTTTACGTGCATCTCAAAGCACGATGTTATGTAGAGATTAAAAATACAGGCTTTTGCCCCAGCATGCCTGATGAAGTTGAAGGTTATACTCAAGGCATCACCCATCTTTCTGCTTCTGAAATTTTAGAATTATTATTACATATTTTTTGATTTTCCCCTTCCATTATGGCATTTGCCTGGAGCAGTAGCTTCCCTTCTACATACTTATTTGTAGTTACTTGTGACAGAGTTAGGTAATTTTGTTTGCAAGGAGATTTCCTTGCAGTGGCCTACAGACTTTGCCATAATTATGAAAGAAACTTCAGGCCTACCATTTGAATTGTCACAATCTTGCTCATGATACCTAGTACAACATTCTCTTCTAGTGATGTATTAATAGTATACTCATCTAAAAGCAATCTTAATTTATTTCCTCATTTTATTTTTAACATGCTTTTGAATGGAGTTCAAGATAAGTACAGAATTATGTACTTTAGAAATAGGTGGAGAGTTCCCTGCATCCTGTTGTCTTCACTCCAGCACAGAGAGTAACTGTTCTGCACAGTGATTCTGTTCTGCAGGTGCAGTCCGAAGACAGAGGTTTGGTGTTATGCTGAGAAACTGTGGGGCTTTCTTATGGATATTCTGTGCTACCTGAAGGTATTTGCACTCATACAAACATGTATACACTGATATTGCTGCATCTGTAGAAAATTCCCTCAGGTAGACAACCCTTCAGTTGCTTTGCATTTTTGACAAATGGTCTGTGGTGGTGGTATCTGCAGGAGCACACAGTTACCAAGAGAGAGAGCATGCCCTGATATGGACTGCTGTGAACACAATTCCTGTTTGGCTTCAGAGGTGTTTACCTTCAGCAGAAGAATGGTGCAGCGTGGACAGGTGGGGGCAGTAATATCTTGAAGTACTACATCCAAATCTGTGAGAACCTCTTTGTTTAAAACCTTTACATGAACTCATTGAATGTGAATTTGAAAGAGAAAAATAGCAGCAGCCTGTTGTAATGATAGAGATTGCATAGCATTTGGAAACAAAGGACTTCTGGATTAACATGACAGAATTTGGGCAGCTACAGTGGAACTGCTCTGAATTTATTCTAATAGAGCCTAATAAGCATGGTTTTGCCTTGAGCTTTTTGTCTTAGTTGATACAGAATAAGTGCTTGCAGTATTGTAAAGCAAGAATTGTAATAACCTCCTAAATTTGTGGTATTTCAGAAAGAGGATTAATATAGTTCACAGTAAAAGAAAGCACTTGGTTTATCTTGTTTTGTGTCTTAAGATTTGAAACTATTAAACCACAGCCTTTAAAATTCGTATCTTGAAACAGCAAAAAATGTCATTTGTTTAAAAATACCCTCAAACAAACAAAAAACAATCTCTAAAACTGGGACATGAGAATGAGACATGATTTAACTTAATTATAAGCCTTGAACAAGGAAACAGCATGTTCTCAGAATACTTAATTATACAGCATTGTTTTTAGGTTAAGGTTTTTTGGTGTGTGTGTTGCTCCAGTCAGTCTTAAGCAGAAAGAATAAAAGGCAAAACACAGAAGTACAGTAAACATCTTGAAATGCAGTTTCCTTCTTACTGGGAATCTATCACGTGGCTTGCTGGAAGAGATTTATTTTTAAAAAATGGTAGTTGTTTTTTGACAACTATAAATCTGCTTCTTGAGAGCTAATATCCTGTAAGATCTCTCAAGCAGCATTACAACGTTTAAATTGTTTTAGTGATCTATCAGTGAATTTAAGGAAAGGACACTGAAATGTTTGATTGCCCTGAAAACATCACTCATTGACAGATGAAAACAGAAACAGAGTAAGGCTTTCTACTATTAATGTATAATAATTTTATCATCTACACTATTAAAGGTGAGAAGATACTAATTTTGACTGAATTCTACAGCATGCAAAGCCAGTTGCAGTAACTCAATCTAGGATGATAGCCTTTTTTGGCAATCTCACTAAAAGACAGCTGGGAGTTAAACTGAAATGGGAGCAGCATTTCAGTTAGTATATTGATGTGGCTTACTGTGTCTTAAAATCACACACAGGGTAACTGTTCTAACACCTAGGTTTCTGCATAGCCGCCTCCTGCCCAACAGTGTGGGTCTCAGCTATCCCTTTTTGAGGTTGGCAGCAGAAATTTAAGAGAAAAAAAGATCAGCCTCCGTCTTTCTCTTTGAGTTAGTATTTCTCAGAACTACACCCCCTCTTGGGCTCTCACAGGTGAAAAAAATTACCTGTGGCTGGATTGTGTACTTTTTATTGTAGGTGAATGGAAGGACTGGCAGTTTTATATTGTATTGAAATGAAGGGTTGTCAGCTGTAAAGGATTTACATCGAAAACATATAGGCATGTTGACCACGTTCAATCATGCCTTAAAGACAAATTTTGGGTGGATTCTTACAGTACGCTGAAATAGGTGTGAAAGCCAGGAGCTAAACAAAACTCTGGTGTTCCTGTTCTTGTCTTGCACAGCTTCAGCTATGGGGGACTGGTGTGAAACATTCCCATTTCATGGAGCCCCCTGCACCCCCTGGTCAGTGGGAACAGAGCGTGAAGTACCATGGGTGTTACACTTGGAGAGTAGCTGAGGCCTTCCATGGAGCTGTTTAAAAACTTGATGCTTTAATTCCTGCTTTTGGGCTGTGATGAAGGGATTAACCTAGCAAGGGCGCACAGGAAAGCTACAGTGTGATTTGAAAACCATACTTGTAGTATGTTCTTTCTTGGGAGCTGATGCTTCTGTCCTTTTGCAGATGAATTTACTGAACTTTTATAAACAAAATCCACAGGAATTTTATGAGGAAACCATTGTACTTTCAGATGTCCATGACGTTTGTTACGGTTTTATATGCCTCTGTAATTTTATGGAAAAAAGGATGTGGAAGTTTGAGGCCATATAAAAGCCTCAGGACTCGAGGGAGCCAATACTGACAGAACCCACTGCGGTTTTGTCACAGCTCTTCCTCATCCCTGCCTGCTTCTCTGCCGTTTTCTCGAGCTCCGAGTGCGTTTGCTGCATCCCAGAGACTCGTACCAGTATTAGAGCGCTTCTTCTCACTGTTCCGCCGTGCCTCTTGGAGGACGAAGAAAGCCAAGCCGCCCGTTCGCCGCCGTGCCGGGGCAGGGCCGGGAGCGCGGCCGTTGCCGCTCAGCGCCAGGGCCGCCCGCAGGCCCCGCGCGCAGCCGCAGCCGCGCTGCACCGCCCTCGCGAGCACCGCCGTCCTCCCTCCTCTTCCCTCCCTTCCCTCCTTGGAAGCACCGCCCCCGCTCGTTGCTGCACTCCCGGCGGCTGTCGCTATGGGCCCCGCCGCGCTGGTGCTGCCGGTGCTGCTGTTGCCGCTGGCGGTGGCCGCGGGCGGCCCGGAGGTGCGCAGCCTGCGGGGGAGCTGGCAGCTCCGCAGCGGGAATGGCTCGGTGTCGCTCCGTGCAGAGGTGCCGGGCTGCGTTCACACCGCGCTGCTCTGCCGGGGCCTCATCCAGGTATGGCACTCCAAGAGCCGGGCCCTGGAGCGGCCCTTCCGCCGTGGGCAGCCCGACTCTCGGAGGGAGAACCCAGCCCCCCAAAACACAGCTCCGTCCCGCAGCTGCCCGCCCACACCGGGGCAGCAGCCAGGCTTCGTTTGGTGGCTGCCATGTCCTCAGTCCCGCATAAGGCCGAGGGTACAAATGGAAGCTTTGCAGTATGTTAGACTGTGTTTTTGACACGCAGCCGAGGTGTTGACACCAGATACCTGCAGTACCCTCAGAGCGTGTAAGTCATGCTTACCTACAGTGGTACCTCAAAAGAATGGAAAGTTAAACCTACTGTCCTAAAGTTTGACTTGCTGATGCAATAAGTTTAGGGATTTCAGGCCATTCAAAAGCCCTTTTAAAACCTGCAGGTAATTTCAGAACAGTGGAGATCATATACACTCATGCTACCTAAGGAAAGCATAGTCTGAAATAGAAGAAGTTAAAGGACTGACTCCTGCCTTAACACTTTGAAGAGGCTTTTCTGCTTCTGTTTATGCTTGTCTCTATTAAATTTTTAAATTTATAGAAACACAGTAACCACTTTCTTGGAAAAATTTTCAAAACTGCAATTGCAGATGGGTAGCAGAGTATTCTAATACTAGCATAAGGTGCCTGTGATTCAGACCTGACAAGAAATGTGGCACTAACTGGATTACTGTTGAGATAAGATGCCTTTCTAAAAGGAAACAGGGAAAATGAAATGTGTACCTGGAACGAGGAAAGAAAGAAAACACAGTGAAATTAGCAAAGTTATCTATAAAGGTGATAAATACAGTTGTGTGCTGGAAAATGGGAAGTGTGGTGATATGCCGTGAGTATATCATATTATCCCTCGTTTATTGTGGGGCCAGCGATGCAGTTCTTGTGCATCATTTATTTAAAAAACATATTCCAGATGTATGCATTTTGTATTTTCTACTTCCTGGGTTTTATCCTTCAGCTTATTATACTCTGATTAAAAATAGAGAGGTAAAAGGAGAAAGTGACACCCTTTAGGCAGGATAATTTTAGCATTTTCTGTGTTGGCACAGGTTGGGAATCCCAGCACTAATTATAGATTCCAAAGAGTGTTACTGCCAGATACAAAGCATCAACGTTGGAAAAAGAAATATGTTGTGAAGGGATAGGCGGAGCTATGATGATGGGTTGTTTTAACATCTGTGTGCTAAGTGATGTGACATCTTGGACATTAAGATTTCAGAAGGGCTTTTCTATTGCTTTCAGATGTGCAGGGGGCAGGGAGACTTCATGTGGAGGATCGGTGAAGGGAATTGTGCTAGTTTCTCTGATGCAAAAGTGCACGAGGTAGACTGAACGTCTGGGATGTTTGGTTGTGCTGGCAGGTGTTGCTGCAAGAAGTGTGAATAATCATCCAGGGGAAACTGTGACCAATGCACTGACTCAGGCACACAAGAGAGTGAGGTAATGAACGACATTTAACTACTCACACCAGGTACTCTTATGAAGTGAGAAGATGTGATTGCTAATTTAAATGCGTTGTTGCAAACTGACCTGTAATTTAGCAGTATATTTGGAAACAAGGATCATGAACTCTCATGTGCCTGGGCAGAATCCCAAGCCTGCACAGAAGGCATGAGAGCTTAGTCAGCCAGCTGGGCAGCAGTGGGTGCTTGGCTAATTAAATCGATGGTGATTGGTTGTGGTCATGTTTACTTGAAAACAAGTAAGAACTTGCTCCAAACACGTGCTGGTACAGCTGAGTATAAACCTGCTGTGGACTGGAAGCTGTTGCCAAGTTGCTGGTGTTGCTGATGAAGTGCTGAGTTAACCAAAATGGTTCACTAGTGTGGTTGCTAGTGATCTCTGGACTGTACCCAGCTGGTGTCTAGATAGTTCTGAGAATGACATAACCTGTTTCAATGTGTAGGTATGCACCGGTAACACAAGGCCACCTTAAACCCATTCTTACTCAGTTTTTAGCAAAGCTCAGTTTACAGAAAGAAGCAGTCACACCAATTTGCACCAGAATAACTAAATTGTTTTAAAACAGCATTTTTGTTTAAAAGATAGAATGCAGACCATACCAGAACAAAGGAGCAGCCTTAGCAGATTTGAAATCTATTGCAGATGGTGTTAAATGTACTCTATCCGTGTCACCGCAGTTGTTGCAGTCTGCAATGCAGCAGGCCTGGGTTGTTTGGAGGGAGTCAGCGACACCATTCATTATTGCAGTGTGAGGCTTTGTGCTCAGAGAGGGGCCCAGCTGTTTGTTCTGAGGTTTCTTTGCTCTGGTGAATGTGACCAAAGGTTTTCCAGTTCAACTGCCTAAAATCATGTTCCTGTATTCCTATTTATACAAAAGCATGCACACTGCCCTGATTGTAGAGGTGTAGAGCACTGGTTGTTCCATTTTTTCAGTTCATTATCTCTGGAAATAAGCCCTTTATGGCGTTGTTTCAAGTATAGAAGTGGGTGATTTAATGTAGATGCCTAAATACAAGTTTTGGTCTCAAGTGTTTTTTTCATTTCCTCTTTTTGCTCTTTGCAATGGAATATAGGATCTTTATTCATAATCTTACAGAAGATGTCACTAGATCAGTAACCCAACTTGTAATCAAAAGTGGAGATTGATCTGAAAAGCTGTACAGGAAATAGAAGGACAAAATCATTTTGGATAGCAGGACCCCTATGTTCAGCGACCTGGTGAAATCTACATGCTGTTTTTCTGTGTGATTTGCAAGTGGCAAATTGCACTGCATCCTTCGCTTTTGTATCCATGAGATTTTCAATGGGTTAGCACCCAAAACAGAAATTTAAAACAAAATTTGGAAGGGCCTGCTCCAGCAATGTAGCTTACTGGGCATCTCGCAATGAGGGGAAGGAGGGCAGCAGGGGTAAGCTGATGAATATTAAGCCTTCAGAATGTGGCTTAGATTGCAAGACTAGGCTGCAAGCAATTTATTTATCATTGTGTGGTTCATTTCAAATTTAGGTCGGCGCACAGTTTTTGCCCAGGGATGCTCTAGCTGATTGCGTGTCTGTAGCCTTACTTTAATCTGCTGTACTGGCCATACACTTGAATTAAAAAACATCTCTCTGACGCTGACAGTTCATTACTCATCTCTCTGGATCCTCTTAGCATTTGTTCTAGAGATATCTTTACTTTGGCTTATAAAATATACATTGGAGGAACATGTCTTTCTGAATGCACCAAATACATGTGTCTCAAAAGATGCTCTTGAATTTCCTACCAAAGTACTATTTTCTTTCATGTTCAATCAACATAGTTCAAATGCTGGATTAAGTATGATAAAAACTCTAGGGCCAGGAGATTGCATCAGAATATGTGTTTGGCTTGACTGTTTTAATAACATTTCATTAAGACACTGTAGCTCTTACTACTATTTGCATGTAAAATTAGAACAAACACAAGAGAAATGCACAGACAAGGGTAATAGTCACTTTCATAAAGTTAGAGCCAACCTTCCTTTTGAATGCAGACATTGTACAAACTTGCAGTGAATCTACTGCTAACTCTAGAGCTCTGGAAAGAGATGTGCCAAAACCATTTTGTTTGAAGGTTTTGCTTTTGACTACTGTCAGTGTAGTATTTTCTTTCAGGCACTGTTCTGATAAGCCATATGTACCTACAGGTAACTTGCTTTTTTAAGTCTGTGTGCTGGAAATGGGCATCCATAGATTCCAGATTCTGCACAATGCCATTTCTTGCTGGCAGGTGACTCCTGTAAATTTTCAGTTCTGCAAAATATGGCTGTTGTAGCTGGATTTTCTCATATGTCAGCCATTTGCATTTATACATACGGCTGTTTTGTCTTATTAGTTGTCACTTAGACTTGTATAGAGTATTATGAGAGGTCTGCAAGTGTGATGCTCATATAGGCGCTGGTAAGACTGCATTTTCTGGCCTGTTAGACAAAGGCATGCACTTGACAAAGAAGCTATCAGTGCTCTTGGTGTCATACTTGGATATCAAAATTTACTAGAAGAGACAAAAGTTCATGTACTTCAGCTGATAGTTCTACATTTCTGGAAAGTAGCATGGTTTTCTGTAGATTGTTCTACATTTGTATAAAATACGCTGTTGTTTATTTTCTGTCACTTCATCACAACTTAGTTTTTTTGGAACAAGCTAGGTAACAATTCCATTTGGTATCCTATGGTTCTGTTCAGGTTAGATGGCATTCATTGTTGGAATAGTTGATTATTTTATTATTTTCCACTGAAATACAGGTGCTGTACTGAACTGAGAGCATATGTGCAAACATTGAAAAGACTTAGTGAAACTTAGCATAAATATTAAAGGACACTTAAGTTTTTCTTCCAAAAGCTTGTGATGTTTAGAGATAAGGTCTGTTAAATACATCACAGTATTCAGGTAATATTAAGCAGTGCCTATTACTATGTTAACTCTTTTGTCTTATTTGGCCTAGTGTTCTGCTGTGACACATCTTGAACATTCCTGAACATTGACAGTGACATTCAGTTTACTGCTTTCTGAGAGCATCTACTGAAATTTAGTTACTTTAGGAGCAACTTCCAAAACTCACACTCCGAGAATATAATCCATTCATCACTACTGTTAGTTCAACCTGGCTTCAAGCTGTGAAAATTATATAAATGTCCTGACTGCTATCACTTGTGATATCAGGAGCACATGGGTATAGGTGGGTATATATTAACTGTTTAGCTTTCAGTCTGAAAGTTGCCCAGAGCACAATCATTAAAATGTAAATCATGAAATATCACTTGCAAATTTTATTTTGGTAATACCATCAGAATTTATGGTGTACATGATAAAATATCAGTAGAGTTAATTTATGAGAGATGAACATCCAAGGTGACTTCAAATTAAACCTTAACAAAAGCAGGGTAAGGCAAAGGAATATGGTTTTTGTTCTCTTTAATAAATTTAATTTAATTACATGCAGATCTTCCACCCTGGGTACAGGTGACTCTGGTGTCACTGAGGTGCCCTGTCCCTCAGAATTCCTGGAGCGTGGGGGTCCAGAGGTCCCTTCACTGGGCCAGGGTGTGCCTGGCACCGCTCCTCTCTTGGGCTTGGAGCCGCACTTCGCACGTGTTCATATCTCATCCTTTTCCTGCTTAACAGGTGACTCTTAGCTCATATCACCCCAGCTTTTCAATATCTCCTTGTTATAAACAACTCAGACCCTGGTCGGGAAAGAGTAAATTAACTTAATTAGACGTGTAGAAGTTACAAAGTAAAGGGGGAGCAGCGCTGGGAGCGCACTGAGACTTCTCTGCTCACCAGAGGCTCAGCTCACAAAACTGCGTTTTTGCCGTTTATACACTGAAGGTTGTATCAGCTGCTTTAATTAATATTCATAAACAGTCCTTATATGTGCTCCCGGCACCCCTGACAGTCCGTGGCTTTGCCCGTGTGTGTATATTTGGCTCCTCCTCGGGTCCTGATTCTTACTTGGCTCTTTCCCAGGTCTGTCTGTCAGGTCTCTGTGCCTTTGGTTGGGGGAGCCCCTCTCGCATCTCGGCTGGTGATGAGATGTTACCCTGCCAAGGCTCTCAGCAACAAGTGTTCCCCCACTCTCTGTTGCTTCTTGCAAGGGGCAAGCATGCACCATTCCCCCAGAGCTGTTTTGTCAGCTCTGTCAGCCAGAGGTGCCTGACAGCAAGCACCCAGGCAGAGGGGAGAAGTGAAGGGAGAACTGAAAAGGTTTTAAAACTAAACTGAAACAAGAGTATATGTCGAAAGAACTGTAAACCTTTACAGAACTTCTTCCCACCATACTTAATAACTCCTCCTCATTTCCATGAGCCAATCACTGTACCTCATTCATAACACCCTTAAAATCATTGTAAGGAGAAGCTTCCATCTGGGCGCTGGCATTTCCTTCATTGTAGTGCTGCCAGTACTTTTCAAGTCCTGCTGATGTCCTGTTAGCCGACCTGGAGATTGCTTCCTTTTGATGGTCTGTAACAGGGCTTTTAACCCCCTCTTAGTAGGAAGTGATTTGCTGCTTGCTTACAGCATTGAGGTTGGGAGCAGGGAACAAATAGGCAGGCAGTTTGAATGCTTCAGGTTTTTTCCCCAAATTGCAGGGAGCAGGAAAATGCAAGGCTGTTATGTTTGGTGGAATCCAAAAATAGGTATAGTTGACTCCACCCCTCTCTGAATTGCTTCCAGGAACACACTGAGCTATTGAGCTACTGAATGTGAAGTGTATTTAATAGATGTGCAGCCTATTTCCTACCAACTTTCAATTTCTCCCTGTGCCTTTAAGTGTTTTAAATGTCTCCTTTTTTAGCATGCACTTTTCTGAACAAAGTCTTTCATTTTGATGTGAAATGATTTAACATAGGATGAAATTCTATTTCAGAGAAATCCAAACAATTTGACTTACATGATTACATCTTCCAGCACTCAGAACAGTTATATTTAATAATGAAAAAGTCAATAACCTCACAAGTTTATTGGCGAAGTAATTCTGCTCTCTTAGAGGACTTTATTGTGATCATACGTTTCTCCTGAACCTTGAGAATTATCTTAAAAGCATTGCTTGAATGTTGCCACGACTTACTTTACAAAAATCAACATTTGTCACGGTTAAAGTGGCTGACCAGTAATTAGCATTTAACAGCTTTTCTGTGTGATGTTTGAGCTCTCTTACATTGTTCGTTAACAATGATACCAATAAACTGTTAAGTTTTACATGAAGGTCCACGGAACCGTGAGCTTTCCATCTAAAAGGGTGGATGCCTGTGAGTCAGCAGGGCTAATTAGCACTTTCTATGACACCTATTTTAGCAGTCAATGCATTTCTTGAAGTTTGAAGGCTTTAGACTAGTAAAGAAGAAAGCACCTTCAGGAAAAGGATCTTCAGTACGTTCTGAGATTTAAACATGCCACTCTGTAAGCTACTGTAAGAGCCCATTTGGCAATGATTTTTGCCTCTGGTAAAATATTCCTGCGTTTCTGCTACTAGACAACCAGTTTTGTGTTTTCCAGAAGTCAGGACTTTGTTCTTAACATCTCGGTATCTGTGCTTTCATGACAGAAATGGTGCAGGTTTCTTCTGTGCATCTTTGCTGCGGCACTGATGTTGATTGTTTGACCATTAACCAAATGGCTTTACAGTCTGCTCTTGGTAGTGCATTTGTAACTTTCCTCTCACACCTTTTGTTAAATATTTCACACATACAAGTGGCAAAGATTGAAATTTAACATGCACATTTTTCAAAGCATAATGTGAAATAAAATAGTATGTAATCTTAAATACGAATATGTATGTATATATAAAAATAAGATGTTATATTATGTTAAACCAAGACTATTGATGAAAATCTGCTTATTCAAGTGCATATTGTGGGGTTTCACGATCTCTGACATTAGATGTTTGCCTCTCATTATCTCAGTACAATGATCTCAGTGGAGTTTCTTTTATGAGCTTAAATTTTGTAAATTAATACACATTTCTTGAATTAACTTTTGCATCTTAAGAAAAGGCTGAGATATATTCCCCAAAAGTAATGAAATGAACGTCTTAAAATTCAGTGATAGTCCTGTAAGCTCATGATGATTTAACTTTTAGAGAATACACTGTGTTGTCATTACAGAGGTCACAGTTTTACTCAGGTGACAAGGCTTTTTCTTTTTGACTCTTCCCTTGTAGTAAGAAATTTGATTGATAGAGCGTAGCATGTAGAGGTAGGTTGACATCTTTCCCTCTGTATGAGCACAAGGAATGATTTTAGAATTGCTGTAGGACTCCAGAAGGGTGTGTGCTGCTGAGGAGGGTCACTTAGATGATTTTGTTCTGTTATGTAAATAGGTTTGTGTGTTTATTACAGAGCCTGACCCTGTTAGTTGTAAAACAAATATGAGATATAAGACATTTTTTCCCAGAAGATTTCAAATCCCAAATGTGATTGTTATGCATACTGACTCCTGAAATGGGGAGAAAAATTAGGTTCCAGCAAGTAGGAAAAAAAAAAAAAAAGCTGGGCAGATTTTCTTCAGTTATTCAGGGTGGGTATTTAAGTGTGTTGGTGCTTTAGAACACGCCTATCAAAACAAACCTTAACACAGCTCCCCTGTCTCTGAGCTGGGGTTGAGTCATGCAGGCCAGAAAAGATTGGCTTTTGTTTTGGGGCAGCAGCTCTGCCGTGCAGCTGCTGCAGGGGCTGGAACCGGGGGCTGTCAGGCAGGGACCCGGGTACCTGCACTCGGACACAGGATGGGACACTGTGCCCCTCTGCTACCTTTGTGCGAGGTGCGAGGCTGTGGGGTGTCAGATCCTTTAACCTGAATGAGCAACATGGTGACCTGCTGTAATAAATACTGCATGAAGCCATGAAGGTCAAGGATGTAGCTTAGACCAGCTGTGCCTTCTGTTCTTCCTAGGTAGTGTGGTTAAAGGGAGAAGGGCACATTAGGTGTAAATGTAATACTAGTCTTAAAGTAGTCATTTAGCTTTTTACCAAAACTGTGTTGCTTCTCCTTCTCTTTCTCCATCCCTCCACAAATAAATTTCATTTATCCTTACTGCAGCAAGTCCAGCTGATAAAGAACAACTAGATTACAGTAAATTCATGAATACAAGCTGCACTGAGTATAAGCCGCATCTCTGGGTGTTGGCAAATATTTCGGTTTTTGTCCATAAATAAGCCGCACCCGAATATAAGCCGCTCTGTCGTTCGCAGCGAGGACCCGCGTGCAATTAGTAACAGAGCCGCGGGAGGGCGGGGTTTACTGGCTGAGCTGAGGCTGTGCAGGCTCGGCCCGCTAGGGGCTGCCGACGGGGCCAGGTGGCCCAGCCCGGCGCTGCCGCTCGGGGCCAGCCGCCGCTGCCACTGGGCTCGGTCACCCCGGGTCGGCGCTGCCCCGCGGTGGCAGGCAGGGACGGAGCTTCCCCTGCTCCTACGGCAGCGACGGCGGGCGGGGACGGAGCTTTCTCGCGCCCGTGGTGCTGGCGGCGGGCGCGGACAAAGCACCCCGCCTCCTCCCCGGGCCACAGCAATGGCTGCGCGGGGCTCCCGTCGGCTCCCCGAGACGCGGCAATGGCGGCGCCCCCCCCCCCCCCCCCCCCCCCCCCCCCCCCCCCTCGTCCTCCCCGGGCCGCGGCAATGGCGACGCGGCCCCCCCCCCCCCCTCGTCCTCCCCGAGCTGCGGCAGAGGAGGAAAGAGAGCTCTCCCGCCTCTCTCCCCGCCCCCTGTGAGGGCAACACAGTAACACTGTAACAATCGCGGAATGCCAGCTTTTACTGGCAGGTGCTTGGCTCGGCGCCCTGGCTGGCACGTCTGGGGTTGTAAACGTCAGAAAATTATTCACATATTAGCCGCCCCCGACTATTAACCACACTTCCGGGTTTCCACCAAAATTTTTGTCAAATTGCTGCGGCTTGTATTCGTGAAATTACTGTATTTGCAATAACTTTAAACTAGAGATTCATTTACTGATGTCCCTAGAGGCCTAAAATGCTGTTTCTTTGCCTCTTAAAATCCTATTAGTCTTACTTTCTCCATAGTCATGAGGGTGATCGTGTTTGTGTTCCTCTCATTAAGCCACAAGCTCTCTTGATTTATTGGTTAATTTCCAGACTAGTAATATCTTCTGTAAAAACAAATCCTGCTACTTCTAGTTTGAGTGATTATAGCAGAACAGAGTTTTGACCTATATAAATAAAGTCAAATATTACTAAAGCTTTGCTTTGACATAAAATTTCAAGAGTGAAAAGAAATATCAGGACTAACTAACTAAAGTGGATTTTGCATTTGCAGACTGACTGAAATAAGAAGTGTTCATCTAATGGATATTGTGATGCTTTTTATGTAGTAATCCTATTACTAAGTAAATATTTTAATTTTCTTTTTGTTGGTCTGTTACTAGGATCCGTACTATAGATTTAATGATGTAACGTACAGATGGATCTCACTAGATAACTGGACTTACAGCAGGACATTCAAAACTCCTTTTGACGTCAGGTATGCAGTAAAGATATGTCTGAAATAGTTCTGTGCCTTCTTTCATGCAGAATTGCAAGTTAATCCATTGGCTCAAAATCTGCTTAATACATTTATATCTGATAAAACAAATTATGCAATTGTGCAGCTACAAAGCTGTTGCTACAGAACGCTTCAGCTGTTGGTTTTTTTTTTTTAATTGACTGTTAAAAATTACTTATGAATTGTCACCTGAGAAAAGATAATACTTAGGCTAATTGAAAGCTAAACCCATCTAATATCTGGTGGGTATGTGAACCTGCTGTGTTCTTGAGCATGCTGACTTGAGCTACTTCAGCTGTCATCTTAGTTTGACTATTTAAAGGTACAATTTGGCTACAGTGAGTCAAGTGTTCTTGCAGGTAGCTGAGGCAACTGCTGGTATAATCGTGACACACATCTTTACATTGTCTGTCTCCTTTGTGTTTTTAACTCTAGGTATTCTGACAGTTTTTCACACTTGTGTTTTCTTCTGTAGAAAATGGCAGAAAGTGAATTTGGTTTTTGAGGGAGTGGATACAGTAGCACAGATCCTGCTCAACAATGTCACTCTCGGGAGAACAGACAACATGTTCAACAGATATGTAAGTAATGTGTTTATTTTTTTGAAGGTGCTTCTGTGTTTCTTCAAAGCCATTTTGTTCTGAGCACTTCCAGTGCATTCAGGTACCCATAAAAGTAGGTGCTTGGATGCAGAAAGTGTTGACCTGAGGACTGCATGTGTAATATGGTAAATGATAAAAAGGGAAGTGTGCTTACCTTTCACTAGCAACAGGGTCGTGTCTAGAGGGGAATATGCCTTGTCCTACATGAGAGGACCAATGCAAGAGAATCAGTTCAGCTAATAGTATATCTTGCTTCTTGGGATCTGTTCCAGCTCCAAGAAAACGTAAGCTTAAATCTGTTTTATTAGCTGTAAATCTGCTTACTAATTGGTATTAGAATGGTTTACATGTCAATACTGCAATGAAAATGCACATGTTGTAAAGCCTGTGTGTTTTCCTGCTTTTGGTATTTAAAGAGGGTGGTTTATTTTTAATATGGTAGTTTGGATAACATTGCCTTGCATTTTTGAACTTTGCTTATGTCGGCATGAGAGTATTCATTACGGAATGAACTTGAGAGTGGCAAAAACATTTAAACTAATTTTATAGCTTTAAAATACTAAAATATTCTGGTATTAGCATAAGGAGAAATCCTTGCTTTTATCTTAAAAGAATCAGAAAGTCTGAAGAGTTAAAGGAAGAATGGTAGTGAAATAACTGAAGTACAGTCTGGTGTCTCCATATCTCAGCATTTATTCTGGCAGATTTTACTGCAGAGGCACTGGACTGAGTCATAAGACATTCTGCCACTTGGATCTGTGTGACCTAGGACAAGCCACTTAGTTTCTCTTCGACTTAGTTTTACCATCAGTGAAATCAAAAATTTCACAGAGCTTTTATGAAATTGTAATTTACTGATTGGAGAGTATCTAAAGGTTTGTCAGTAGCAGGCTCTGTAAAGTTAGGAAGTGGTATTATTTTGTCCATATTTCTGCAACTTCATTTTGTATCAGATTCATGTAATAATTCATGAAGTGGCCTTCACTTTAAAATCAGAGTGTACTGCATTAAATTGAGTCCAGGGTTACTGTGATCCAGGCTTGTACCTTGTTTGCCTGTTCCACATGGGAACAACATCAGCAGGAAAGACTCTCTGAAAGAACCGGATTGGGGAATGCTGTTTGCTTTCTAATTTCCTGCTGGATGCTACATAAATAAGTGATTCTAGCTGGACTGCTCCCGAATTAGAAAAAAATTGCCAAGACTTGGCTTTTCACAAATGTGCACTCTGAGGAGTAAATGGGTATTAGCCATTGGAACCATATTGTCTTGATAGCACAGGATAACTCTGAAATGGAACGTTTCTCCTTTTCTTCAGCCACACTGAAGGGGATTGTGTGACCTGGTGAGGAAGCCCCCAAATGCTTCATTTGGTTCTGGCATAGAATGTGTGTCTGTACATTTGGGGGATGAGAATGCAGCTCATTTCATTTTGGGGAATGAACTGCAGCTTTGCAGCATTCATGGGCAAGGCAGCTCAGTGCCTTGTGGTAGATGAGCTGGCAGCACAGTGTGAGCTGGAAGCACTCCTGTATGGAGCAGCTTTCTGAGCTGAAATAAGAAGTCTTCCCAAAAATGCAGATGAGTTCTGAATGAGGAAGGAGGGTAAAGATTCTCTTACTGTCCTCGTCCTTCAAGCACTCCTGTGTGCAAGCAGAGTGCTGCAGCCTGCAATGAGAGCTTGGTGTGAGGAAAGTGGTTTGCCCAGAAACATCTCCTTCTATCTAGAACATTCCCGTGGAATTTCTTTTTTTCAGTTTACAGAGTAGTTTTTCTTTTCCTTCAAAACCAGAGCATGCTGTGACTGTATTTCAAAAGCTTTTGAATAATATATGTATGGTATTAAAATCCCCATGTAATAGTGATCATAAATCTCATATATAAATGTCAGCACTGTAATGGTTTTGTTCTGTGTTTTGTCCTAGAGCTTTGATATTACCAGCGTGATCCAGGAGGTCAATTTTGTTGAAGTCCGTTTCTTGTCAGCCGTTTCATATGCAGCAGAACAGAGCAGATGTCACAAAGCACACAGCATCCCCCCGGCGTGCCCTCCACCTGTGCAGAAAGGAGAGTGCCACGTTAATTTCATCAGAAAGGTAGGGGCAGAATTGTCTGTCTCTGGCTTCAGGCTGGGAAAGAAGAATGCACCACAAGCTGTCCTTACAGTTGTGTTCTGAAATCTGCAATGTTGTTTTATAAGTAGGGCATATTTTTCATTGCAGCTTCCTTCTCCCATCCTCCCTGGAAACCTGTAATCTTGCATGTTGACAATACAAGAGGCATGAGAAGGCTAGGCTTCATATCTTGAGTGATAAGAATGTTTAAAAGGCTGTTTTCATCAGAGTCAGCAAGGAGACTTACTGCTAAGAGGGCAGGATAGCACTGGGAAATGTGTAATCATTGCATTTTGATCCACTGGGTGGGTTTAGCAATGTATGCGGACAATAGAGTTCACTGTTGCAAATACCAATGTGTATTGCCAAAGCTGTAAAAATCTCATCCAAGCTGCTTTGTGAGTGTTTGCTGTTGCTCATGTGCTGTGCTATTTATACTGGGCAGCTCTGGCATGTCCCAAGAAGTGTTATCTAACAGAGGACCTGTTCTCATCTTTTTAGTGTTACAAAGTGGGACTTATATGTACATATTCAGTGAAAACGACAGTGTAATGTAAATGAATGAAACTGAGAAACTTTAAGATATGGCTTCTTTGCTGTTAAAACTTAACTCTGCAAACTATCATTTGATTAGCATCTGATGTATTTCTGATAGCTTTCCAGCAGTCAGAGGCAATGTTTAGATAATCTTACTTTCTAATTTCTCTCTTTGGATATTTTTGCACATTTGTCTCCACTTAAATGCCCTTCTTGTTAATTATTTTCAAACTTATTAGAAAGTCCTTCTAGAGTCTCCTCAAAAATGACTAGGATCCTGTAAATTTTAACCTGAATATAATTTCCTTTAAAATATATTAATGTAAGCATGGACTCCATGTTGTCCTGGAAAGATCCTTTAGGATTAAGATCCTAGGATTTCTGTTTGCTGCTACTTTTATTTTCTCTACATTTTAGAAAGTTTATTAGTTCTTCTGAGTCCACTCTGTTTCTCAGAAATCGGTGCAAGGAGTGGCTTGGAAGGAATAAGGCACTTACTCTGCTGTAGTCTTATTTATAGAACAAAAGAGACCTGGAATGATTTTATCCTTCACTGAGCTATACCTTTAAATTTGTAAGAAGTACCCTAGTGCTTTTTCCTCAAATTAGTTTTTTGACTGTACATGGAAGCTGCTCCAGAAATTTCCGAAAACATTTTGAGTTCTGAGTATATGGCAACAACAACAGCTGCTATGTCACATTTAAAAGTAAACAAACATACTAGGAGATTGCTGTAAGCTGGCTGCTTCGCATCTGAAAGTAATGCAGAGCTGTTTACCCATTTCAGGTGAAGTATTAGGTGCAGTAAACTTACCTAAATCTGAGTAGGAGTTTGTGGCAGAACACAAACCTGTCACTGCTAATGTGCTCGTGTGATACAGGGGTATTGTTCTTGGGACATACCATTTCTGATAGAAGTCTCTGCAGTGTTTTTAGTGAAACTTGCCAATCTGTCAGTGATCCATTTGTTTATTTTTTATAAAGGGAAAATGACTTTCAGTTTGGACATGTTTTCTAAGAATATGTTATCCCTGGTTTTCTCTTTGAAGTAGGTGCAGTGTTTGCTTCCTGGAAGGCTCCTTTGTAATTTGATAGACAGGGAGGCTGGCTGGTAACGCAAGGCAAAGGCCAGGCTTGTGCATTGTGGTTTGCCCAAATTAGTATGCCTTGGCTGTAAGTTATTAGTCTCTAAATTTAGAACTCTGTGTCACTGTACAAGACTTTAGGAGATCTATTGTATTTGCTTTGGGGGCCGGGGCTGTGTGAAACTTGGAGGGCGGCTGAATAGATGTTGTCAAAGGATTTGTTAAGTAGAAGTCTGACCAGGTTTGAAAACAGCTAAATGGAAATTAGTGTAGGACTTCTCTGCCTGACCAGCATTTTATAATTCTGACAGTTATTCTGATGTTAGTAGCAGGACTAAGCTACTTCTCAACCATGTTTTTGTTCCCTTTGTTTTTATATAAGAGAATCATAAAAAGGGGAGAAAAAGTGAACATGACTGAACTACACAAATACACCAGACGTATCCATTTCTTTCCTTGTATTACTCTGTGGTGTTAAAACTAAAAATGAGAGAAAAACTATTTCATATATGATTTTTAATTTGATACTGTAACATTTCTAATTGTCAGTTTTCTGCTTAGTTTATCTTTTAGGTGTAAAATTAAATACTGACATTATGAACTAAATAATTCATAGCTGAATTGAGAGTAATCTCCTGGATTGTTTTTTTTATCTTTACTATTTGGGGTTTTGTTGGCATTTTTTGAAGTGGTATGCTAAGTGTTGTTTTGCTCTTTCAGTAATACAAAATTTCTCTGTACATGGGCGTTTAATACAAAATTTAATTTTTTATATAATACGGGTAGTAGTAGCAAAGTTCTGGTCAAGAAGTAAAAAAAATATATTGTAGGCTCTTCTGGGTTTATGGAAACTGGAAAAATTCTTTCAGTGCATGTCAGTATTTTATTCCCAGATAGCAAATACCTTTTATTTCTGGCACAGCATCAGTGTCTGTGTGAAAAACAGGCAGTTATAATATAATTATTCTGTTTTCCAGGAGCAATGT
This sequence comes from Catharus ustulatus, assembly GCF_009819885.2. Lineage (NCBI taxonomy): Eukaryota > Metazoa > Chordata > Aves > Passeriformes > Turdidae > Catharus > Catharus ustulatus. The sequence goes on along the minus strand of NC_046225.1, from coordinate 22,983,453 downwards.
TCATTTAGTTGGGATTGGGGCCCTTCTTTTCCCACTCAGGGAATCTGGAAAGATGTTAGGATTGAGGCCTATAACCATTATCACCTGATTTACTTTTCTGTAACTCCTTTTTTTGGTAAGTCTCTTGTTTCTTCTTTTTATTGGTTTCACATTTAGAATACAAACCATTTTACTGTTAAGCCAAATGTGAGTGTAGGAGATGTTCTATGGGCTTTTTAATGACTGTGTGTGTAGTTCTTTCAACAGCACACCTTTATTAGGCATTGAAACGGTACTTCAGTACAACCAATAAGTGTTAGAATTAAGAATATTTGTTTTGCTTAAAATCCCTGAATAACTGCAGAAATAGATGTAGTATAATTGAGATTAGCACCTGTTCTTCGGTTTTGAAAAAATTCCTTTCTATTGGCATGTGTTTTCACCAAGACTTCCTGTAAATGTGTCTCACTTTTGTCTCACTTTCGTTTAAAACAAAAGCAAAGCCGCTATGGGAATTTGGTTTTGTGTTGGTAGAACAAATGTACAGTGAGCAGAGTCCAAAGAGTGCTGAGTTTTCAGGACACAACATGAAGAGAGAAAAGCAGTCGTGCTATGCAAGGATAATTGTTGAAGCTGCAATTGGAGAGGATAACCTCCTGCATTCCTGCTACCTAACTTACCAAACCGGTTTCCTCTCCTGCAGTGGTCTCTGATTTGCCTCTCCTTTGTCCTGAAGATCATTGCAGCTGAGTGAAAGTAGTTAATTTTCCCTTGAAACTTTTTGCAAACGGTGATATGCCCCATTGTAGACCACCCACATGCTTTTTTTCACTGCCTGTTGAGCCCAGTCTTCAGTGGAGTAAAGGCTAGCATGTGGGTCCTGTGTGTAGGGATAAATTTCAGCCCTTGGGAATAGATTTGTTGTGTATGAATAAAACAGGAAGACATCACTCCATGGCTGCTTTTAAAGTGTCCTGAAATAGCTGCAGGTTTTAGATAGAATTAACGTGACTGGAATTTCCATGGAAAGCCCTAGCACAGACTGTGCTTTCTGAAATTTAGTTAGAGTAAAAATCTTTTCTGGTCCCTCCCACAATCCCACAACTCCGCCTTCTGGTAGGTAAAGTCTTGCTCTCTGGGTAAGTGGAGAGAGCAAACCTCTTTCATTCAGCAGAGTGGCGTGGAACCGGAGCAGGAGCTTATTAGTATTCAAATATAATAACGTTTGAAAGAGTAAATGAGCAACCTGAATTTAAGCTGCATATATACTTCTATTGTTCATCAGATTTAGTGTCATAGCATTTTGACCACTGAGTCTATAAAAGATTCATTGTTCTTGGTTTCTCTGCCTAGACCCCACAGTTCACTCAGTTAAGAATGGATTGGAATTTCTATATGCTTTTGTAAGGGAGCAAAAATGCAATGTAATGTCTGACCCTTGTAGGTCAGACGTTAACTTTTTCCACATTTCAGAAAATTGGTGTTCACTGGGTAATACTGGGCATAATATAAACTTGGGAACTCAATCATTGCTCTTCATTCTATGAAACACAGTGAACATCACACCAGGGCTGAATGCAATTCTTTGTTTTTTGGAGTGAACTCTCTCTTGTGGAGGAAGGAGAGCTAGACTAAATGAATGAAAAAAGAAAATAAGTTATTAGTAGTTTGGGTATACAAAATGTGTCTTAGTTCTAGTTCTCTTTGTTTTTTGTTTTATTTGCTTTTGCTTATATGTTAATCTATAATATTTGAAACATAGGATTAGCCAGGCTGTTAGCACCTAGGCAACTCAGTTGCTGAGGTTAGTGGCAAGTTTATACATAGATCTTGAGAACCCTTGACCCTGGCTCTCTGTATTCAGTAAGCTCTGTAGAAGAGAGGATGCTTCAGAGAGATCTCAGGGAAGTCATGAACTTGTTTCTTTCATGACACATGGGTGGGAGAAGGGACATAAAGATATATCCCATCAAGTCTAGACACAGTGGGTCCAATTCATCCCCAGCATAGCTCCATTCATTTTGTCCAGTGAGTCTGGGATGAATTCAGCTCGTTTTCTGTTAATACTGTTTTTGTTTCATTGACAAAAGTGATTGTACTGGCTTGTGATTACAATCTTTCCCAAAGAGTACCATGTTCATATGAGTGCTGACTAAGAGCAAATACAATGTCTATGGGAGTTGGTGGGAAAAAATTCCTTCCTAATGAAGTGACTGGTGTCAAGGTCTCTGACTTTTGTACAGAACTCTGAAAAAAAAAACCCAGCCTGGATAGCTTTTGAATTAAAAAAAGAGTTAAGAAACATGAATCATATTGCATTGTTCTCTTCCATTGGACTTAGATGTCAAACACACTAAACAAGCAGATTAACCATGTAGGCTGGTTCAGACACAGCCTGAAAATTGTTAAGTTTAATCTTGAGTGTTTAAATTTTTTCTTTAATGAAATGTCATGTTAATAGGTATATAAACATAATTCTTAAATTTTCATTTTTTCTCACCCTTCACTCAGCAAAGAGTGCTCAGCAGTGGTATCTTGAAGTTGAGTCTATTTTTGACGTAGTCAGCTCCAAGCCAATTGCAGGTCTTGTGACTGTGAATATTCCCAAGTTACAAACGCAGCAAACGTTCAGTGTGAAACTTCAACCTGGAGAAGGCAGCATTGTGCTGCTTGTAAACATCAACAAGGTAAGGAGGTGTGAGTGGAAAGCTGGTTCAGCTGCAAAATGTTTCCCCTGGTTTCCAGTGTGACTTTCTACCAGTTTTAGGCCTCCCTCCCATTGTTTACTCTGTTCCTGACTTTTAACAACAATTCTGTATTCCTTTCAGGTAGGAGGGCAGTTCTTTTTCTTTCTAAAATCTGGCGTCTGTGGAGCTATGTAGCTCACTGCCAAAAAGGTGATGAAGCCTTAGAAAAATATCACATAATCACTGACCACTGTTAAATGACCTTTTTTGAGTTATTTAGCTAAATAACTTTTCATACCCTGTGTCATTTCACTTCACTGGCAGCAGGTATTTCACATGCTACTGTTTACTGGACTGATTGGACCAGAATGTACTACAACATATATGATTCTCCCAGGAGAGAGAGGAAACATTCCTCAAACCTCTCAGTAGATACTCTTTCAGGTAAATAAATGCATAAGAAAATTCTGTGGAGTAATACTTCCTACATTCACTTGTAGTCCTTTGGATAGGCCTATCTCAGGAGGAATTTTTGTCTGGTAGAAAGTGTTCTGATGAGGAGTGAACTCAATTAAAAAATCAGGCTCCAGCCAGTGAGCAGAGTGGGAGCCCCAGAAGGTGCAGTGGGGGCCACACCTGATGGAGTTCTCCATGGGAGCTTCACTGCCACAGGACACACATTTGTGAGTGGGTGATGTGCTGAGAGCAGGAATTTGGGGCTTCTGACAACACTGGCAGTTAGAGGGTCTGCCTTCAAACTCTTTGATATGTTACTGGTTCTGCTAATTTTCTGCATTGCTGTGTAACACTGCATCTGTTTTCCCAATTTGACTGCATTGTCTGTGTATGTTCTTGAGTTCACTTGTCAGTTGTTTGCATGGACAGAAAGCAAACAGGGTGTTTATGTTCCAGTATGCACACTCTGTGACTTCTATACTTACGTGCTTGTTTTATTTTGACACAGAAGCATGGAAGCATACAGTTTTTGTTACTGTTGTCATCTGACATGCAAGTTACATCAGCAATTACCAATACTCAGTTTCATTTAAAACAACCATTAGTCTCTGTTTACCTTTTTAATAGATTACGTTAAATACGCGCTGCAAAGTGAAACTTTAAAACTTGTTTTTGCTTATTTAATTGTCCCACCCTGAGCCTCAGAAGAGACCCCTTAGTACAGTGCAACTGCAAGTCTGGAAGGAAGCACTTCGTTCAGAGCAGAGGCAGTAGTGTTTCATTATTCTCTGTACACAAAAGGCTTTGCTGAATAAATTCACATCAGCTGATTTTATGAGAAGCCCTGAAATGTGTTCTCATGTATTGATGAGGGTAACAGAGCCCTTACTCTGTACACAGACTTGTGTGGTGCTTGTTAGATACTGAGATCTCACCAGAAATTTATTTCTAGTTAAGAGCTTATTGCAGATTACACTGTGGAGTCAGGAGGTGTTGGAATGGTGCATGTCGCCGAGATGTGTATCAGCCTTCCTGCAGTTGCCATGCAGAGTGCTGTGCTGCCAACATGACAGCGTTTTGCTTATCAGCTAGTGGTGAGCAGAGGGGTGACATCATTAGTGGCCAATGAGACATCCAGTCGTTCCAGGCAGCGGCGAACACTCCCTTGTTGTCGAGGCACACGCTGAGTCTGTGCTTCTGTTTGTATCCATGCAGCACAGAGATCAGTACTTCCTCACAAGCAGTTACAAGAATTCTGTGTCACAGAAGCTGAAAGATACACTCATGATATGTTCATGGTTGTGTCCAAGTATAGCTACAGCAAAACATATTGTTAGGCTGCTCTCTGGCCTCAATTTGTTTGAAAAGATTGAGGCACTTCTTGTATGACTTGCATGATATATTCAGTGCTGATTCTTCCATTGTTTGGTTGCATGCATTACTACTTTCTTTCCACAATTTTTGTGTTATGCACTCAACTGGCAAACACTAGTGACAGGAATGAGCAGCAGAAGTAACCTGCTAGAGTGAAGATAAATATTCTGTTACCTTAGAGATTGTATTTCGTGTTTGTAAAAATTATGGAGTACTAATGGTGTGATTAGGAAGCATAGAGAGACAAAGCAAAAAAAAACCAAATGAATGAAAGAATTTGACTTAAAAGCTTGACATAAATGAAGCAGTCAGTATGGTCACATATTAGCAGAGTCCCAGTTGAAAAGTGTTACTGCTGTCTACTGAATATTGCTTGGAATAGGTAAGAGGATCAGTGAGAGGAGGTGTATGATACAGAGCTCAGTAAACAATGGCTGCTCCTGACACAGATATTTGGGGTTTGGAGGAATAGTGTGTCAGTGTACCTCAGCCAAGGAGTAGCAGCTAGATGTGTGCATGAACGTCCTGGCATGCTCATGGCCTGTTGTAGTCACCAAATGAAGTGATAGTCTGGACTTCAGCAGAAGAAGTCACATTTCTCTGTTCAAATGATTTTCACCTCAGAGCTTCAGCTGGAGAAAGTGTTAGCAGATCTCAGCTGAAGCACAAAAGGCTTGTGGTAATTCACTCAAAGATACCTGAGCCCCACGTCCATTTGATACCTCTTGTTATACATGTTGCTCAGACTTTCTCCCTTGTATGTTCAAGAGTGCTGCAGTGGAGGCTTGGTGGCCAAATGGGCATGGAAAGCAAACTGGATACAAGATGACAACAACTTTTATGATGGAGGCAGGATGCCAGATTGAGAAGTTTTCAAAGGTGAGCCCTAAAGTTTAATTACATCTGGCATTGCACTGTGTTAGGACATCTGCTCTGCATGGCAGGTGTTTAGAGCTCTTAAGTGTTTTGCTGTGTTGTAATATACACGTGAAAATGCTAATGAGAAATGAGGTTTTTTAAATTCACAATGTATAACTACCTGCTTTCTGGTAGTCTTAGCTTGTATGGATGCCTTTACTTATATTGTGGCTGCAGGCTGGCTTACAGTTACCCAGAAACCTCAGAAGAGAAAAGATGTTTATTTCTTAAGTTTTCTTCTTTCTGGCTTATGAAAAGAAAACAGCACTTCTAAACTTGCTATACCATGCTCTTGGTTTTGTATCATGCACTGAAAATCCCTTTTAGATTTTTATAAGATTATGCAAATGTTTATTACTAAGACTTTTATTGCTAATTCAGTTTGTAAAAATTTATGTGATAGACACATTCCTAAAAATCTAATGTTTATTTATTAGAACGTGGTAGATGTGCTTCAGGTTCAAGAAAAGGTATGGTCTTAAATACAGCTGTAAAAGATATATTTAGAGAGTTTTACATAAGGGTTCCCCTAACACACTGGCTCTTTAATTATCTGTTTAGTTTTACTAAGAAGCCTAGAAGAGGTGATTTCCAATTGTCCATTAAAAAGAAAAATCATGAAGATTAGACTGACCTCCTTATGCCATGAATATGTGGAAACAATCACATACGCGTATGCATTTATTAGATGTTTCTGATGTGTGTTGTTTCACTAAAAACTAGTCTGGTCACCAGGCATCTAAATTGCTATTTACTGTAACATTTGTTCCTGTGAAAAAAACTTAAGAAAAACTAGTAGCTTCTGGTGTTGTAGTCTTTATAGGACTAGCCCCTAGTTTGATTATGAAGTCATAATGATAATTCTTTGCTATTATTAGTGTTCTAATTCTGAAACAATTAAGAAACCCACACCAAGAAAACACAGCATATTATGCTTGGAAAAACTGGTTGTAGGAAATAAAACTACAGAAGCCTCTAAAAAGGAAAACTCTGTTATTATTGTGTGAAAACTGCACAATGATAGGAAAGCTAATCATTTCCATTTTGGTGCTTGTGTGGTTAGAATATTGCATAGAGCTCTGTGGCATAGGAACTTCACGGTCTACAACAGAAGCCTCTTATTTTTTTTCTCCTTAAGGGGAAAGAGGGGGAAAAAAAGCAAATGCACCACATAGTGGGCGTTGTGAATTAACTAGCATATGAAGCCTGTACAGCTTACAGTGTGAAGTCTGGTCATCCTTCCTGTATGTTGTGAACCTTCGTCTTAGGTTCTGGCACATGCACACATACCATCACCCCCACTCAGAGCTGTATGAGTGGGAAAAGGCTCCATATGCAATTTTTTCATGTTGTAGTGTAATTTTCTCTCATGTCAGCAGGACTGAATAGCAACATTAATATAGCTTAAGAAGAACTTTAAGCAATTCAGGAGATACAATCAGGGATTAATGTTCCTGAAAGTTGTTTTGTTGTTAGTTCTGTTGTCCATATTGTAGTGACTGTATTCAGGAGGAATGAATTTCCTACTTCCACCCTTCTCTATACCCACCCCAAAAAAAAAAAAAATATTAGTGGTGAGGCATTTCACAAATGGACAAATGGTTTGTGTCCATATGAGCATCTACTTAACTTTGGACAGGAGAAAACTGAAGCATGAGAACTGTACATTTGAGAAGGCACAGCTTGATGTTATGTCAGATTTGCCTACTCTGAGCTTGAACTACTTTCTGGATTCTGAAATGCTAGAGTAGTCTTCAAAACATTAACTAATCCTTTGGGAATATTTCTAGGTGGCCGTCAGAATATACTTGCAGGAGCTCTACAGTGCTCTAGCCAGCGATGCTGGGAATCTCTTTGGCTCAGAGAAGTACTTACTCATTCCTGTTCAGAGTAGCAGAAAACCAAAGCAGACTAAAAGTCAGCATCCAGGATGGGATGTGGTTTGGTTTTGGTTTGTTTTGCCATTTGAATATTTTGTTCTAGAGTTTGCTTCTCAGGATAATGTGAAACAAAGTCGTATCTCACAGTGACATTGGTTTTCTTGATGGAGGGTCCTGTTTACTGTTGATAAGTTGTCATCCCCACATCAAGGAACTTGTGACCTCTTTCATTGCCCCATGAAGCATTTGTTTGCTTTTAAATTCTATTTCCCCATATTTCTGTATGCTTATTTCTCCAGCACTGTACTCAAAGTTTTTTGTTTTTTAAGGGTATTTTTGTACTTTCAAGATCTTGGCCTCTAGCTGTCTTCCCCTCCATCCCTTTACACACTCTTTTTTCCCCCCAGGCATTTTAGCATGACTTCCAGAACTTTCTTTCGGGCTTTGTAGTTTTCACACCACTTTCATGCTGTGTGCTAATTTGTTGTGTTGCTGGGTTGTTCTGTGATCTTATTTCAGCTCTAGGCATCTTCATCTTTATTACTTTTCCTACTGCTGAATATGGGAATCTCAAATGTGATGCACAGATCACTTAACTGTGTACAAAGCCTTTGTATGTGCCTTTAAAAGACAGGTATCTGTTTCATAATTATGCCCAGAACCAGCTGATTGGTCTTTGGTGACTCTTGTGCGTGTTCCAAGACTGAGAGAAATGTCCAGCCCTCAGACAGCAAGCTCTATCAGACAGATTTCAAGATAGCCAAGGTCTTGGTAGCCAGAAGGGCATGTAGCCAAGCAGGCCAGATGCTGGTTATCTCCTTTCTTTTACCCTTGAAAGCAGAAGGAAACTGTAGTAGGAACAGGAAGATTTGCTGTTACCAGCTGGCCCCGGGGGCATACAATGGAGTTGCACTGGATCTTGAAGGCCTGGGAATGTGAGCTGAGGTTAAGGAGCTTTTACTCTTGCTCCTACGTCTGGGTGGTCCTGTCTGAGTGTTTCAGCCTCACAGATTGCCTTGGGTTTGGCCAGTTGCATGAGTTCCACTTCAGCATGAATAAAGCAGTATCACATTACTTCTGTTAGTAATATAAATATTCTATTACAAATGCACTCTGAGACAGTCCCAACCTGCCTGATGACATCCATTAAAATGACATCCCAAATACTTTGGCAGCTCCAGCTTCAAGTCCCATTCCACTTTGTGCCATAAAAAAAGAGCCACAATGGAGGCTGAGGTGTTTTTCTCCATGTAATTGAATTCTCTTTAGGAACATCTGAACTTTTTTGCTAGTGCAGTACTCATACTACTATTTTTGTTTTGTAGCTTTCAGGAGTTAGAGTAACTGTGAAAATTGTATGAAATATTGGTTATTATTTAAATTCAACTTCTCATGTTAAACCAAATCTGCAAAATTCTAGGAATGGTCACTGCCAGGATGCAGAGCTGCTTAGGTTGAGCTCAATGATGTACGACCTCCGCTAATGCATCTGGTTTTCACATGCATTGTCTCTATCCAGGTATTTGGTTAATAGTTGTCCAGTTAACTTAGAAGCACCAGAGAGGAAGCAAAAAGTTATTTTCTTTTGCTTCCCTACTGCTAGAAATAGCTTTCTGTCTGTATGTGTGATTTTTGATAAGCTGAACTTTAAGCAAATGCAGTGCCATAATGGGATTAATAATTTCCTTTTTGAACTACAGCCATGTCTGGTGTGTGAAATAAAGAATTGCGTTTTGTCTTAAAGACAGGTGTATTATTTGCACTTAAGTAGGTTAATTTTAACCTGATTTACTGACAGATACTTGCCTCAGCTGAAGCTTGTATCAGAGGGAACAGGCTGTACTTTGCAAGCTGACCTTTTGAAAAGGTAAAGCAAATAGTCATCTGGGAGGAGTGGTTGCTATCTTAAGAGTAGTTTAGAAAAAATTAGGTTTCTGCCCTTCTGACCCAAACCTGTTTTGGCTAAAATTTAATATTAACTTTCCTTCCCTTTATTTAATTTTCCAGTTTTCTCCCTATGTTTATGAGCAATAGGTAGAAGAAAGAAAAAGTGTTTTCTTTCTGACTTAAACAAGTTGAACTGGAGCAAGGATTCAGGGGAAAATGTTTAAAATAGCCCTGAAAGAGCTGTTTTCTGGATGAGTTTGGAGGTGTGCAGGAGCTGATAGGGCAGGTGGGGAAGGCGCCTGTACAAATAAGGGGCCAGTGCTGTTGCAGTGCATTAACTGCTCCCTCATGGCTGTTTGTGTCAGTGCAGTCAGGATACTCCTCAGAGCAGTATTGTTGCTTGTAGCGAAGTCCCATAAAATGTCTGGAATGATTTCCTGAGAACTTTAATTCCACCTGCAAGGAAAAAGGAATGTTTTCTCTTTTCAGCATCACAATGCCATATATTAGGCTAAAAGAGCAACTCTAATAGTTTAACCTCTGCTTCTTCTTGAGATGTGTTTTATCTTTAATACTTCACTCAGAGTAAGTATTTATTTAACTGAACTGGTCTCTCTGAAACATTATTGCCGATCATGCTGTTCCAACACAGCTATGATGGTCAGAGGGCCCTTCACTTGCAAACTGGGATTTGTATTTGCGTGGATATTTTTTTCTCTTAAGTGGTACACCTATTAAAAAGGTATCATTTCAGAGCAGTAAAAGGAGAAGATCTTGCTTGTACTAAGTGAATCTGTTGCTAGGCATTCAGGGACAAGACTTAAAACTGAACTGCTGCAGTTTCCTGGTAGAGAAAATGTCAGATTACATGGTGTTTCTGATCTGGTGGAATCACTGTATTCCTCTTTCTGGCCTTCAGCTGGACTTTTGACTGAATTCTGCAACAACCAAACTTCATCTGTCTCTCTACATACTTGTATGCACATGTATAGTTGTTTGCTTATGCTTTCTCTTGCTCTCTCTTAATATGATAGGAATTTTAGAAAGTGAAAAGGCTTATTGAAAATTCTTTCTAGTACTGTTACAGTGTGTTTTGTGCAAGCAGGAATTTAGAGATGAGACCATGTCTTTTGACTCCTTGACAAATTCTAAGCTGTTATTGTTCAGTTCAATCCCTTTTGTAATGGTTTTCTTTATTTATGCCATTTTAATTCCTTTTTTGTCAGCTTTGAATCTAAGTTTCATGTCTTCACAGGTTTATTTTCGGACAGTAGAACTTGTTCAGGAGCCTATTCCTGGCTCACCAGGTCTGAGTTTCTACTTCAGAATCAATGGCCGACCCATTTTTATTAAGGGCTCAAACTGGATTCCAGCAGATTCTTTCCAGGACAGAGTGACCTATGACACGTAAGTCACTTTTGATGTTTTCTAAGGATAAAGGATCATGTTTTCCTCCTCCTGATTCTCTCTACACCCTTTATCAAAGGTTGGCTTTATTGAGTAAAACTTTCAAGACAGAGCACTAATGGTTATGGCTTGGAGGCTTTAAAATCAGGACTTAATTAATATGAACAGATTTGAGGGATGTTCAAGACATGTAGGTGCAATAACTGGTGGGAAGGTGATTGCACTTCATAGTTACTGGCCTTTCAGGTATTTTTAGGGATGATCCTCAGATTGTTTGACCTTACTGTCTAGACTAATCCATTGGTAGTCAGAGGATGTGCACTTCATCCATGTCCTAACCCATGTCATGCAGAGTTACATAGGTGCATAGGACCTCTCCCCTTTTCCTGATCTCGTCTAGGCTACTTGGATTTCAATGCACGGCACCCCAGAGATGCACGTGGGATGGGGGCTGTACTGTGCTTGGGCTAAGCTTTGCTCTGGGTTATTGGGGAACCAGGACAACTGGGTGTGCTGCAGTGTGCATTCACGTGCAATTTACAGGCTCCCAGTATGATTTAAGGAAAAATAACTGGAGCCTCAAACCCTTAAAATGAGATTCCCAGTCTCAGTCTTTCTCCTCATCCCCTTGCTCCCCCATTCTCGCTATACATTATGGAACTCAGGAAAAGAATGTACATTCCTGATTGCGTTTAAAGAGAATTTGAATTCATGTAATTGATATACAAAGCAAGTAAAGAGAAAAGACCAACATGATTAATAAAACATAGTATTTCTAAATCTGGTCCTGCCAATACTTCTGTAAAACCACTTACACATGTGTCACTCCATCTATTTTGTAAGTGTTAAGAGGACCAAGCAATTTTTTCTGCACAGAAAATTGCTTTTTGAGAGCTCTGCCCAGACATGCAGGTTTAGAAACTAGAGTTTTGATCCTTTCTATTAGATTTGTAAGTCTTAGATTGCCTGCTAATGATTTGGATTTGGGTGTTTTTTTGATAGGGGCATTTGTTTCTTCATTTTTTGTATAACCTTAGAAATTCTTAAGTAATACAACATCACTTGTATATCTCCTTTTTGTGTTTGACAGGCTAAGGCTACTCTTGAAGTCTGCAGCAGATGCTAACATGAATGCCCTGCGGGTTTGGGGAGGAGGAGTATATGAACAAGATGAATTTTACGATATTTGTGATGAAATAGGAATAATGGTACAAACAATAAACACAGAATACTTATTAAAAAACTTACAAGAACTTACAAATGAAAATCCACTTTAGATTGAAAAAAAAGGGGAGAATTAATACATAATTTCTAGCCATGTTTCCAAAGGACATTGTAGAGTATCAACACAGGAGATGAGATTAACTTGATTTTTTCGTTTGCCTGTTTGGCATTCTTCAATTTCTTTTTAATTTGAATGGTTTCTGATTACAGAGGCTGTCTGTTGAATCTGGAGGTGATATTTTGGAGACTTTTTTGTAGGTCACCATTAGGTAGAAGGTAGCTATGCTTTTCTCAATTGTGGAAATGGATCTTATTTATTTGAAAAGTATTTTCTTCTTTTAACAATAGCTGAAAAAGTTTGAGTGGTTTTGGTTCAAACTTTTCATTTGGCCCAAAGACAAACATGGAGGGCATTATCCAAGGGGCCATTTTGAACAAGCTGTAATTGAATATAAATGTAGCTGTAAGGTGACCACCTGCTGCAATCACTAATCCTGGATGAGTACCTTCGATTATATAAGCTTGGAGGCATGTATTAATGAGTTTTGATGAAGTAGTGACTAGATGAATGGAGGCTAAGTTGCATCTGGTATTAAAAATCCTGAGAAGTGTGGTTGGTCTTAGTCTACACCCATAAGAAGTAGGGAAACAGCATTCATACCTTGCTGCTTTCAGATATGTGTGTTTGTAAAAAATAAAAGTTACATCTATTTTAGTCATCTGAATGAGTGTCCTGATTTTCAAGGCTTCTGAGCACTTACAGTTCTTTAATTTTTGACACTAGGCACCTTAAGTAGGCCATTTAAATCTGTGTCTGTACAGTGCTCAGTGCAAGATTTAGATCCTATTTAACAGCCAAAATAGCAAGTAAATGCAGAAAACCAGACCTTTATTCCAGAGGGGGCAGTGGGGGAGCTTTTTGGTTTTGTTTCTTCTGATGGTCTTGCAGAGGCTTAAAAGTGCATTGGAGTCAAACTGTGCTTAAGGAAAACCAGTGATAGCTCACTGAGGGAAATAGTGAGAAAAAGTTTCTTTCAATAGAGAGTTTTGACACCAACAGTCACTAAAGGATTATCAGTGATTCTGCAGCAATAGCTTTACTTTTTCTGTATAGAGTTAGGATTGTAACAATTACTAATGGCTCCATTATCCCCCACTGTCCTATTCTTTACCTTAGGTTTCCTTAGGGAATGTGTGCTGAAAAGAGCCATGGAAAAGCATATTATCACTGCAACGAAAGTGCAGTTATATGAGGAGCTGGTCTCTGTCGCTCTCTATGTAGCATGGCTTCAGAAAAGTGGAGTCTCCTACAGACTCCTATGGGTTAAGGTGCTCCTTCTAGAGATCTTTTCATTAATATTTGAGATAGACTAGAAGGAGTTCAAGGTTACGGCAATTTAAAAAACAAAACAGGTAAACAAGAAATCTTGTCCATCTCATTGGGCTTCCTTTCCCCTTTCGGTTATTCTCCTGCAAGGTACAAATGGAGTTTATTGTTCTTGAATTGAAAGACTTTCTGCTCTCTAGTTGTACCTGTTTGATCTTTCTTTGAAAAGAAAGATCACTGTGTTTTTAGAGCATCTAGTTTGTTTTTGCCCATCTTACTGGGTAAGATTGCTGATTTTGAGATAATTTTGTATGGAAGTGTTTTCTTAGCAAGTACATGTTAAAATCTGTTAAGTGTGCTCAGTACTACATCAGAAGAATTATTGTCTTTTCTCATTAAGTAATGGGGATTTGGTGTTGCACCTGCAAAATAGTAAATAAATATGAAATTGTTCTGTTCAGCTGCAAATTGCTCCATGTTCATGTTCCTGATTATTCTGTTGAAATTCACAGAACTTCATCTACTGAGCAGTATTCCACTCCTCAATGTAGGCTGTCAGGCTCTGATTCCTAAGGGTAAATATTTTGTAACCTTGATATCAAGGATAACCACAGTGTAATAAGCAGATACTTGAGCCCCATGCCGAATGTGATTTGTTTTCTGTCTGAATGAAAGATTGTGCATTCCAATAGCCATGTATTTTTCAAGTATGTAAAGTAACTTGCTGACAGTTTTTAAAAATCTTTTCCTTTCCCTTGTAGATTTGGCAGGATTTTATGTTTGCCTGTGCACTGTATCCAACCAACCAGAATTATTTAGAATCTGTAAGAGCAGAAGTTTCTCATCAGGTATTTTATCCGTGTGTCAAAGCTCTATTTCACACTACCTATTTTTCATTGACTGACTGTATAAGTTTGCTTTCCAAAAATGGTTGTTTGGAAGTGTTTGTTGTGTACCTCTATGCAGCAGACTCAAAATGTAACCTTGCTACATCTTCTTGAACTCCTCTGACTGCTTGCAGGGGTAGTCAGTCAAGCAGGCTGCACAGAATTTATCTTCCACACATGGCTGAGTAGAGGTGGATGGTACATACATGCATGAAGCAGATGTCAGCATATTAGATTTCCCTTCTGAAAGTGTATATTACAATAATTTGAACCTGGTGCCAAGCTGAGGGAGTAGTGAACCATGTGCCAAAAAATGGGAAATGTAGGCTCAGCATAGGTAATATACATGTGGACTTGTAATTCAACTAGTAATAAAGTTATTTAAAAAAACCCCCCACATTGTTAGGATAAGTGATTTTGCTTGACTTCTGAAACTGTAAGTTTTATTTCAGGTACGACGTTTAAAATCTCATCCATCAATTATTCTGTGGAGTGGTAACAATGAAAATGAAGCAGCAATTGCAAGCAACTGGTTCTCCATACCTTCTCCTGACATAGGAGTCTATATCAAAGACTACGTGACCCTTTATGTGAAGAACATACGTGAAATAGTTCTTAGTGTAAGTAGTCTCAAGAAACTGTAGGAGGATTTGGCTTGGCAAAAGGTTTTAACATTTGAGCAAGTTGGGATTTCCTTTTTTTCTTTTAATCCTTTTAGGACATGAGAAAGAGCATGTTGAGAAATCAGCCTTTCCAAACTCCTCTAAACAGCACTCTAAACTCAAGAATTATTCTCAAAGTAAAAAAAAAACCCTTGAAATTACTTGTCTTTAACATTTTGTGATGTGTAAAGTAAGACCTGAAAGTGTAGTTTTTGCTTCTTTTTTCCTTCCTGCGTTTAGTATGTCCACAAGTGCCTTCATATCCAATGGACAAAAATCAACTTGCCCATTAATTAATTAATGAAGATGATCAGGTTTCCTTTATCCTGATTTTGTTGAAGAATACTCTGAAAAGCATTTAACAATCCTCAGGTCTTTTAATATCAGTTGAAGAAATCTATAAGGATGTTATTTCTTCAGTATGTGACTTAATATTTTTTGTTCTAAGCAGGTAAAGCAAAAGTGATGCTAAACATTGAACTCATGCTATGTAGTCATTGTATTGATTTTGTAAACAAAATATTGGTATTCTACAGTATATGAAGGCAAAGTAAAATATTTTGATATAAAATCAAAACTGTGAGTATGCAGTCCACAAACACCTGAAATCCTTGATGAAGTTGAGTGTGATTTGGCACTACTCATTTTGCACAGGTTTTATAAGTTCATTTCTCTCTTTGAAGAGGAGATTCTAGATTTCTGTACTGTGTGTGAAGGTATGCTGTGGTGTTTTTTTGATCAGCTACATGAGTTGGGTGGCAGTGTGTGTGCAACAAAGTGAGGTGTTCTGGCTTGATACTTGTGCAGCATTGCCATCCAAGACAGACCTATTTTTATTTTAAATCCATAGAATAATTATTTTTGTGCAAAAAGTAACCATAGAGGGAGATAACTTCAGGTCCTGTGTAATACAAGCCAGGAAGCCTGTAACTAGTAGTAGTACTGGACTGGGTAGCTTGCAAAGACTTTTATCTTTGAGCTAAAGGCTTCAGGGAATCTAGGATTTCCTGTAGTTAGTTGTTTCAGTTAATTATTAATTACTCACATGAAGAAAATAAGAAAGAAGAAGATGGGGAAACAGGAATGTTTCTTAAAATGAAGCACATGTCTGAGTGCATCGCTGTGTTTGAGCCAATTGCAGTAACTTGTTACTGGTAACTAACTAGGGCCTCTATCTTACTAGAAGTAGGGTGTTACATGAATTATACCTGCAGAAGGGTTCCTTCAGTACTTTGTAGGCAACTGTTAAAAGATTTAGTATTCTAACTCTCTTGAGGCTAAATAAAGACAGCTCTGAACAATTTGAAATGTAACCCTTCATGTAGTCTCATCTATCTTAGCATGCAGTGCCAGCTAAAATGACAATAACCTGTAATGATACTGTGCAAGCATTAAAAGCAGAACACCTTGGATTTGTTAGGACTAAATTTAGGTGACTGTTTAATAAGAAAGGAGAAAATCATGGTCTTGTTTCTGCAAAAACGCTGCAAAAGTAATAATTTTCCATAAAGAAGTCACAGTAGTCCAGCATTAATGTTCCTTGAGTATATATTTCGCAAGGCACACTTTAAATAGCCTTCATTAAGAATTTAGAGGCCTATAAAGATAGAAAATCTCTTGGTGTGAAGAGAGAACCCCTCAGAACAGCAGAGCAAGCAGAATCATGTCCAGCTGTCCTCCAAGTACATAAGTAAGAAGCTAATTAAGCAAGTAAGATGATGAATGTTAGGACATAATAAGGGAATGTTTCCTAGGTAGTCACTCAGAAATTTTGAAAAAGCATGGTCTCCCTGGCCCCAAACTCCTCTTTTCAAAAAATTCTCTATGTATTCAGATTTGTAAAAGTCAATCTCTTTGTAAGGTGGTTGTATTTTTGTTTTGTTTTATTTTAAATCCCAGGAAGATAAGAGTCGTCCTTTTGTTGCATCCAGTCCCACCAATGGCTTGGAGTCGGTTAAAGAAGGCTGGCTCTCCCAGAATCCTTATGACACCCATTATGGTGACACACACTTTTATGACTACAGCAGTGACTGCTGGAACTGGACAGTGTATCCTAAAACTCGTTTTGCTTCAGAGTATGGCTTTCAATCCTGGCCTTCCTTCAGTACAATTGAAAAGGTAAGGCTGGGCTTCCTCACCTTACTGTCCCCTTCGCTCTCCTTTAGTGAGGGCAGTGAATCTCTTCCTAACAAACTTCTGCATGCAAACGGTAGTAATGCGTTGTTAGGTATATGGCACAAGTGGGATAGATGGGAAGGGAGGGGATGGAACTGTACTGTTGCCCTCATTGTTCAATATACTTACTTCAGTGTTGCACGACGAACCTGGTTTGGATGAGAAACTATTACAAAACTGTTATTTCTAGTAGTAATTCTATTTAATGTATAGCTCAGTAATGGTTGATTAACTTCTGTTTACTTTTGTGGTGTCTAGGGACATATATTTGAGAAAGAGAAGAAACTGACAAAAGCAGACTTGTGCAGGATTTTAAAATGTTTGGATTTTTATGTTTTTACCAATTTCTTTCATTTAAATAATTTGTTTGTTAATGTATTGCATGTAAGAGGATTTCTTTTTGTCTCTGTTAAATTTAGATATTATATGTTCTCTTATTTATCAAAATGGAGTAGAGATATATCATATTGTTTGTCCATTTGTCCAGGAAGAATGTTAACATTTGTGCATGCAACCAGAAGGAGTTCAGAGTGTTCCTTTCAATTTACTGGACAAGGCACATTATCTGAGATATAATCAGAGGATTAATCTATATTAATAACAATAAAAATTATTAAATCCAGCTTAAAAAGAACTTAAAATAAGATTGTTTAGAGAGAGTACTACAATGAAAACTTAGCAATAATAACTTAATGAATTATACTGTGTTGTTGTCTTTAGTTGAAAAAAGCTGTTTGATGATCATTTGTTATCAGAGGCAGGTTTTGAAAAAATATATACACGTATTATTAGAATTTATAGTCCTACTGACTTACATAACTTTTATACCTAAATGTGTTTGACTAGATTACATTCTTCTATTTTAATCTAGGGTGTTTCTGATTTACTATGAATGCAAGCAAAACTCTGAGGTCCCTTGGCCAACCCAAACCTTTGGACAAAGAAGTTAAATACCACTAAGCCAAAAGTTGCTCTTTTGGATTCAACACCAATGTGTGTTTTCATTTATTTGTACAAGGAGTATAAGCAAAGGATGTTAGTAATTCAAAATCCTTGCATGACTGCATGACCACTATTGAAATATACTACCAGTTTTAGGTTTTGAATAATGTCTTTAGGCTGCAATGGATATCCTTTCCTCAGTATCCTGGCTGTCATCGAATTTACGTTCTACCTTTTCATTCATTACTTTTGTGTTTTTTAAAAGGTTTCCTCCCCTGAGGACTGGTCCTACACAAGCAATTTCTCTCTCCATCGGCAGCACCACGATGGTGGCAATATTCAGATGCTTCAAGAGATTGGGCGTCATTTCAAGCTTCCCCAGAACCCAGATCCTGTAAAGAAGTTCAAAGATATGATTTACCTCACTCAGGTAACAGTGATGTCTTCCATACAAGTAGCCGTCAGTACTTGTTCCATTAAATTCTGTCTACTATTAGAATTGGACCTGCTCTCTTAGGGAGTGTTCCATCATACAGAAAGTTTCCATACTGAAGAACTGGAGAGACCAGTTTAATTTGGAGCTAGCGTGCTTCTCTTTTATTGTAGAAACTCCAATTTTTATGATAGGAGGGCTGGAATAATCAGGGAATTACTCAGAAACTGTCTCAACTGGGAGAAGGTCTGTCAGTATGTGCTGCCTTGGTCCTTCTCCCCAGCTGGGCTCACGTAGCTGGGGGAAGATGCAGGGATATGCTGGGCTTCCATGGTATACAAGATTATTTCCAGTGCTGCATGTTACTCCCTGTTCCAGGGTGGGGATGTTTTGCTCTTCATGTGGCACCTGTAGGCTCACTGCTTTGATTCTTGCCACGTGGAGCACATGAGCTTTGAAAGCAAGATTTTTTTTCCAAAGAATGTAGTTTTCTATTAATTATATTAGTAGTAGCTTTTATTTTGTTATGGACTCAAATAGTGATATTTTAAAGAATATATTTTGGTTTTTTTTCAAATCAGGATATATTTTGCTCTTTATTCATTCATACTAGTTCTACATCGTGCTTACTTCTTTCTTTGTGATTTCTGTGCAAATTTGGAAGAAATACAGTAATTTCATGACCATAAGACGCACCGGAATATAAGGCGCACCCCCCGGGACTCGGCAAATTGTGCAACTTTGTAGATCATATAAGGCACACCGGACTATAAGGCGCACCTTTTTTTTGCCGCGAAGATCCGTGCCGCGTGCAATGAAGTAACTACTTAGTAATGGAATTCCACAATCATGGAGTTTACTGGCATGTGTTCAAATTGGAAACATTTTAACAGATTGGTGTAGCCTTTAAACGCAACCCCAAGCGCCGTCCCTGTGCGTGGGGCCCAACACTCCCGGCTGGCAAGGCTCGGCTCACGGCTGCCACGGTTCAGGGCGGCCACGGCTCACACCTCAGGGTTGCTGTGGTTCAGGCAGCTTGGGACCGTCTGCAGCTCGGGGCGGCGCGGTGCTGCCCACTCCCTCTCTCCCTGTGCGGCACCTGCTGGCTGGCGGCTGCCCGCCCCCTCTCTCCCTGTGCGGCTGCCGCTGACTGGTGGCTGGGCGGTCCTGCCCCCCTCGCAGCTGGGCTCACGGCTCACACTTTTTTTTTGCAGTGAGGAGGTGAACCGCGTGCAAAAAGTAACGAATTACTGGCAGTTTGCAAACATTTTTCACAGACTGGCGTAACCTTTAAACGCAGCCCCAGGTGCCCTCCCCGTGCCGCAGGGCCCCGCACTCCCGCCTGTCCCTGGCAGGTGCTGCTCGCAGCTCCTGGCTACCACTGCACGGCTGTGGGTCCTGGCTTCCCCTGCCCGGCTGCTGCAGCGACCGTGGACCCAGGCACTCCTGCCCGGTGCTGGCTGACGCAGCTCCTCCTCTGCACCGCCCGCACCGTGTCGGCGGCGGCGCCTGCTCTCTGCCTCATTCTCCGGACTGCCCGTGCCTTGGCGGCGGCGGCGGCTGCTCTCTGCCTCATTCTCCACACTGCCCGCGCCGTGCTGGCAGTGGTGACTGCTCTCTCCCTCCTTCTCCGCACCGCCCACGCCATGTCAGCGGCGGTGACTGGTCCCTGCCTCCTCCTCTGCACTGCCCACGCCGGGCTGGCAGCGGTGGCTGCCTCCTTCCCCGCGCAGTGACCGAGGCCGGCTCCCTCCCTCCCAGCGCGGCTCCTGCTGGCCGCGCCCACCTGCTCCCCTCGCGACTCGGCGCTTCTGCGGCACTGCCTCCCCCACTGCGGCTCCTACTTCCGGGGTGGCAAATGTCGCAACTTTATACATCATATAAGGCGCACCGGACTATAAGACGCACTTCCGGGTTCGGGCTGAAATTTTAGTAAAAAGGGTGCGCCTTATAGTCGTGAAATTACTGTAACTTTCTAATGCTATTAGCCAAATTGAAAGTGCTGTTAATTTTTGTTGTGTTTCAAGAATTTCAGAAACACTTTTGATGGTAATAACTGCATACTCACTAAGTTTCTAATGTTTGAGAGCTACTGTCAGCAAGTTTTATATAAAAACAAAATAGCTTGAGAATTTTTGGTACTCTTGACAAGAGAACAAGGATCGATAATGCTGTGAAATTGAAACCAGGGATAAAGCTTGCACCATGAGGTCCTGATCAAAAAAAACTGTAAGAGTTTTTGTAAGGCTAAGTCTGTCAGGGCCACATTAACAGGTTAAACAATTTAATACCAAAATAAGCATAGCAAAAAGGATAAAGCAAACTAGCTTTAGTGGTTAACTAGAAGTAATATCTTTACCTTTTGGGCTGTCCTAAAAGCTTTTAACTTTATTTTAAGATTTTTTTTTTCTATTTCCTCAACCTAATAATAAATGTGTGAAGAACATAGCAGTCTGTTTAGCATCTATTGAGAACTTGACCAGTGAAATATTCTTAAAAGTAGTTTTTAGACATGGAGAAGGAGAAAAGGAGTGTGAGTGCAGCTGAAAAAAGGTTACTTTTGTGATGCACAGTTTTGACTATACAGTGAATAAGTTCAGAGTGTAGGGGTTTAGACACGAAGATGATGTATACTGAAGGTAACACAGTTAACATAATTTCGCAACTCTGGAGGGGGTTATTTAAATTAATGGAAAAAATACCAACTTATTTTAAATTTCATTTTATTTTACTTGTCTTTGATTTGCCTTTCAAAGACCTTCTTCACTGTGTGGAAGTAGCCCCATCTGGGATTCTTGAAGGGTACTGCTTGCAAAGCTGTTGGGAGCTAATGGGAATAGATCTCCTTCCAGCAGAGATCCACTGCACTGCAGGTGGATACTCCTCTGGGCTCAAGTTTAAAGTTATGTGCTGTTGCTGTGAAGTCCGTGTTGTGTATCAATATGTTCACACGTTTTGAAAAAAATTAAAATCCAATATACCAAAAATATTTTTTATCTCTTTGTTGACCAAGGTGATGCAGGCTCAGTGTATAAAGACAGAAACAGAATTCTATCGTTTTAGTCAAAGTGAAATAATCAATGGAGAAGGACACACAATGGGAGCTCTGTACTGGCAGCTCAATGACATTTGGCAGGCTCCTTCATGGGCTTCCTTGGGTAAGTTTTGTGACAGTCTGGTAAGAAGCACCAGCTGCCAGTTGTGTTTTCCTCATCTGGAAGGATCAGAATAAGAAATATAGCTTTGCTCTGTCTCTTGGGTAACTTTACAAACTTTGAATATATTTCTGTCCATTTAGAAATGCATTCCAGGGTGGGATTTATGATGTAAAAATAGAGCGTCTAGATTTCTTCTGTAGTCAGTTGGAGGAGAGTTGGTTATGTCCAAATGTGATTCATTGTGTCCTTAGCTGTCTCAGAACTGGGATGAATTATATTCTCCATGATGAATTTGATTTTTCATAGAACTTCATAAGATCTCTCACTCAGCATAGCTTACGAGAAGCTTTTTAAAGGACATAACTGGCTGAGATTTGATGTCTGATTTGGTGTCAGATAAGGTGAATCACTCCTCGTGACTAAATTATTCTGCTAATATGCTATTTACACATTTTTTTTCCTCTTAGAACACGAAAGTGATCAGACATATAAAGAGCTAAGTCACTTAGGCAGTAGGAAGTAGAGGAGGAATGAGGAATGTGTGGCATTAGGGAAGCGTCTGTGTTTCATGTTCCAAACGTTTTTGTCTAGAAGTCATTTTGAAATGGAGAAGCTGTGCTATGGCAGCTGTATAGGACTTGGGTAGATTCAATTTTAGTTATTTCTCATATATTTTGGTTTTTAAAATCTTTGAGTGTCTGTGGACAGTCTTGATGTGTCCTTGGAACAAAGAACCATTTGGCCTGAATTTGAGGAAAAAATTAGCCCACACCATCTTTCCCCTCTTTTTCTGGGAGATGGTTGTCCCTCTCCCTTTTTGTTATTTATCTTTTCTTTTTTATTAATCCAAACAAAATAACTGCAACAACAAAGGAAAAACCAGTAGAGGAGGCTAATTTATTTAAATGTTAAGGCAGTGGTCCAGCTGTTATGCTCATCTTTCTCAACTTTCTAGACTTGTATTAGGAAATGGAATATCACATTGTTCATTTTTATTATTCTAGCAATGGGTGATGCTGTTAGGCTTTAAGTGCCTCAAGAGAAAAAGATGCTTGGAAAAGTGTCGTTTTGTAAAGACAGAGGGTGTATTGATAGATGTAATGGTCATGGAGACCATAAATGTCTTTTTGAGTACAGAGATGACATCATTGTAGAATATTTATCAAATACTTGAATTATTCATGTGTTGTTGAAGTTGGTTTAGAAGAAAGAAGCTCAACAGAGATACAGCTGTCCCTTTGTTTTGTTGTATTCCCTCAGTGAGATGAGGAAAGGTTTAATATTCATTTAATTAGGCAGTGTGGTAGAGGGATTTTGAAATGCTAATGGCTGAAATTATGCAAGACTTCAGAGAAATTAGTTTTATTTGCACTTCAAAAACACGTTTCTGCATGTTGTTAGATGGCACAGTAGTATCACCAATGAGTGCTTTTACTTGAATCTGTTACTTTGCAAAAAGTCATGGAGGGGTTTACATAATTTCCGGTACAAAAGCAGAAATGTTTCCACGTGGTGGGGAGGGAAGAAGGTAGCAAATGTTTCTCCTTTTAACTTTACCTTTAAGATTGTGTTGAATGAAAACACAGCACAGCACTCATGTCATGGTGCTTCTGCATTCAGCTCAGAAGTAAAGAACTTTTATCACAGCTGGGTTCTGACTGTTAGCACCCAGGTGTGAAGCTAGCTGTGCCATGTTGGATGCTTTTAGCATCTCTGCAATATGTTTTGGTGGAGTGCTGTAACACTCCCAGACAAGTGTCACCTTGAGGTACCCAGCTCAGTAGTTGTGAGATTCCCCTGAACAGATAACTGGCTTTTATTGCAGATTCAGTATTTAGAGCCCCTGGTGAGTCCCAGTACAGGCTGTTACAGAGAATAATTGATCTGAATTCATGAGGCTGAGGTGAGGAAAGAACTAGCAGCATGTTTCTCAGGTTGCATTTAATAGTGTGAAGTGATTAATTTAAAATCATTTCAGGAAGATCTGTTTATTTGCACTCCCACCATCAGTGTGGAAGGCTTCAGGGAAAAGTCAGAAAAAAGGGTACTGGAGTCTCATTACAAACCTAATTTTATTTTTGTGTTCCGAAGTTTAATACCACAGAGAGTGCAAACCCCTTGTTACTGTCAGAAAAAATTGAGGAACTTGGATTTCTGTAAGAATTTGTTTAAATGTGGTGGGAGGAGGGGAAAACCACACCAGGGCTATTTTAGATAACTTTTGACTGTTGCCTTTGGGCATGCATGTCTGTAACATGAAAGTTTAAACCCAGGGATTTCTCATGATAACTTCCTGACCTCCAGAATTTTTACATCCGTTTTTGGGTGTGTGTGAATGGTGTATTTGAAATGCAAGTTGCCTATTTTTAAATAAAGGAATGTAGCTCTGGAAATCAAGACAGCAGAAGAACTGAAAAATATGGGCTTTTTAATTTGCTCCAGTTTTCCTTGCTGCCTGAAGTTACTTTGACAAATGTATTACCAAGATCTGGTTGCTGGTAAAGTTGTCTTTGGAAAACACTTCCTGTGTGAAACTGCTACAGCAGATGAGTTTTGATTCTTCAAAATGGCTCTAGTGTTTTTGGGCAGGGAAATACTAGTCTTAAAAGCTGATCTAAGCAGACTAATGATGTTTCAAACATTCCAAAACAATGGGGGTCAAAGTAGTAGAGTGGGTTTTGAAATGGTGCAGACTTTTTAAGTGTGTGGTTTATTTGATTTTGTTTCTTTTTGCTTGGGTTTCCCTGTGGAAGTTTAATGGCATGTTCAGTCTGAGTCCTCCTCTGTAAAGGTTTTTTGAGGATCTCTGCTGCCTAGATAGCAAACCTCCTCTCTTTCCCTCTGCAGTATGACTGTGTAATCCAGTTGGAAATCAAGGCACAGCAGAGATTGAGAGAAGGACCATTCAAAAAGTAGCAGAATTTTATGTTACACTAAGTAGCAGAAACTGGTCTACATCAATTGCATTATTCATTTTCGTGTATAAGACAGCTGAAGCCTAGATTTTCATCATGTGAATTAAGCTCAGGAAAAAAATTCTAGTCAACAGGCACTGAAACCTCAGACCATGCTGGGTAACTTGTCTGAGCTTGTGGTGGGTTATGTCTGGATTCTGCAGTGAGCAACATCTATTGCATTGGCAATTTAATTAATTGACAATTGAAATTCCAGGAAGTACTGGAGTGGTCCTGAGGGCTTTAGAGATTTCAACCTGTCCCAGACTCTCCCTGCCTGTTTCTCATACAAGGCCCATAGTTTTTGTTTGTTGGATCAGCTACTGCCCCTCCAGTTTACTCTGTTTCAGATAATCTATCCCCAGTCCAAATCTCCCATCTTCTCAAGTTTAATGACTGAAGAGTGATTTGTTAGCACCCTTGATTTTGGTAGATTTGTTCTTAAAACCACCAATGTTTTCTGTCAGGAAGTGTCCTTGGCATGCCAGAACATGCCTTTGTTCATATCACAAGGGGATCAGACCCAGTCAGTACAGTTTTATGAAAGGCAGGTCCTGCTTGACCAACCTGATCTCCTTCTGCGACAAGGTGACGCAGTTGGTGGATGAGGAAAGGCTGTGGTTGTTGTCTACCTAGACTTTAGCAAAGCCTTAATGTTATTTCCCACAGCATTCTCCTGGAGAAACTGGCTGCTTATGATATGGATAGGTGCACTGTTCAGCATGACAACAAACTGGCTGGAGGGCCAGGCCGGGTGTGGTGGTGAATGGATTCACATCCAGCTGACAGCCAATCCCACTACTGGGATTTCCCAGGGCTCAGTACTGGCACCAACCCTGCTTAATATCTTTATCAAGGATCTGAACAAGGGGTTCAAGTGCACCCTCAACCAGTTTGCAGTCAACACCAGGTTGGGTGGGAGTGGCATAAGGCTCTGCAGAAAAATCTGGACAGGATGGATTGATGGGCTAAGGCCAGTTATATGAGGTTCAACAAGGTTAAGTGCTGAGTCCTGCCCTTGGGTCGCAACAACTCCAGGCAGTGCTAGGGGCTGGGACAGAGTGGCTGTCAAGCTGCCCAGTGGTAAAGGACCTGGGGGGTGCCAGTCTAGTGGCTGAACATGAGCCAACTGTGCCCAGGTGGCCAGGAAGGCCAGTGGCATCCTGGCTTGTATCTGTGGCCGGAAGAAATAGGGAGGGATTTGTCCCCCTGTACTTGGCAATTTTGAGGCTGCACCTCAAATTCTGTGTTCAGTTGTGAGCCCCTCACTATAAGAAGGACATTGAGGTGCTGGAGTGTGTCCAGAGAAGGGCAGTGGAGCAGAGGAAGGATCTGGAACACATGTCCTGTGAGGAGCAACTGAGGGAACTGGGGCAGTTTAGCCTGGAGAAAAAAGGCTGGGACACACAAACACACACACCCACACGCCCCTTGTTGGTCTCTTCAACTACCTGAATGGAGGTCATAGCAAGTAGAAGTCAGCCCCTTTTCTCCATTAACGAGTGACAGGACAAGAGGAAATGGCATCAAGTTGTGCTTGTGGCAGTGAAGGTTCAAATTGGATCTTAGGGAAAAAATTTTCACCTAAGGTGTTGTCAAGCACTGAAGTGGGCTGCCCAGGGAAGTGGTGGAATCACCATCCCTAAAGGTATTTACAAGATATACAGGTGTGGTATGGGAACTTAGGGACATGGTTTAATGATGCACTTGGCAGGTGAACAGCTGAACTCAATTCTAGAGGTCTTTCGCATCATAAATAGTTCTGCAGTTCTGTACTGAGAAGCATCAGTATACTGAATATGTTCATCAGTTTATTGACTGTCTGTTCTGAAGAAATGCAGCTGCCTCTCCTGAAGTTTTTCCTCCAGCCTTATCTCTTTGGTTTGCTTCAGTGCAATTGACTTGAATGCTAGTGGTGTTTTTGCTGGCAACAGACTCATCTCATAGCACAGTACAATCTTGTCTGGGTTTTCCAGGAAGATATGAGCTGCTCTTATTGTTCTCCAAGTTAGCTGGTTATGAACGTGCTGAGAACAAGGTGATGTGTAAGGTGCTGAGCTGGAGCTAATGCACTTATTCTTCACAAAGTTCATTCATGTCTATGTGCAGTGCAGACAAAGCATGTTCAGGTCCTCCTGGGAAAGCCACAACAACCCTTTAAAGTTGACTCTGGATAAGTCTCTAATTTTGAGATGGTTTGAAAATGCTAAGAGCTTTGTAGAGGAACCAAAACTAAGAGAGTAATTACTAAGAGTGTTATGAGGAAAACATCTCACTGAAAATATTCTTTATACATCATAAAGCCTACATCAGCTTTAAACTTGTTTATAATAAAGAGCCAGACACAAGAATGAAACCAGTATGTAACTTTGCTTGTGAGATTGTGCAGTTGACTTGCTACTTCTTTTTGGTGCCATTTCAATGACTGGATAATGGTTGAGCAAAGACAGACTTAAAATGCAGACAGTGGATGCAACTTCTCTTTCAAAATGATTACATGGTAGGGTTGCAAAGCAAAAAAGCAAAATTGCTTTTTGGAGAGGATGCAGAGTTTGATGGTTTTTTTCAGTTTAATGGCAGACTTTCAAAGTATTAAAATAATGAGGTACAGCTTTCCATTAAAGAAGCAGTGTGAACTGTTTGTCATGTGTCTTTCATGAATACTAACTCCCATGGAGGAGATGTTGTCTCTAGATGTTGGCAAATTTGTTTTGCCAAGCTCAGAGTTGTCTTTGGTTTGGAACCTTATTTTTGTCTTTATTGCTTTGGATGTCCTCTAAGGAAGAACTGAAAGGAGGACTGAAAAAGGGGAAGAGAACACTTTGTATAAGTACCTTGTCTTTTTTTGCAGTAGTGTAGTTTGTGGCAATGTCAGTGTGTTTGTCTGGATTCTCAACAGCACAGATGGCTCCAGCTGCTTGGTTTATGTGTGGTACGCTGTGTCAGCCTTGTCACTTGTGTTTAAGGCTTCCTTTTGAATGACAGTGTAGCAGTGATAGGATAGAGACATAGAAAAATGTAAACTTTCAGGAAAGCTCAAAGTTTAACAGAGCATCACATCTTTTCCAAGGCAGAGCTTTGCCTGGAGGGAAGCAAGAATACCTTCAGTCATTCTTTGCACTTGATAGAGGTGAAAAAGGGTGGAGGGGGATGTTGCACTGCTGATAGCAGGACCAGAAAGCACATGCAGGGAATGTGTCACAAGGCAATCTTGGATTCAGTTTCAGTCTTTCTTCTTTTTAACCATTTTTAGAGTATGGTGGTAAGTGGAAACTGCTCCATTATTTTGCCCAGAACTTCTTTGCACCACTGCTGCCTGTGGCCTATGAAGATAAAGGGGTGTTGCACATTTACGGTATCTCAGATCTTCATGAGGACCACAAGCTGACTTTGAGGGTAAGTGACACCTACCTGACCACTCTTATGTGCCTCCTGCAAAAATGGGAGACGCTGAAATGAGCACATCTTTGTACAGACAAGCTGCAGTAAGGCCATGCTCAAACACCATGAAATGCAGCTCTAGTGTTTAATCTTGGGGGCAACACTATTCTTTATTGAAGTAGTGTGTAGTGCTTTACAGAAGAAGGAATTACTTTGCTCATAGCCTGTAGGTATAAGGCTGAAATGAACTATT
Organism: Catharus ustulatus; assembly: GCF_009819885.2. Lineage (NCBI taxonomy): Eukaryota > Metazoa > Chordata > Aves > Passeriformes > Turdidae > Catharus > Catharus ustulatus. Next base: position 22,955,469 of record NC_046225.1, on the reverse strand, counting down.
CTGTGGAAATCTTGAAGGGATTGATGGTTAAGTAGAACAAAGTATGAAAAATGGTACCTCACTACTTAACTGTTCCCTGGTGTTAGAACTAGATAACCTAATTAAGTAGGGGGTGGGAGGAAAGGGATTGTACCATTGCTTACCAGTACTCAAACAATAGGCTTTGGGAAAAAGGACTGCATTATTTTCTGAAATAGGAACAGCACATCTGTAGTTTGAAGGTCACCTATACATGTCACCATTTTGCAATTGATGCCTTAACTGTTTTCTGATAATGCTGTAGAAACTGATAGGATTTTTGGTATCCATTCCAGTGTTTGGACTGCTGCGTTTTCTTGTAGACAACAGTATTCTTTTTCAGCTTGTTTTTTGTCTTCCTTTTTCAGCAACACTTTGTTTCTGTTAATCATATGACAACCAGATCCTAGATGAATTTAGGGACCATTTTCCACTATTAGATATAGCTCCTGACATAAAGTGTGCCCTATGTGAAAACATGTGAAGGATGGAAAAACAGACTTAGAGACCTGGAATAACTCACTAGTCACTACTAGTTCCAAAATAGTACAGTAATTTCATGATTACAAGCCACACTGACTATAAGCCGCATCTCCACGTGTTGGCAAACATTTCGTTCTTTGTCCTTATACAAGCCGCACCCAATTATAAGCTGCTCTGTCGTTTGCAGCGAGGACCTGCGTGCAACAAAGTTGCCAAATAGTAACAGAATTGTGGGATGGCGGGGTTTACTGGCTCGGCTTGGGCCGTGAGGATTCGGGGCTGCCGATGGGGCCAGGTGGCCCAGCTCGGCACTGCTGCTCGGCGGGGTCGCTTGGAGCCAGCCGCCGCCGCCACTGGGCTCGCTCGCCCCGACCCAGTGCTGTGCCGCGGTGGCAGGGGGGCATGGAGCCCACCGGCACCCGCGGCGGTGGTGGGAGGTGGGGATGGAGCCCGCTGGCACCCACGGCCGTGACGGCAGGAGGGGACGGGAGTCCCCCGCCTCCCCCCAAGCCACGGGCCCAGCAGGAGGGAGCCCCCACATCCCCCTGAGCTGCGGGGCTAGCAGGAGGGGGCCCCCCATCTCTCCTCTGGGCTGCGCTGCCTGAAGGAGGGAATCCCCCGCCTTTCCTCCACCCCGTGCCTGGCTCCACCCGCCGTGAAACAGAGTAACCAATTTGTAGCAATCATGCAGTCCCGGGTTTTACTGGCAGGTTGCTCGACTCGGCACCTCGGTTTGCACTTCCGGGGTTTGAAATGTCAGAAAATTATTCACATATTAGCTGCTCCTGAGTGTAAGCCACATTTCCGGTGTGGGAGCAAAATTTTAGTCAAAACAGTGCGGCTTGTATTCGTGAAATTACTGTAATTTTGGAACTAGTCATATGAGTGTGTCAACTCCTGTATCATTGCTCTGTCTGATGGACTTCCATGGATTTTCAGATTTATAAGGTTGCTTATATGGAATAATATACGGTACAGAAAATGGTTGCCATTTCTGGATAGTCAGTTCTTGGAGTAGGACTGCACTTAATGAATTTGTTCGTTTCTGGTCTGAGTTATTCTAACAGAAATAAATTCAGGTTTTCTGATACCATCAGAGATGTGCTGGCAGTAGGATAGTTTTGATGAATACTGTATATTGCACTTTAGGAAGATTTGGAACTTAACTCTTGAAAGAAGATCTGTTAAGATCTGTTCCTGACTACACACTCGTGTTAAGGCAAAAAATAACTGAAATTTATGAAATAGAATGTTGTAATTCTCATTAAGTACGTAATTAAGTACTTAATTTAAAAAGGGTATATTCATAATGCATGAACTGTGAATGTATTTTGCTCTGTTAGTATAACCTTTGTAATCCCTTTTAAGATGATGGAGCTTGCTTCTGTTCAAGAGAGATTATGCAGAAGCTCTAGCATACTGAGCTGGGTTACATCAGATAACGCTGAGCAATCTCAAGAAAATCCTTTGTTTGAGTTTTTTTTTTTTTAATCCAGGAAGGGAGGAAAAAGAATCAACAAATTAGTCACTCAATAATTCCATTTCCCAGCATCCCAGCATTCCCTTGGCAGGACTTGGCAATCTCTTCCTCTCAAGAAGCCTGGAGAAAACAAAAAACTCTTGCAGATCAAGATCAGCTCCAGACTGTTCGAAATGGACCTCTTGTTAGGTTTTTGGAACGATCCAATTTTTATGCCATATCTATTGTGTAGTTTCTTGCTAGGTGGAAATCAGCTGGTGCTATCAGAACAACATCTGTTTTAATGAGCAATCTGAAATCTAGGATGCTGCATTGTTTTCACAGATATAGCCTGTCTTCTAAGCTTTGTGCTCTCTCTATGTGCTTGATAGGTTCTTGTGCATGCCTGGAGCTCTTTGGAGCCTGTCTGCACCCTTGACGAAGAAGGTGTGATTGCTAAAGCACAGAGTGCTGTCCCCATCTACAAGGAGTCCATCAGTGACCTTCTGGAAAGATGCAGAAATTGTACCAGGAAAAGCTGTGTTATTACTTTCTCTCTTGTGGGAGAAGATGGGCTCCAGAGTCCTACAAACCATTACTTCCTTTCATCATTCAAGGATGCTGTGGGATTAGAAAAGACCCAGCTTAGTGTAAGCATCAATCATGCTAAATTACTGTATTTGGTTTTGCTAATCTTACTGTTTTGAATTGTTTGCCGGCAGTGCAGTGTCTGATTCTGCTGAATGTTCTATCTCCTTAGTTGCTGCTATTCTGGCTTCCAGGTTGAGTTCAAAAAGTTCAAAATCAGATTATTTCTGGTGTCACTAGATGTGTATCTAAATAAATGTGGGGTTTATTTGTTTGTAGTTTTTTGTCTGGGCTTTGTTCTGTTTAAAATAATGAAGTCTCCCTTTTGTTTTTTTAGATTGTCTCCCACCTTGCAGCATTCCTCTTTTCTTTCTCTTTGTCCGTAGACTTCAAATAGCATTGTGTCAAGTGTTCTGGCTTGCAGACAGAACTGTGTATCAGGATTGGGGATCTTAGTTCAGTTACTGTGGGGTGCATTATTGTCAGCAGTATTTCCTCTGGAAGTGCTCATGCTCTCAGATCAGTGTAACATTGCTAACATGCAGTATTGCATGCTCCTTTCCTCCTCCTTCAAATCCCTGCCCTCCAGTAAGGGTTCTGATTTGCTGAATAGTGATGATTTCTTAATAACTGGCAAGTGTGTCAGTCTCCGGACACAAAAAGCATCAGTGTTGTATAACACTGTTATTTAGTCAATTTGCTACTTTTTCCTAGATTTCTTCTGCTCCTAGCAAGCTTGCTGTATGTATAGAGAGCATGCATGCCCTGTGTGTGTGTCCACACAAACATTTTGTTAAGCCTCAGTTCTTAGCATATACATCTTGTTGGAAAATTCTTAATCATCAGATGGGCAGGATGGGGACCTTTGTGTTCTCACATTTGGCTCTCAAACTGCAGCTTTGCTCTTTACTGCTAAAATAACAAGGGGGAAATAGAGGTCTAATCTCTTTGAATCTGGACCAGCATAATTGCTTTACAAAAAGAAAATGGGCCAGATTTTCCTTTCTTATCTCTGTCACCACAGCGCAGCCTGCCTCCTGAGTATACAAAGAAAAGAAATCAGCCTGTCTTAATTTTTTTTTTCATCTGGTGGTACAATCTGGAGTCTGAGTCATGCTGTGGGGTGGTTTTTTTGTTTGTTTTTTTGGTTTAGGGATGATATCATCAATAAGAAAAACTCTGCAACTGGAGCATTTTGGAAAATTTCATTCCTTTATCTTGTAACTGTGTTGTCTTTGCAATACTAACTAATAAGGATAGGTAGCAAGGATAAATGCAAAGTTGTCATTTTAAGAAATACAGCTGTGATTAATAAAATTACTGTTTTGCAAGAGGCTGGTAGGTTTATACTTAGTTACTAATAAACTAACTAGACTTTCAAATACATTGCCAATCCAAGAGCTACTGTTTACAGCATTATAAAGCATCAAAAGCATTAGTATTTCTTCAGGAAACAACATGTGTAGAGGATGTGTGCTTTTTCTCAAAAATGAATAGTGTTGCTTTTCTTGTAGCCGGAACACAATGTCTGCATCAACTGTAATTTTTCCTCTTTTTATAGATGGTTAATTGGTATTTGAAAGTTATGTAACATAGTCTTTCATTATGGTGAATGGGGAGTGCTGCATGAAAATGCATCCTGGTTAGGATTTTAAGTGTCTCTGAAATTTAAGTACTGATAGAACTTAATATAAAGCATTATACCTTGACCTGATATTTTACAATTATTTTTTTCTGTATTTTACTAAATGAGGTATAAGGGCTTCACTGCCATCATGCATTAAGATGAGATGACTTTCAGTCTCACTGGGATTTTTACCATATTTTGCTTCTTGTATTTCTGTTATGTATGAATTGGTAAATTGAGTGAAGCATTGGTGAAAGGACATATCTCCTTCATTGCAGTAACTATGGGATACCAGTACTATGTAGGAGTCAGATTGCCATTTATTCAGTTATTCTCATAAGAAAATAGCAAAGTGATAATACTTCTTGGCTTTTTTTTTCACAATCTGTAGTATTCTGTAGGAAAGCTCTAGTAAAATTTGCAATTTTTGCATGATTCTTACATATGAAGAATATTAATTTTGATCAAATGTGGTTATTTAGCCTGTTCTACTGACATGCAGGTCTTTCCCAATTTGGGTGGAACTGGGGACATCTTTAACACATATTTTTTTTTCTATAATAGAGTTTTTTTATTTCTCTTTCAGGTCTCTGTATCCCAACAAGATGATACTTATATTTTTGTTCTTCAGACCACTGCAATTGCTCCTTTTGTTACTCTGGATGTAGGGAGTATAAAAGGCAGATTTAGTGATAATGGTTTCCTCATGACTGAAAAGAAGAAAGTGATTGTGTTTTATCCTTGGGAACCTACCAGTGTTGAAGAGCTAGAAAGTTCACTCATCTTGACCTCTCTACTGGACATTGTCTGAGACTACTTCATTTCCTTCTAGATAATGAGTGAAACAGGAGAAAAGAAAACGAGAAGAATTTGACTGAAGCTGAAGTGACATACACTTTGAGCTGGCTGAAGAACATACTGTCTATTCCTGTCATGTGAATTTTAACTGCTGGTTCAATGTAAAGATCCCAACAGCAAAGCTTGCATATAATATATGTGGTGTATTGAAAGCACATCCATATTTTTTCCTAGTTTCACTATGCTGTAAGTGGTAATTCATTTTAGGATAACAGCAAGGTATGCTGGGGCATTCCAAGGGAGAAGGAGGGAGTGAAGCTGGGACTACCCCCAGTAGGCCACCGAGCCACTCAATGGGCAGGTTGCTAAGCATTTGGCTTCTCTGTCAGACATGGTTTGAAACGCAGCTGGGATCTTGCTGGAGTTCCGCAAGGATACTCTGTCCACCCAAGCAAATAATAATTTTCCTGCAAAGCAGAATCAGCTCCAGTAGGGTGGAGTTTGAGCGAGCTCTGCCACTGATGTCCATCAGTGTCTTAAAAGCAGCACGTGGGCGATACCTGCTGGAGATGTGGGGGTTCGGAGCACATGCCGGAGCAGTTGTGTGTTCCATTGGAGAACTCAGGCTGGGGGTGGATTTCAGTTGTGATTGCACTTCTGATGGGCAGAGAGATGGGCATGTTGACTGATGCTTTGATGTTAACCAAAATACTCCTGAGCAAGAGGAAGAACTTACAGATAAAAGGGAAATGATAAGTGAGAGTTCCTTACAAATGCTTTATTGGGTCACCAAAATAACTAACTGCAGTTGCATCTGGTTCAAAACTAGTCCTACCTGAAAGAAGACATGGAAACAATCAAAATATGGATGTGTATGTGTATAAATTTTGTAAAAAAAATAGGTAAAAATTAGAGTCATGAGTAAAACTTAGCAAATGCAGGCATTGACAAAGGAAATTAAAAAGTTGTTCTGAGAGGTGTCATGGGCCAACAATACCAAAAAAATTCTTCAGTTTTTTTGGTGACCTGGAATGAAAGCAGCAATAAGGTCAATATAAGGTAAGAATGAAAAAATGTGGAGAAAATATGATCAATATGTACTGCTGCAGTGTATTAAGAAAAGGACAAGTCTCTTGGCGTCTTTCTTGTACATTGATGGAGAGACGTCTCTTCTAGCAACATCTGGCTAGAATTTCAAAATAGTACTTAATAGTGTTAAATAAATAGAACTTTGGAGTAATCACTTGTATAAGATAATCAAGAGGCCTGTCTGGAGGTCAGTGATATTTGTTCATCTCAGCATCTGAGTGGAGTTTGAGATACGTAGAAAAGAGCTGATTAAAAAGTGATGAAGTGGCTGTGCAAATGAAGTCTACCAGCACAGCTATACATAACAGCATTCTGTTATTTATTTCCTTGTTGTTTTCTGCAATTCCCAGATTGACATAGCAAGGTTTGGGCAATTTTTAAAATTATTGCTGTTTTTGAAGGTCAGGAGCTCCCTAAGGAGTAGCTCCATTCTTTTTTGCTGAAAATCTTTAATTCAGCACTAGGTGCCATTTTGAAACATTAACAATTGCTTAAGCCAAGTGCTTGAACCCCAGACAGAATTTAAAGGGGAAGGTTGACTTCCAATATTGTTTTAATATCCTTAATATGTTGTTTTGGTTTCCTGGTGTTGTAGTAGGTGTGTATTTATAGAAGCTGTTCTCTCTCCATGCAGCAGTGACTGTAAGGTGTGCTTTGATTAACCATTTCCCCTGGTACTGTCGCAGTGGCGTCCTGTGCTGCACTTGGTTACATTGTTCTGCCTTTGTCTCAGATCAGGGCAGAGATAGGAAGGCAACACTCCTACCCTATCAACACATCCATCTTGCCAGCTGAGTGTTGTTACAGCTTCAGCAGCACCTGTATTGCCAGTTCTGTCTGAGGGGGGTTTGGCAGCAGGAGCATTAGGAAAGGCATTTGGTACATATCTTGGTGCTTGTCCTCAGTGTCATTACATTATTTGTTGGGAGCAGCAGTAGAGGGGACTGGCCTGTCAGTGTTCTTCCAGGGTGCTGCCTTGCAGTAATGTCTTGTTAAGGACCACTGAGTTTGTTTACTCCCAGGCCTGTCTGGGCTGTTCTCCACTGATGGCAAAAGCAGCAGAGTGCCCCACACCCATTACAAATGCCCTTCCAGAACAGTTGAGAGCAGGTTTGGGAAGAACACTGTATGGTATTGGCTGATCTGTTGTCCTAAAACCTTTCTCAGGCTGAGATTTGGCTGTGAACACATTTTGGGCTTGCACAGGCCATTTTGAGCTTTAGAGGGCACCTTTTTGTTCATACTTTCTGCCGCACAAGATGATTTATTTTGCTCCAGTTTACTGGAGCATGTCCTTGGAAGCTTTTTCACATTCTGCATCTTCTCCAGGAAAGAAGCATGCGAAAGAAGCATGCAAATGTGCCTAAAAATTGCTCTCCAAGGAAGTGTTCACAATTTTCTGTCAGTCTTTCTTGTTACCTGCTCTTTGCATACCTTGTGGTCTGGACAAACTTTTCTGCCTCAGAGGCACGTCTTTCTTCAGTACTTTTACTTCTATTAGTTCCCTTTTGGTTTTGGGGATGTGTAGCAGAGACCATTTCAGTGACTTGAAACAGTGTCAGGAGCAGAGAAATGGGCTAATGAATTTCTTGTTTTCAGTACACGAGAGCTGGGTTTTGAAGCTCACAAGCCAGCCTTTTTATTGTCAGAATTGCTGTTGTCTTACTCTCTTAGGGAACCAAGAACTCATGGTTTGAAATTTTCGGGACAGGTTGCAATCTAAGAGTTGTGTTTACATAACTTTGCTTTCCAGTCAGGTGTTACAGGGTGGCAAAACGAAAGCCCCAAAATAATTTAATTAGTGTGTAAAACCAAAACTTAAATTAAAAAGGCCGTCTCTGTAAGAAGTAGAGTCAGTCAATAGAGGCCTTTAAGTACCTGAGCTAGTACTCTTCTGTGTTGTGCATATGGCAAAGGTGACTGGATGGCTAAAAAATCCTATAGCAGTTAGGTTTAAATGAGACCATGGGAAGCCTCTGCAGCCTTGGAAGAACATACTCCAGCCTGGCTCTAATGGCTACTCATAATGCTGAACAGAGAAAATCAGTTCCTTCGTGATTAACTTGTGTTGTCTTTTGCTGTAGGAATCTTTTGAAGCCAGTAAAAGTTTGGACTGCACCATTGGCCATTACTCTAGAACTGTTTTATTTCAAGACATGATCATCCAGAAACACCAGAAGCTGTGGGTGGTGGGTGAGTACTGAGCCCTGCACACTGAGCTAGCAAGTGGGCACCACCATTCCTGTCCCTGTACCTGGGGGAAGCAAGGAGAACGTATCTTTTTTCTTAAATGTATGAAAAAGGCATTTTACTTTCCCAGGCAAGGGAGAAAAGACAGTTCATACACCACTACATGTAGGTAAGATTCTTATCCTTCCTGCAGTTAGTCCACAGAATCTCAGAATGCTGCTAGAGCTCCCACTTACCAGTGATTTCAAGTTTTTAAATACATGTCAAGATGATTCCAGGAAATGTACAACTGTAGCAGCCAATCTAAAATCAAGGGCAGTTTAACTTTCTGAATAATTCATTTCACATCAAATGTAGAGAAGATCTGAAGGGATCTGCTGTCACAACTTGTTGCATTCCATAAGTATGATGTTTATTGCTGCAGTAGAGTAGCAGAACAACTGAGCGAGCTCTATTCCAGTGCACCTGCAGATTAAGTTTGGAGGTTTCTCTCTATAAACCAGATGTAGACAGATGCTCTCGGTAGTATTTTTCTATCTCTTAACAAAGGGGAAAAAACCTAAAAGGATTAAATCCTTTTTTATTAAATACACTGAAACTAAGAAGCTGCCAGACTGTCACTTAAGGCACTGCAATACAGAGGGCCTAGGGGACCTGCTGTGCATGATCACTAACCTGATAAACAGCTGTTATGCAACGTCTCATGAAGCATCATGAACTGCTTTAAGGAAATACAGATCCAGGTGTCTCCTAGTAGGTTAAAAGCAGATCTGGTCAGAACTAAAGCTAAAAGGTGTGAATAACAACCAGGGTGCCTTGGTGATCTGCAAGATTGTAGAAACCTCAGTAAAAATCTCTGCCAGCCCCCTGAGTTGTGCTGAAAATTCTGTGTAAGCAGAAGGTGAACAGCAGCTCTCCTAGTGCTCAAAATGTTCCTCTACTTCTGGAATATGAGAACCTTTGCCTCTTTCTATTAGAGCTGGAATACAAAGAGAACACCGGAGAAGTACATTAATTGAACAAAAATCTATATGCCTTAGACACTGCCTAGATGAAGGTTATACATACAAGAACTGAAAAGAAAGAATGGCACTTTTACCAAATCTTCTCTGGAAGTAATTAACATTCTCAATAATTCAGCTGGATTATAAAATTACTTCGCAAGGTTTTTTTCATTACTCATAGTTATAATTATTTACAACGACTACCAGTTTAAACATAACCATTCTCAGGGTTTATCTTGATTCATTTTCTCAGGAGTGACACCCACGTTACTGAAAACTGAGCGGAGCTAAGAACCACCCTGTCAATGCTCCATCTTTCTGCCACAAAAATTGGCTAGAAGTAAGTGACAATGGTACAATGCCCCTCTTGGCTTTTTCACTATGAACTCTGATGCCTGTTCTGTTTAGTTGGGTCAACATCAATAACAGGACACTCACCATCTCAGAATTGATGTCAGACAAGAAGAAACACTGCTCATGAACACAATGACTACAGGAGATTCTAGACAGCCCAAAGGAGAGCTGTCTCATCTGAGTTTCGTGAGACACTAAATAGTTGGTGTCAGTGTCATTGATTCTCTGCTGCCATAATGAGAAATGGTAAAACAAGGCAGAGGCTTTAATCTCAAAGAATTCAGCATGATTTTGTATCAATGGCTAAAATCGAGATGCTAAATCTTCAATACCTCTACTTGAAAAGTAATGCAAAAATCACAGCAGGTACAGACAGGAGAATTAATTTTTGTGTTTTATTATAAAAGTAAAATAAAAATAAGCATTTTAAAAGCACGCCATTTCAAAAAGGATCAGATATTAAAAAATTATTTACAAGTAGGAAAATGCCAAACTTGAAAAAAAATTTGAATAAAAGGCACCAAAGTTAAGTTTAAATACATTATTTGAAATATACAGGATTCTTTTAGGATTCTGTTTTTTCTCTTGAGTTGTCACTGTTGTGATTAATGATTTTTCTTTGCCAGCTATTTTTATAAGCTGTTTGCATGCAACTGTGCTGCAGCAATTACAAAGAGAGCAGCTAGAAACTGTATCCTCTTGCTCGTGTGCTTAAACTCTTTAGTAAGTTTGTATTATGCATTAACAACTTCTTTTTGATCTGTAAAAAATCTTCACAGACCAGGAAAGCTCAGTCAAGTCTTTCACAGCGTCCAGTCCTGTGTATTAATGCAGCAGAGGAGCCCTGGTTATTGTAAATGGCTTGTAAATGAACACAATTAAATGTACTTGAGGAAGAAATCAGTGGCCAGGAGTCACATGCTGCAGTTGCCATTTGTTCAGGTGGGATTGTCCAGTGCACTTTTGGTTGTGAGTTCCCTTCCCTCTGGCCAGGATGACACTGATGTCATTTGAAATGTCCCATTTGTTCCTGTAACTGCACATTGCTAATTGAAGATCACTAGTCAGCTATGTAGTTGCTTTGCCCTGAACTTTCATGTCCATAGCCCAGGGCCATTTTGCCAAGTGTTAGTGAGGACTTGCTGTTCAGAGAGTCTGAGTAAGTGAAACTCAGCTTGCGGAAGGAGGTCTCCACACCACTGTCACATGTACTTTCGGTGTCTTGGAATCTGCTATTATCGAGCTCACCTGATGGACAGAGAAAAGGGAAACATCATCATTTGTGTGGCTTGAGCAAGGTTGCTTTAAGAAAAGCTTAAGGAATACAAACCAAAAGGATTAAGCTATTCTCTAGGAATATATATTCTATAGGAATATATTTGTAGGAAAATAACTCTAACATGAGGTATTATAATAGGAAAAGCTGTGCTGAGTGTCTCCAGGCCACCAAAGCATGTGATTTGATGTACTGGTGGAAGACATCAGCTTGCAGGTGGAGCTTGGATGGGATGAGAAGCCTGATGCTCTGCTGCCATTAATGCTGTCGCTGCACTCAGGTCAGAACTCTGCCCAGCTGTGGTGGTCACATGGCAAAAGGTTCTCAGAGTCCCACTCTGTGCAAGTGTGCAGCTCCAGGATGAGGCTTTTAATTCACATTATTTCAACTTACAGATTTATTTTTGAGACAAACATTGGAAGAGCTTTCATCAAGTAAGTCACCCCGAAATAGGAACAAGTCAGTAGCATCTATCAGCTGTACAGGATCCACAGAAGGAGTGCCTGACTGCAAGAGCTGAAACTGAAGGTAGAATGTGGGATCAATGTGACTAAACCAGTGGTGGTATCTTAAGAGTTCAGTCTTGTTTTTCTAAACAAACATCTTAAAATAAATTATGTGATGCCCTCCATTCATTTTGCAGAGGGAGTAGAACCCCTCTTACCCTTCAACATGAATCTAAAGGGGCAATATGTGTACAAGCCATTTTTGGATGGGTGTGAAGGTTTATTCCATGACTGACCAAACAGTTTTCTATAGAGAATAAACTGCAATGTTAGACTGAAATGGAGTGACCTCTGGTGTTTCTTTTTTTCTTACCAGAAATAACTACAGTATTTTTATACAGGGTGTAAGTTTGCACATTAGGCTACAGGCATCACTACTGGTGTTTGAACAGGAAAAAACAAAGGTTTTTTTTACTAAACGTGGCCAAGCAAACACTGAACAGCCCTGATGTCAAACTTCTCACAAATTCTAATTTTCTCTTAGTACTAAGAGTTCCCTGCCCCAAACCACTGTAGGACCTCCATCACTGAAGATGCTCAGAACTCAACTGGACAGAACATGGGCAGCCTCATGTCATGTTCCACTGGCTCTGCTCTGAGCAGGACTGCTTGAGGTCCTGTGTAACCTAACCCATCCCCAATTTCTTTGCCTACACTGGGCCATTTTGGAGTGCTACACATTGTGGAAGGAGAAATTTAATGCTGAAGTCTTACCAAGAAGTTTAGGAGCCCAAAACATTTTTGTTTATCCATCCATGAGGGGGGAAAAAAATGTCAAAAGCTAATGGCACTTGTACACACCTCGGAGATAATTGCCTATACTCTCAGAACATCCAAGCATTACCATTAGCAAATGGCAGGTGTCTGGTTTTAGCAGGGGGCAGCAGTCTAATGAGTACTGCGATGCATGCATGCTGATTCAAGTGGTCCATTTTTCCTCTCTTTCCTATGCCTAACAGGTATCTGTGATGAGAGGGGACACAGAATATAGAATAGAATAGTAGAATATTTCTGAAACCAGCAAGCAGGTGAAGCAGTGGGTGCAAGAAGGTGCAATCTATAAGCAGTCCTAGATAGAGTGGGAAGGGAGAACTGAAGTCTTAAAGCTCTTCATATTTTGCTGTCAGTTTTACCTGTCTCTCCATTTGCAAAAGTGAGTGGTGATGATGATGGAAGAGCTTTTGCTGTACTGTGCTCCAGGGGAGATGGTCTGTGTGAGATGGATAGTGCTTCCTGAATTATTTCTATGGCTTCTGTGTGATCCATCTGTCGCAAAGCCATGATCAGCTCTTGAACTGTACCGCCAGAAACCTGAAAAAGCAGACATCAGATGCTGAGCACCATCCAGGCTGGCTAAAACTGTAGGGCTGCACTGTCTCACTGTACAGGAGGACAAGATTCTGCACGTGTGTGAATGTTCTTTATAACCTGTTACAGCACATTACCTCATAGTTATCCAGCAGAGTCTTTGATGGGGAAGGGCTCAACCTGAAGGCATTATTAAGTATGCCAAGACCCAGTTTTTGTGCTAGGGTGGACCAGTTTTTGGTTGGATCAGGCAATTCCAATAGTTTGTAAAGCTGCATCTTAGAATTCTCATTCAGCTCTCTCAAATGTCCTGGGGAACAGAGAAATAAGTTAGTTTATTATTTATACAAATCATGCACCAGTTCATTTTTAAGAAGAAACAAAACCAAACTGAAGACTATTTGAGAGTCCAATCCCAGCATTTAGTAATGTATTGCTGCAATACTGCAAATGTACTTCCCGTCCTTGAGACTTCTTGAGGGTATCATGCTAATTCTTTGTGCAAGGGGATGGAAGGGCATCTTTTCTCTCACCAGCTCAGTTACAAGCTGTTGCAGGGCAATGTCTTCTGCCATTGCAGTTTCAGTACTCAGTTATTAGAGGGATATTGTCAAGTCTTTATAGGTGTTACCTTGTGTGAGTAAGTCCTCCAAAACCTCTGCTGATTCATAGGGTTTGCCATTTAATATGTCATACACCTAAGAGAATACATTAAAGTCAGTATTTAGCAGAAATCTGGTTAGTGTCCATTAAGTTTCAGCAGTGTTGTATAAAGTTACATCTGTAAATCAGCATTTTTTTCCTCTCCCAAGCTCAGCATGACTAAGGATACTGTACAAAACCTGTGCTAAACTTAAGGCAGAAATCTTGAGAAGTTCATCTCCCTTTATTTTAAGCTGTGTCATCTGGCAACTGTTTCCAAGACACAGAGGAAATCTTGGCAGTAAATAAATGGCAGCAGCAGAGATTAAGCAAGGAGCTGCTGCCTGTCTGCAACTAGTCATTTAAAACAAAGCCTGGGTTAGATTTTCACCTAAGACTGGTACCACTCCCCAGCTCCAGATGATGGGAGATGCTGACTGATTATCCTTTACACTCACACCAAGCCAAATCCACAATAATCAGCTTAATCACTGTTTGGGTAGAATACAGGAGTGCATTTTCCCACCACATACAGGCTGCAATTCTGAAGAACACTCAGCAAACAAACCCACTGAAGAACAGGCATTCAAACACAAGCTGCCCACCCAGGTATATACTGCCCCACACTGAAGACTGTAGTGCAGATACTTCAGGAACAGCCTGGTCATTTCCGCTCAGCAGCATTAGCCAGTTCAGTGGAACTTTCTTCCAGTGCTGTTTCATCAGGGGAGTTTTATGGCTGAATTAGCTTAATTTCTGATGGCAAATTAGCCAAATTAATTGAAATAATTGTGGATGCAGTGAAAGGAGCTGGCTGAGAGAGCTGAACGGTCCTTTGTGATTAGAAAAACAAAAAACTAAAAGAAAAAACAGGTCACCTACCTCACAGTTGGCTGCCATATCCAGTGGTGTTGTTCCAGGCACAATCCCTTCATCATCATCTTCACCATCTTTCACATCATCTAAATCAAACAATGGCTCAAAGTTCTCAATGTGAGGATTTGCACCTGAAAAACAAGTCGGGGGGGCTTCAAGTAGCCCTTTCTATCAATTACATTTAAATGCTGTCACATCTCTGTATAATGCTACTCTCCATTATAAAGAGGGGAAAAAATAATAAGCAGAGTGTTACGGCCCAAAGAGCGAGCTCTGGTTGAATCCACTGACTTCCAGTCCCACCCTGCCTCATGCAGCACAGCATACATGTGATGAAGGGATGGTGGTGCTGCTTTTTAGAGCGTCAGACAAAGTGGGGGTGCTTTTAAAACACCAAGCAGACAGCCTCAGCAATGGGAGGCTTGTGTTTCTGTTTCAAAGGAGAAAAATCAGGCTTAAATACAACTGACAAAATGTTCCAATAAATACATACAAACTATTTCTTCCAAAGTGACAGCAAATTGGAGATCATAACAAGCTCATGCTTCAGTGATGGGTTTTGTGGGGTTTTTTTTGGGTTTTTTGTTTGTAAAGCAGTCCAAGACTTATCCCAGATACATAAGAAGGTCTTTTCTCCACTTCTTCAGCTATAAAAGCCACAAAACATAACTCAACTTCCCAAAGTCCTCAAGAGATTTTTTTTGACCAACACAATTTGCCTTTCTAGCCATTAGATGGTGCTGAAGAATGATCAGTATAGCACCTCAGAGCAGAACTTTCTGAGGAAATTCAGGCCTTCTTGCTTTTAACATTTGACTTCCTCCACCCATTAAACAAGTTCACTGGTACATTCTTTTCTGCTTTCAGCCTTCTAACGTGAATTGTCACTGTGAAAGAAAAGTCTTCAGCAAAGATCTCTTTCCATACCTGCTGCTTTGAGAACTGCTGCCAATTTTGTTGAGCCCCTTCCAGCTGCTATGTGAAGTGGAGTTGTCCCATCATATGTAGTGCTGTCCACATCTGCATCACCCTAAGTTTTTATTGAATCGCAAAAAAAAAAAGGAAATTTGTACAATGTAGAGGCTCATGTCAGCATAAACACTGCTACTGTGCAAGTAAGCACCATTCCTGTCTGGTTGCATAAAAACTCTTAATTGTTGCCTGAAAAGAAGGAATTAGAAAGTAACCACAACAGTCTGAATGCATATGGTGGTAGTGTGCTCCAGTGTTAGAGCAGGAGGCACAGTGTGTATCTCCAAATAGGTCAGGTAGATAAAAGTCACTTTGCATCCCCTGTAAAAGTTCTGCCATCGGATTGCCCATGGCCTTTGGAGTCTGAGTGGTGTGGACAGAATCCTGCCCTCCTGCTGCTCATCTGAAGAGCAGCCAGGCTGGTGGTCCATCCATGTATGAACACAGAGGAAAGCTACACAGCCAGCTGGGGGGTGTAGAATTAAGGATACCAAGGATATTAAGGATGAGATAAATATTTATAGATTACACAACTACATCTCTGTGCACATCTCTATACATGTTCTACTTCACAGAGAAGAAGAGATGAACTTGTTCATGCTCACTTCAGTGCCTGCCAGGATGACTCAGTGCCAATTATACACGGCATGTGCAGTCAGGTTAGGGTCACAAACTCTAAATTCCTCCACTTAGGCAGAAGCTTCATCAGCACTGCTGAACAAAACAGTAATGTTACCAGTAACTTTGCCATTATACCAGTTCAACTACTCCCCCTTACTTCTGTTTTTCTGAAGCACTCAAGGATTGTCAACAGCTTTCAAATATGTAATTGGAAAGACCTTGAAGAAAGAAATTCTGCCCTTACCTCAAGCAAAAGGCAGCCTGCCAAGGGGACGTTCTCTTGTTCAACAGCCAAATGCAATGCAGTTCGTCCAGATTTTTGTTCCTGAGCATTGATGTTAACTCCAGCAGCAATCAGATGTTTGAGGCAGGACATGCTATTTGCCATCACCACCATGTGAACTGCACTGAGACCTTCACAAAACAAAATCCATCCATCATCTGCATTAATATTTGTAAAATTCAGAAATGTCAGAGTAACGAATTTCAAAATGAGAAAATTGTAAAGTGAGTTACAGTCACTGTAGTTACCTAAGCAGTTGCCTGCTTATACACTGAAAGATGATGGAATCATGGAATTGTTTGGGCTGGAAAGGACCTCAAAGATCATATAGTTCCACCCCAATCCTGCCATGGACAAGGACACCTTCCACCAGACCAAGCTGCTCAAAGACACATCCAACCTGGCCTTGAACCTGCTTTCAGGAATGAGGCATCCACAACTTGTCTGGGCAACCTGTGCCGGTGTCTCATCATCCTCACAGTTCCATCCTCACAGTGAGGCATTTCTGTCTTACATCTAATCTAAACCCACCCTCTGTCAGTTAAAAGCCATTCCCCCTTGTCCTGTTCCTACATGTCCTTGTAAAATATCTCTCTCCAGCTTTCCTGTAGGCCCCCTTTACTACTGGAAGGTGCTGTAAGGTCTCCTTGAAGCCTTTTCTTCTCCAGGCTGAACAGTCCCAGCTCTCCCAGCCTGTCTGCAGGAGAGGTGTACAGCCCTGTGAGCATCTTCACACCCTCCTCTGTCCCTGCTCCAACAAGCCCATGTCCTTCTTATTTATGTTGGGGGCCCCAGACCCTAAAGCAGTACTTTACGTGGAGACTCAGGATGAAGTTAATGGTGTTAATAAATATGTTCTTTGTGCATAAATTGGAACTTGAAGAGTCAAAACCATGCAAGGAAAAAAAAATTGGATTACAAGGTGGAACAGAAGGCAGGAACTACAGAGCTCACCCAGAGCATCTTTTTCATCAACCGAATAGCCTTCAAAAGAAAATCTGCATCTTGGTACTAAACAAGTAGGCGCCCCACTCTGGCCCCATCTGCTACTGAACATCTCTTCTAGAAAATGGTCTAGAGAGTAACTGGTATTTTTTAGTATCATCCTGTAAGGTCACAGTGACCTGACACAAGAACACCTGCACCAGAGATATAATAATAAAGCCTTTTATTTAAAAACCAACCATCCAAAACCCAACCAAAAAAATCCTCTCTCTGAAGAACTGAACAGAGTTTTTTGAATCCATAATGACAGTTTTAGGTCAGACATTTTACAAAGTCTTCTGTGCACTGAAAAATGGGAGAACTGTCTCTTTGTGGTTATTTTACAGGCTCTAATTCTATATGGTCACAAAGTACCATATATGATATGAAACTCGATACTCTAAATACTAGTCCAGAAACTATTTTTCTAAGGGGATTTCATTCACTAGACAGGAGGACATTTTCTTCTGGGGGGATTTTTTTTTAAAAACCAAAGGTGGCATAAGGAGCAAGAAAAACACAGTGCTTGAGGTTCTGTAATTGAAGAGACTGTACAGTGACAAAAATTCAAATCCATACTGTGTCATGTGACCATTACCAATCTTTCTGTTCTGTATAACCAGAAAACTGACACACTTGTGTTCTCTTACCTGTGCCTGCAGACACACAAAAACCAAGGGCAGCATATGCAGAACAGGGAAAGATGTTATTTTCAGGCTCTGTGTAGCAATATGGTGTTGGCAGGAATTCTGGTGATTTTGTCTAGTAGGAAAGTGTAAAATACAGCCATTATCTTTCCATACCTTCACCATTGGGGAGGTTGACCATCGGAGATACTTTCTCATGCCTGAGGAGTAGACTCAAAATCTTGTCATCTCCTTCAGTAGCAGCTAAATGTAAGACAGAATTGCCATGGCGATCCAGAAGGCTGACATCTGCTCCAGCCTTCAGCAAGTCTTCCACCACCTTTGCCTGCTTTGTGATTACTGCCAGGTGCAGGGGGGTCTGCAAGTGACAGAAGCAAGCCATGAGAAGATAAGCAACAGCTACATCACTTGCACAGAAATCTCTGAAACCCATAAAAGCTCTTAGGGTGAGAAGACTGTACACATTTGCAAGCTTTTAGTTTGTTGGCTTTGGAGTGGTGTAACTTCTTTTCTACTGAATACTACAAATACGGTTTCTACTTACTGGAAATAAAAGCTGCCTTGCCAATGTCAGCAGTTGGACTTTGGGAGGAACAAAGATGTTTTCTACTCTATAAGCCAGGGCACTGACCTGGCTATTTGAGCATTGCAGTGCAAGGGACCCAGGAAATGAGATAATCCCTGTGCCCCCCACACACTGCAACCCTGCTTCCACAGCTGCCCCATCACCCAGCTCATGCCATGGGGGGAGCACACATGCTTTCCAGGCGCTACTCAGACCCTTTAGCAATGAACCATGCTCTCATTTTGCTCCTGAATCAGAGATCATATGCAGCCATGGGCACAGGAGTTCCTTATCCCTCAAAATGGCTGCACAAAAAAGGAGAAAATCCTGCAGTTCAGTGCACTTGTCAAACCGCAGAACAATTGTGCATTTATGCTGTGTGTGTTGAACTAGCTCATCCCATTTGAACATTCCCCATTTCTATGCACTTGTAGCACTGAGCAGCGCTCAGGCTGAGAGGTTTTGGGACCTTCCAAAGGTTGGTTGCATACTGCATTCTTGTCAGTTATGAGCAGCATCACACTGAACATACATATGCATGTATTTAAACAGTCAGCATTCATGTGAGGTCGGAGAAATGGTATTTCCAATACTAAAATAATTTAAAAATTGAATAAGGCTACATATCTAGATTATATTGACAGAGGACTTTAAAAAAATACTAATTCCAGCTCTGCACAATAAGCTTTGTCAATAGATCTGTCAACACATTTGCAATTACAGTAATTTCACGATTACAACCGCACCTGATTACAAGCCACACCTCCGGGTTCGGACCAAAATTTTAGTCAAAATGGTGCAGCTTATAATCGTGAAATTACTGTAATTACTGCATCTCTAAGGAATATGTCAGCTTTCAGATGTCTGTAGAGAAGGAAAATTCTAGCCCAAGCCTATATTCTCTTCCATCAATGGCTTAAGGTTTAAGTTGAATGTAGGAAGAGCTGCAAAGGTTCTGGTAGTCAGGGATTTCTTTCCTGTGTAGAGCCCAGCTTTACTTCCTGTTTCTGTTAAACACAGGTCACAGAATTCAATTCAGAATCTTCTGCTTACTTTCAGCAGCCTCCACATTTAAAACTTGCTTTATAAGAACATAAAAATATGTGGGAAAACAAAGAAGTCAAACCTTCTGGAACTACCTGTACAGAATTAAAACCTGCCTTTACTGTTCACAGCAAAACAAAGACACAAGTGTCAGAGTGCTGCTCAATGGCATGCACAATCTCTCTAAAAGATATTCTTTTCCAGGCAGGTTCTCACAGCTCTTTTTAAAACTTGAGTTATATACCGTTGAGGAGACAGAACTGTGCCTGCCAGTTCTTTTCCTACTAGGTAAAAGACAAGGGGATGGGCTTTTCCCAGTTACTGCAGAAATGAAAGGGAAATCTTGGTGTTCACATGATGGGCACAAATACAATGTGGTGTGCAGGAAGGGCATAGGTTATTATGGCTTTCACATGTGCATGCAGATAGCTGATGATGAAGTAACTGATTCATGATCCTGAGTTAGCCGGTGTCAGAAAGGTCAGGGGAGCCTGGAGCTGGCACACTGTAATCCATACCTCTGGTTTAGTAACAGAGAAGCTAAATACTGAAGCCATGAACTGAAGAATTTAGTCTTTTTGGCCTGTTCCACAGTTAACCCATGGAGACACTTCTTTTACCATAAAGGAGACTAAACCAGTGAAAACATGCTCTCTTCTTTCCACCACATCCTTCCAATATATCCTTGTTTCTAAACTTGCTTGCCTCAATCTGATCTCTTTCCACAGACAGCAAGTTGTGCAATTTCTTTTTTACTGGCTGAACAATCAGGAACACTTCTATCCCCACAACTGCGCACCTGATAGAGGTCATTTCTCATGTTAATGATGTCATTGTAATTCAAATCGGGCATCACTTCCAAGAGGTTTTTCACCAGCTCAGCGTGAAGGTGGATAATTGCTAAATGAAGGACACTGAAACAAGCAAAAAACAGATTAATAAATTCACACTGTTTTCAAATTCAATAAAAAAGTTTCAAGGCTTTGCTGTAGATCTGACTGCATTCTAATATAAACACTTGACTATTAGAGATAATGATTCCAGCACTAAAATGAATCCCAATACTTAAAAAAGCAGGTCAGACAGTAACTGTTTATCCCCTCAATCACAAAAGCAAACTCAGGATTGCTTTTGCTGGCCCTCAGCATTACTTTACGACTAGGCTAATATACAAAATGTGTGGCACAAAATAATTATTTCAGAAATCCTCAGATTCCCTGCTGGTTTGCTGTTTTTTCATATTTTGAATTATGCAGCAGATAAACACTTCTTACTGTCAAAACCTTTCTGCAGAATTTCCACAAGCCTCTCTGCTACCAAAGCAGATTTTCCCTTGGGGGTTTCCCCAGATCTGTGGGTATTTCTTTATGTCGTTTTCAAACAGAAAAGTGACTAACAACCACAGAATTTGCAGGAGTGGCCAGAGGCATCATGCCAAAAAAGCACCTGTTTTGAGACCTGAGTGACTGCACTACAAGACACTTGACTTCTACTGGGTTAATGCAATGGCCCTTCCTGTGCACTCCTCCAAAGGCAGGTCCCTCACCACCAGCATGCGTGGCTGGATGTGCAATGGGCAGCAGGAAAAAGCAGGTTATGAATCCCATCACCTCTGTCCCACAGAGCTCCATTTGCCTTGCTACCTTAGGTTTTCATTTGGAAATCATGCCCTTTGTTTTGAAACATAACCTGCCAAGTGCTTCGTTGGTAGATGCTGACCAACTTCTAGACTCATCTTTTAGCAAGCTGCTGCTGACACATAATATCAACACAGGACATCTGGTGTGCCTGTTATGCCACTCCAGAAATACCTGAACAGTCTGAGATTTCCAGTTTTGTCAGAAAAATAAAAAGTTCCATGCCATTCAGGGCAAGGAGTCATCCTGAAATTGACACGGGAAGCAGTCAAAACCAGAAGATACTTTAAAAAATAGAAAAAGATAATTTACAAACTAAACTCATCCTTAAAGGGTCTTTGTTATTGATTCCGTATACTGCCACTGGAAGTATCATGGCACCTTCCCTCCTTCAACTCCGCTGTGCTGTTCAAACAGTCCCACCATTACTGGAAAAGTGCTGTTCCTCTGCTCTGATAGATGCTTTTTATTATGTTCTGTATCATAATGACATCTTATTTCCAAATTTCACTACAGAAACACATTTGTTCTTCTACTGCTTTTAGTTCTTGTTTTAGCAGGAAGTATTTTAATTTTACTGTACCATTATATGTGATGCTGCTGACTAGACCACAAAAGGTCAGTTCTGTTTCTTAAACATTCCTACATGAAAAAATGTATTTGAGCACCACTGTAGAGCCATCAGATATCTACAGAGAAGTGGTACTGGTATAAATACAATCACAGCCAGTGTTACTGAGTGTGCACTGTAAATATACGCTCATCACAGGTTGCTGGGGTCTGTCTCAAAGGCATAAATTGTTGACAACAAAGTTCTTTGAAATGCTTAAGCAAAAGCTTTTTAGTTGCCATATAATTTTAATTATTAAAGTGAAAATCAGGGCAATTTATTAATTAATTCTAACCTTTTTCTTCGCCCCCAAGAGAGCTGGAAGACAATCACCAAAGTTTTGCTTTGTCAAAAAGTTGTGAAGTAACACAGATTTATATTATGCTCACAGAATAAATCTATCTCAGGAGAAAGGCAACGTGACCTTGAGCCTTGCATTCTTGCAGGTACTTCTTGATCCAGCAAGAAAAAAACTATTAACCATCCTTCTAAAAAGTATTTTAAGTTGGTTAAAATGCCTTGCAAGTCCAAATCTGAGGAGCACTGTTTTGGTATTTAAATGCAGGGCCTACTTGCTCAGTACTCCTCTAACTCTCCCCCTAACTCTCCCCTTTGTTTTTTTAAACACAGAAGCTGTACTGTCCATAGCAGTTGTAGATTTTGTTGCTAACTCCCACCTTCTTCATATCCCTACTTATCTCAAAGCACACATTAGATTTCCAGTTGGAAAGCAAAGCTAGTAAAGGAGCTCCCTCTGATTGTGCAGTCCTCTGTCTGTAATTGGAGGCCTATTTTCACTGAAAATGGAGTGAAAGTGGTAACCTCTCTCCGAGTAATTGAACAGTGGGATACAGGTCTCGGTCACTTGAAATTTTCCTTCTAGTTAGACACCTTGAGGCTTATCTGGCTTCTACTGTTCAAAACACTACAATTTAAGGAAACAAAGGTGATTGCACAGGGTCTGCCAGCTAAAAAGTGAGGATGTAATAGTGTCACTTGCTTATTGAAGAGATTCTCTTTGCATTTGTTCAGAGTCACTTCTACTGAGTTTCATTTTAAGTAACTACTGATCATTAGTTCCTCACAGTACTTCACTCGGAGTTCCACAGAATCTTGATGGCTGTAGAGGAACTAAGTGGATTTCCACTCCAGCTCACATTATTGAAGGACTGATAAGCAAATATTAGCAACCAAGTCTGCCACAAACATCTGTGCAATCCCTTGGAAGACAACAGTACAGTACAGATGCAAGCAAGAGCAAAATAATGTCCTCTGGAAAGAACTTGGTGTCAGTAGGAGAAATGCAATATGGACACTCCAGCCACTGTTTTACATCTCCTGATGAGTCTCTTACTTGAAGCATCCTATGAAGTCTTAAGGACTTGCATGGAATAAAAAGCAGGGCATTCTCCTTCAGCACCAAGCTGATGACCCTCATACACTGTGTATCATGATGCAAGCACAGCAATTCACACTCGGTCAAGATTTTAAGTAAAAACGGGCAAAGAAACTCAAACTCACAACATGCTCAACATACCCTCAATGATCAGATTACTTTCTGACAGGTACTGGATCAATGAAGTTTATGGTGCACATGACTTCTTTGCAAATGAAACCAATGTCTAAATCACAGCTGTACCTATCCCAAACAGCAGAAAGAAGTGGTGTCAGCCATGACTGGCACCCGTGAGGGACAGAACAAATTGACTACACCATTCTGCCCTCAAACCCGTCGGTTTCAACCTAGCAAGTGCAGTGTGGTTAACTCACTTGTCCCCATTGTCATCCTGGACAGCGGTGAGATGACGCTGAGCTGCCAGCAGCATCTTCACATCTCCAGTTACAGCATAATCAAAGAGAGCGTTGCAGTGGCGCCTGGCAAGCTGCATGGCCTTCTCCAGGAACAGAGCACCTGCAACACAAAGTTTCCTCTTCATCAGCTCAGCTGCTTTCCTTGGAACACCACCTACCTTTGACAAGCATTTGTGCTGTCACAGAAATAGAAAGTGCAGACCACCATGCATTATTCAGAGGGAAGGAAAACTAAGGGCATGCTGAGCATTCAGGCAGCAGGAACCCTGAGAACAGTCAAATCTGGAAGCTCCCTCTGGTTTGACTGGCACTAAATTAACAGCACTGATGTGCAGTTATATGCAATGACACAAAAGGAGCAGAACTTGGATCTGGAACTTGCAGGTCCAAGTAGTTTTGCCTTGAGGAAGCTGAGGGACAGGAAGCCTGACTGACCCATCAGATATTGCAGAGAAGTTCAGAGAAAAGCTATTGAATAAATGCAGGGCTTTGCACTCCTTCTCCGACTCAAATCATGCAGTCTAGCCTGCTTTACAGCAGCAGCACAGAGCGTCTGTTCTTCTGTTTAAAACATTTCACTTTTTACAATGCTTAGTATTTCTATCCTGATTTTATAATTATAAAATGGACAGCCACTGACATTTCAAAAAGCAGAAGTTGTCATGGTGGGGAGGCAAAAGGGAGAAAAGGGAGAAAAGAAACTCATTTGCGGAAAAAAGTAACTCTAGCTGCTCTGTCAATACTTTTGTGGTTGTGTATCAGCAAGAAACTAGTGAAAATGAAAACAGATGAGCTCTGAAAGACAACGTCATTCTGTGAAACAGTATCATCTGAAACCAGCCTGTATTTTGAACAGTTTCATGTTTCTATAAAACCTTGTAAGGTTGGAAATTACAAAGTGCAAACAAGTACAACAGACTGTGTCATTTAAAGCACACAGGGGGAGACAATAGCCAGGATTTCCAGTTACACAAAACCAGGCATTTAGACTGGGTCAGAAGCATATCCCTGATGAACATGAACACATCATTGCTGTAAGGCAAAGACTTACTCAGCTATCCATGAAGCTTATTGTTCTGGCCAGTATATCCCTGTGGCTGCTGTAATATATGCCTGGGTTGATGGATTTATATTTGCTTATTTTTGCTATTTACACTACATGTGCTATATTCGGGGTAAAGGGTGTTAAGCAATTAATTATTTTCTCATTATACACATTTCCAAAGATCAGAGAACTGGATGTTGAAACTCCCTCGTTTTCCATATCAAACACAGAGGAAAGATACTCTTGAAAATACTACATACATCTTGAAGCTAATACCCAAATGATCTAGCCTGCAGGAACTATTTTATGGAGCCTGTTCTTCTGCACCAATTCTTTATATAATCTGGAGTTAGAAATTGCCTCCTTCCATGCCATTGCAATAGAAAAAAAAAAGTCAACTTCCTGCCTACAATATTAATTTCTTAGAAAACAGGTAAACAATTCAGACCCCTCCTTCACAACAGCTACATGGACATTATTACTTCTTCATATCAGCACAAGATTTTGTTCTCTGAACCAGTCACTGGATTTATAACAACCAACAAACAGCAGGTTGCTTCAGTTTTTCTCAAGAGCACCATCCATTCTCAGATTAAAGAAGCTACACTGTGGAGGTGTTTACAACTACAGACCATCTCCTGTGCCACTTGGATTCCCAAGCCACAGTTTCTAGTCCTGTTAATAGCAAGTGTCAGACAGGTCTGACACATACAAGGTACTGTGCTCTCTCCCTGATCCAGAGAATAACAAAAGTGGTCTAGATCATGTTGCGCTTGGTAAAAAACAGAACCAAAAAATTCCTTTGTGCTGAATTCCTACCACTACCATGTGTCCCTAGTCCCACTACTGTTTTTTCATTTGATACTAAGCACAATTACTCAAATCCTTTAAAAAAAATCCAGGAAATGCATGTCTTGCTGTCTGGGCAAGGGTGATTTGTAGCCTTTATATATAACTGCTGTTAAACCAGTTCTGTTGACTACCCTTGCCTTCCTCCTCCTTTTGTTTTGTTGCCTGAAATAAAAAGACAAAACCCCTTGCAACAGTACTAAAATGGTAAGATAAAAAAGCAGTTCTTTATTAGAAGCTTCCAAGTGTGTCCATAGCTATGGGCTGTGGGCACACCCAGTAATAGATTTCTATAGTTTTTGTAAGTTCAAGAAATTATCCTATGTAACAAATGTTGTCCAATTAGGAGAGCAGTTGGTTAGGTAATTTTTCCCCCAGGTACTGCCCCACTGGAGTTGGTCCTGAGCTTCTTTGCCACACTTCTTGTTATGTCTTCTAAGATTCTGCTTGGAAAACAAAATGTTCTGCTTGTAGGTCCTCTACTTGAAAATAAGACTGAACAGCATTTCAGGAGTGTGTTAGAAGGTTAGCTTATTATTCTAAAATCTAAGAGAAAGTGTAGGAAAAGTACTTATACAGGAACTGTATAAGCACATATTAATGATCTACAAAGCTACGAATACATGAGAAAACCAAAAATTTTTAGGTTTTTAGTTTGACATGTAACACTTTGCTACTGCAGTTATTTTACTATGTATTAGCCAAATGGTAACAGATACCTTCACATTTTAAATTCAAGCCTATAATGCTAATTTGCACACAATTCAATAGTGTTGCAGGGAAGACCTACTGCAAGTCATACTAACATCCATTAACTCATCGATTAAAGTCTCTCAATTATCAAAAGCCAAGTCAACTGCCGAGTAATATTCCCTGTGCCTTCACTGCTTGCAGCATTCCTTCCTCACAGTTTATTCAAAGTCAGTGTTAAACATGCCCAGCAGGCAAAGTTGTCTCATCTCCTTTCGTGACAAGCAAGTATCCAGTGGCAGTACAAAGGTGGAAGGTTATTTACAGAACTAGGTATGGGGAAGGACCTTGGATCTTGGGGAATGGAATCCCTCCTGTTTCCTCCAGGAGGCATTACCATGTTCTGAACACAGCAAGCAGACATTTTTGGAGTTTCCAAACCTTTAATGCTTGCTTTGCAGTACTGCAGTTTGATTTACCCTAAATACATTTACTTGTTCACTTACCCTGCCACCTGCAATCTGCTTCGCTTACTTCAGTCTTACAGGAAAAAACAGAATCCTCCTTTTTCTCATTAAGAGCAGACGTTCGGCATTCAGTCCTCTCCACAGTTTCCACCTTCACATCACGTTTCATGTCCCATTCGTCACTTTGTTTATCACAGCTCTTTCTGTCTTGTTCAGTTGTGCAATTTGATAGACCTTCTAACAAAAAGTCGAATCATTAAAGTCTGGTACTGTTGCTTTTTTAAATACAGATGATAAAACTCAACTAGACAAAACCAATCTGAAATGATCTTCCTATTTGAAGAAACCAAGAGTGTCCTTATTATGTTCTCTGGGCTATGGGGTAGTTACAGACTGTAGCAACAAAGGAAGATGTATTTTCTGTGGTCTAGTCTTGGGTCATCTGCAATCAGCACATTTAAGCAATCAAGAGGGCTATTGCTTGAAACAATACACTGAATACAGAAGGGCATGGAGGGTTTTGGTGACTGCTTCTCAGGACTGCACAATAAGAAGGAACTACACTTGGAGAGGAAAAAAGAGAAGCAGGGCTGTATAAGCTACACAAACCTCTCTGCTGACAGAGGTTTGAGAAGAGGCCCTCTCCAGGATGCTTGGCTAGACCTGCCTGATACTTTGGCTCATACTATAGAAGAAAATACACGTGAAATTCAGTTCAACTGTTGGAAGAAAGACATTTATGCTGTACCATGTTTCATGCCAGCATTGGACTTTGTTGTGCCAGGATGGAAATGCATCCCCCCAAAAGCAGAGTATCCATATGAAGGAAAACTGAACCCTAAAAAAAGAAAAAAGATTAAGAATTAATAGAATTACATCCTAAAACAATGAGAACACCATCTAGAAGAACACTGAACCTAAATAAATGAGTTTTTGTTTTCTGCATACCTTCTGCTTTATTCCAGCCAATTAATTTTCCAGGCTAAAAGTTAGCTCTCCCCTACCCCTTCAAAAATCCAAAAAAATTCTAGATGGTTGGCTAGGACTCTCTGTCCCAACATCCATAACACCACACAAATGTAGTATCACTATGTCTTTCCTCTAGAACTCAACTGAGACATCACAAGCTGCCTCTGTGCTTTTGAATCTTTGTGATACAACATATTTGTATTCTGGTTTTATGCTACACATGTGCTGCCAGCAACACATGTAGCAATTTGAAAACGCCTGCTCTATTCTTGCTCTAAAAAAAGGGCTGAGGTTCAGGTGACATTTTCTGATCCATAGGTTTTTAATGCTCTGCTGCAAGAACCAAAGCAATGCTCTCATGATCCTGCTTACCAGATATATTCTGACTTCAATAGATAGAGCACAGTAGAAAATTTACTAAAGAGTATCTCCAATTTTTTAACAGTTCTTTTTAACAGGGTTAATTTGCCAAATTCTACTCATAGTCCAAGAAACAATTCAAAACCTGTTTAATTTTAGACACCCAAAATGATAGTTAACTGAGCTATTTCATGAATTTCAGTGCCTCCAAGGCCCTAGGAAGCAACAAAGCTTCCAAAGTGAGATGGCAAACGGGATGATGAAGTGTTCAGAATAAGGAGATGCTTGACTGAATTGAGTAACAGTAGAATAAAGGCAACAGAGTCAGATCCTATATGCCTAGGAGAGAAAATCCTCTTTACATTTAAAAAATTAGCATAAACATCTGTCCTGCTCTCAAAGTAGAACCCTTTTCCCTCTTTTCCCAAAACCTCTGCCTTACCAGAGCCAGCACTGCCACCTGCCCCTCCATACATGCCACCACCTCCGGTGCCACTGCCTCCCCCATAGCCATCGGAGAAGTTCGGCATGAGCTTCTGTCGCTTCCTTTGCACTTCTTCTTTATCTGGGATGGAAGGAATAGAGAGAACAGGGAGTCAGTCCTGCTGGTGGCAGGCACAGCACAGACTGTGCATACAGAAAGCATCACTACAGTTTTTAGTTTATAAAGGAAAATGCAGAGTGTGGTGGAAGAGTCAACTTTCCTCAAGCTCCAAATAGCAGAAAATGTTTGTATATATTGGAGCAGAGAGAATTCCTCTGAGAAACAAGCCAGTGCCAAGTCCCCAGTCAGACCCGCAGCATTGCTTAGGCCTCCTAGGTCTCTTCAGCTGTGTCACTGCCTTGTGCTCGGGGGACATGTGCAGAGATGTCCTGGGGGGCTCTGACCTTCCTTTAAAAGTGTCTCATGTACTTAGAGCCCTGGAGATCAGTGCACCCAAAATTCTTCAATGTCTAAGCCAAGTCATGAATCAGCACAAGTACTCTGAACCTCAAATTTGTTGAAGAAAATTTGCCTTTGGGGAATATAAGCATAGGCTCTTCTTCTAAGAAAATCTATTTCAGAAATGGAGCCTTATCAGAGGATCACAAGGCACTTTTGAGTTTCAACAGTGCAGTGTACCTGCAGTGCCCTTTGAACTATTTTTTTAAGTAATGGCAAGAAATGGTGAAAACCATGCTTGCTTGAAATGATTTACTTAAAATACCATAACAGCCACTAGAACAAAGACAACTTATTTTCAGGCAGGCACATATTACTGTCAAACCATGCTGAGCAGCAGGAGTAAAAAAAAGCCTAAACTTATTTTATAGTGTAAGTACAAAATAAGACTTAGTCCCCCTGGAAAGCAAAACACAAAGATTTAAAAGGACTATCCCAATGACTGGGGAAAGTAAAAATGTCATGATAAAAGCTACAAAAATATGGATACAAACATTACATGGGTTAAAATCCAGTAGAACTGTTGAGAAAAGAACAAAATACCATTTGTTTATTAAACCATCTAGTAGTTTTCAACAGTCGTATGACAAAAAGAAATTTAATGCACAGGCACATCAGTCAGTGCATCAGATGAGACAGCTGAATACATGAAACAGTGCACTGACAAAGTCACGTGCATTGTTTCCAGGTACACATGATGTGTAAGTATGTATGCATGCACACATCAGGTATACTCACACTGACGAGGAGAGAAAACTCTAGAGAGCAATCTAGTCAGAGAAACACAAAAAATCCACATACACATGTCTAAGTTTGTGGGAACATTTGCAACAAGGTAAAAATATAGTTCCTAAATGGTAATTTCATGATGAGGTTGTATAGGGGATCTGAAAATGCACATAATGTTGAATTAATTTCACTCAGTTAAGAGGCACGTAAAAGAGGTTTGCTTCAAATCTGGCAACATTGCTCTGCAGCTAAACACTTCATTTCCCTTCAGATCTGTGCAAGAGGTTCCTGAAATCATTACCAAGAAGAAATCCTCCGGCAACTCTAGAAGCTCTTGTGAATTCATGCTTTCTGCTAATTTGTTCTAACAGCTGTGAAGCAGGCTCACTTGTACCACCACCTCCTCAGCTCTCCTGAGTCTCTCACCACTAATGCACATTTACTTTAGAGACTTTGACAGGGAATTTATTTCAACACCCTCGGCACAGAAAACATTCCAGATTAGAATTCAGTAGTGTAACCTGCAGGCAGGTAAATTGCTAAGCAGAAAGATAATCTTACTACAATGAAACACCAATTATGACTTGGGCCTCGAGGCATTTCTATGTCATCAACATTATTGGTATTTAAAACCATGACTGCCAATGTCATTCCTGTCAAACATTTCAAATGCAGACTTCAAAGGGCACAGATCTGCTAATTAAACTTCTTTTCACTAATAATTTAGAAGCAGATCCAATACTGACTATTCTACTTCTGCTAAACAACTAAAAGTTTAAACCAGAGACTGAGACAGCACTTTCCCTGCTCTCACAAGAAATGTCTTGGGCTTACTTAACTAGTACAGGTAATTTAAAAATTCTGAAACATCAGTGACATTGGCACGGTGGTAAAAGGTGAGAACTGCAAAATAGGTATCCTTTCCACTAGGCACCAAACAAGTTTTGGTTTAGGGTTTTATCTGAAAGTACTGACAGTAAAATCTCTTCAAGTACTATTTGGCAGAAACCCAGAGGAAGAGTGCCATCTACTGTATGGGAAGGCATGTGTGCATATAGGGAATCTGCAAGGAACAAGCCTCACTCAGAAAATACGCATGGATTTACTGTCAACCAGTCCTACACCACCACCTACAAAACCCATTATAAACCTACCACACTGCATATTGACTCTGCCCAAAACAAAGAGGCAAATATATCTTCTAAAAATAATGGTTAAAACCAAAAATTCCTCACCCAACCAGTTCTATCTTATTAAAAACATTCCTAGGGACCCTAGAGTTTCCATTCCCAATCTATAAAATGGGTTTAATGAGTTACCTTTGATTTCTGGATAGTAGAGAAAAGGCTTTGGTTCACTTGTTTCTAGATCAGATTTCCTACGCAGTTGTACAAATACAGATGCTGGTTTTGTGATATTGACATCTCGATACTTGGGTGTTTTAAACACAATAGCAAACTGTGAAGGAAACAAAGATAAGCATGTCTATCACAGAGCATGGCTTTTGACAACTTGGCTTTTACATTTGCGCTATTTTGAAGGTGTTGGTTTAGGGGTTGGGAGGCGAAAGTTCAGAACAAAGGACTGTTACAACAATAAACTTACTTTTCAGTTTCACTTCTGAGGTTGACTGCTAAAGCCTTTTGGGAAAGGCAGAACTGCCATGCTAAGTGCCACCACATCCCACATGTCAGTACTGCACTGTTTGTCCCCTCCTCCTTTAGCATCTCTTCTGTGGCTTTCTCAGTGTGTTCACAGGAGCTCTCAGAGCTGTTTATATAGCCTACCCGAATTTACAGGGGTGCATGTTAGAGCAATGGGGCTTTCTCCTAATTTTCTTGCACTGTATTCCTAGTTACCTAACAGATGTCTTTTAAGAACTGTTAAGTTCTTATTATTATTAGGAAGCAACAAACCAAAGAGGAGGTCAGCACAGGATACAGATGCTTTTCCACAATTTACAAGCTACAATATAATCCTAGCTTACAGAGATGGGACAATCATTGACAAAGGACCAATGCTCTGTTACTTACCTGTCTGTGTACATCTGTAGGAGAAAAATCTCCAAAACCTTCCCACATACCACCATTCTCATCCTCTTCATAGAAACGTATTTGAATATCATCTGCAAAGAATGAAAGAAACACTCTGAGATGTTTGTGCATTTGTTTAACCTTTGGCTTATGGTTATTTCAGATAAAAATCAACATGGTTATTTTTTGGCTGGATGAAAACACTACACAATACATCAATTACCTTTATCTGTTTTATGAAAACAGCAGAAATAACCCATTTAAAACAAGAAGTTTACATCAACCTAATCCTAATGGCTTCACTGAAGTTGCTATTTACTAAGCTGTAAAAAGAGAACTAGGTTCACATCATCTTCCTATTCTAGGGTTATAAAACATTCCAGAGGAGCCTTATTTGGAACAAACATGTAAGGAGGGGAGAACTCAAAAGAGTGAAATGTAGAAACCACCCTCTCTCCTCCAACAGTTTCAGTTCAAAAAACTGCAGCAAAACCTGAAGTGCCACAGTTCAAGTTCCGCTTGCTGCTGGCAGAGTGCCACAGTGGAGCTGCAGCTCAGAGTTGTCAGGGGGTGTGAGCAAGCAGCGTGTCAGCAGGGATCCTTCACCCTCCAAACAGCACAGGCCAGAAACATGGCATTTGGCTTCTGCTCCTCTAAACAACTTTTCTTTCATTCTCTTTGTATTTATTTATTTATATTTTTAGGAGAAGCATCCCACTAGTAAATTCTTTCCTAGTGAAGAAAACCTAGAAAAAGCCAATTGTCTCTTAGGGTGACTGGTGCAGGACAAGCTTCTGTAGCAGACAGACTGCTTCCCCTGGTCCCCCACCTGCTAGTCTCAAGATTGTGAACCACCACTTCCAGTCCTGCTGTCCTGCATGCTCAAGTTCCTTCACACAGGAGGTTTCTGAAGGCAGTGAGGTCAGGGGAAACCCCAGTCTGGCGGAGGGGAAACCCCACCTCAGGGCTTCCACTGAGTCAGACTTTTATTTATTTATTTTGTGCGTAAGAGTTGCGTTTTTTCTCATCCTCCTGATGGCAGAGCATAGATGCACTATTAAAGGAAAATAACTCTCTCAAAGTCCCTAAATGCCCCCAAAGCTTTCTCTCTTCCCTAAGTGGTAGAAAGGCATTTACAAGAAAGAGAGATGGAAAAGACAGTTAGCACCAACGGAAAATGTCACTGTGGTTTTAACAACATAAGCAGGGACTGATTCCAAACAGATGAGAATAGGGCTCACCAAGTCGGCAACATCCACTCTACCATGTAATCTACACCAGGGTATCTCAAGTACTACCTGTAGCCGAAAAATCCAAAGATCTTCCTCACTCCCATCTTTTTTCTTTTTACTTCGCCCAAATAGAACCAACCACATTTAACCATTACCTTCCAATAAAAAAGCAAAGTATGCTAATCCACACTGCTGAATTCTCACACATTCAAAGCCATGAGCAGAGATTGAAAATGAACCTTACTCTATTTACACTAAGTAACCTCTACCATAAGCATATACATAAGAATGAAGTTATTAGCAGCAGTGCTGAACACATTAAGCTCCCATCCATGGTTAACAGAGAATACTCATACTTACTCTTTACAATCAGGAACTTAATAATAAATCAGAAACTTTAGAGTAATTCAGAGCAGGTGTTAGTTAACAGAGTCAAACATCACCCAGCACCCACTAGCCCCCAAAATTCCATGAACATGGGCAAGGGCAGAAACCTGAGAAGAACAAAGATGATCACATGGTCTCTGTGGAGGCAAGAGAAGCTGAATTTGCTTTGCAAGAGATTATTTTGATTTATTAAATCTCTGGACTGCTGTTTTGACTTCCAGAAAGGCTGAGTGCTTACAAATCCTGCTGCACTACTGGGGTGGGATAACACTAAAGACAGCACAGCAGGCTTCCTGTGTACTCCAGATGAACACCCTGGTGTGCCTTACAATACTTGTGACTCTTACCTTTCTGAACCTTGTCACAGAGCAGGTAAATCTCTTCCCCTCCTGTCACACACCCTGCTGTTCTGTCCATTCTTACAATTTTCAGGTTGGAGGCATTGGGAGCTTCTATTGAAAGGGAAGATGAAAAAAAAAGCCACTTACTTTTGTAACAGATTCAGACTTAAAAAAAACCAACCAAGCACAACACACAGAAATGCAATAGAAAGACAAGCTTCCAATACAACCTATCTGAATTTGTTTTTGGCCAGTGTACTGGACAGTAATAAAAAAAGCCCACCTCCACAGATCCTAGTAGAGGCATCAATAGACAACTATTGGCCTTCAAGACAGAACTACCGTCTGATAAGTGAAAGCAGCTGTGACAGGCAAGTTATGCTATCACAAGTTATGTCTGTTCTCTGAAGGCCTGAATGGTGCCAATGAAGTATTAAAAAAAAACCCCAAACAAAACCCAAGAAAAATCTTCTGAAATTAGCAATCAAGAATTCACCTTGGGTGATCAGAAAGTAGTGACTAACATCTGTGTAGCAACTTACAACAGCAGAAGCATGCATACATGTTTGTCTCCTTAGTTTAGGGCAGAATTTTTGACCTCATTACATTTCCTAATTAACAGCAAGGCAGAGACTATAGTAGAACAGTTGCATTTAATACCTTTGGATGTAGACTTTGTCCTTATAAAGCAATAATATAGACAACAGTGGTGCACAAAGGAAAAAAAGGTACTTTTTCTGAGTCATTGCAGAATGACTATCAAGAACATGGGAATCCACAGCCTCAGGAAGGAAAACTCAGGCAGCAGAAAGGGTTCAAGTAAGATGAGTCAGTATAATTTAACAGCACAGAGGAAAACATGAAGTGAAAAAATTCTCTTAGAAAAAAGACAAATAGAGGAATGCTCTAAAAAATACTGACAGATCTAAAGGAAATTGATTGAGAACTCTGGCTGCGTTATCATTTAAAATACGGACAAGCAGATGGTCTGCAAAACTGAAAGGTGTCAAATTCTCAACTAAGACAGAAGTAAAATTTTTTTCCCTCACATCTCATGTAACAAATATTTCATCATGGAAAGTAACTGAAATTTCTGCAAAATTCAAGCCTTTCTTATGGACACAAGAAGAACTTACAAAATCCTCATAATAAAAGTAGTAGGATTAAATATGTTAACAGCAAAATAAAATCTTCCTCTATGGTTTACATCACCATCTATTAAAACCAGAACGATACTGTATGTACATGCACAGACATAGGGCTGATTATCCATGGGCTAATGGATATTTATCAAATACTGAGCAGGCAGGGCTAGATGAATCCATGTACAGCAATATCTACCTGACATTTCTATGTGTACAAAAGGCTGCCCCTTATGAAAAAAGTAATTAAAGCCAAATATACTTACTGCTGTCATATATTGCATCTGATATAACGGGATCAAGTTTCCGTGTGAAGCTGCCGTTGCTGTCGGGGAGAAAGGCTGTGAACATGAGCCGCACCACACTGAGATCCATCTCCTTGGTCTGCTGGATGGCTGCCTGACGGATGATTTCTCTCTCCCGTTCTGGAATTGACAGAAGAATTAACACAAAAGATAGGGCATGCTTAACAAAACAGAGAGAACAAACACTCAAAGGCATCGAGAGTGAGGAAATGTCTTCTTTTACATTTAGCATCCATTGGGTTTTCCCTTTCTGAGCAGAGTGGAGCAGCTATTCAAATTATACTGTGTTCATCTTGCAGTTTGTGTATCAGATCTTATTTAAGTTACATAATTAAAAGACAGTAAATTACTATTTTCTGCTCTCAGTTTATAAAGGTTGTGTGTCCACTAAGGACACCAGAATTCCTGGTGTTAAGAGTGATAAAAAGACAGCTGACCCCTCTATACAGTACCTGAAAGCAAAGCAGACCAAAGGTTTTACAGTGATATGGGTGAAATGCAGCTGAATAAACAGCATTCTCAAAAGGAGGTTCCTAAGTTAATTAAGGATATCATGTTTTGCTGCAATAATCCAAAATTACTCTATTTTAGAGTTCATTAAATGGCATAAGAGCAATGGAATACAGGTGCAGAGGTTGGTACAGGTAGCTGTGGAAGGAAGTTTCTCCATTCTCGTTTATGTGTTGACAGCAAATTCCTTTCAGATTCCCTAAAACATGGTAACAATGGACCACCTCTTAAAAGCACACAGACATTGGCTGTTGTCCTACACAAGGTCTTTTTCTAGCTAGGAATCTATATTTTCACAATATCAGCCTGGTTTTAGTAACAGACCAATTAAAACCAGGCCCTCATTTCCACATACCAGTTAGCTGCCTGTCTCCACATCCTTCTGCCTGCAGATAGCTGAGTTCCGGATGCACCAGGAGTCCCGGGTTATATCCCTTCTTGCAAGCATCTATCATGCGTGTTTCCAGAGTTTCAAATACTTTCTTCTTCGTGACATGGAGTATTCCAAGATTTGCAAACCTGCCAAATTTTGATGGGGAGAAGTATTTTCTTAATGCTTTAGGCCAGACTTGCAGCAAGCAGCCTTTCTCTTACCAGAGGCAGCTACACAACCCAAGTCTACAGAAGGACTCTACAGGCTTACTTAGGCACTATGAGTGTTTCAGGGAGAATTTTCCATTGAGAAAAATTCAGTCAAGATCACAAAATGTACAAAATGTGCAATATTATATGACAGCTATCATATGGATGCACTTTCCTATGGCATAAGTAGTAACCTGTCAGGTTTCAGACTTCCACTGGGAAAGCAATTTACAAAACATTGGAAAATCTGGTAGTCACAGTTTGTTTGCTGCATCTTGGCAATGACATCATTCTGTATATCTGCTAAGCAGAGCAACTGCTCAGAGTATGGTTTGGAGAGCAAGCTAAGAAGCTGAAAACAGTGCAATATTTTCCAAACGAAATGTTTTAAGCAAGGCTCTGGTCATTCTGCAAGACACTTTGACTATTTATTTGAAAGAGAATTTCCATAATACAAGGTGTGCTTTTGTAAAAATCTCCTGGCACACTGAAAAATCAATTAGATCTGGGAGTGTGAAAACAAGACAATAACTCAGTTTTCATATGGGTCAAGTGAGGACAGGAAAGCTGGTTCTAAACATCTGATGAAAAACAAGACAGGTTAGAAAATGAGCCAAACTTTTCAAGATGAAAAGGAGCATTTGAAATAAAGCTATTTAAATTGCTGTGCATTGTAAAGTCAGTGCACTGGGCTTGGACATCAAAAGTTACAGTTTAAAAGAATCTCTCTCTCTCAACCTTCTCAACTTTTTAAACTTCATCATCTTCACCAACAAAGACATTCTTGAGATCACAGAACTAAAACTCGCAGCCAGCATGAAACCTGATCTACGCCTCAAAACGTGGTTGGGAGCTTCAGCTCCATTTACCGATATAAACAATTATTCTTTCAAATTAAACAAGAACAGGCCAACTACAATGTCACTACAATCTTTCTGCTTTAAACTTTAGAGGTTTGATTTATGCAGTATTTTCATGTTTATACCTGTCCTGCATTAATTTCAAATTTACTAATCCTATTTTCTTAATGCTTTCCATTAAATTTCTGACAGGTTTCAATAGAAGTAAAATATTGATCAAAAGATGTAACAAGATGGTAATTTTAATCTCTTCTCTGAACAAAACTACTTGCATTTTAAAAAATCGATTTACAATGGATTTAATGGATTTACAATACTAATTTGAACTGTACACCAAGAGATTAAAACTGTACAAATTCTAAGTAAAAATTAGTTACTCAAATTTATTTAGCTTACTTTGGGTGAATTCTGCAAAGGTGAACAAAAATCCCATTCAATTTTCTATTTATGACACAAAAAAACTCAGAGATCAGAGCGCATAGACAAGTGTTCCACAGAACTGCCTCCTGGGGTATTTCTGTATTACCTCTTAGAGTGCTGATGCTTCCCCCACAGCTCAGGTTTCTAGAGCAATCCCCAGACTTACCCTACAACCATGTCCTTGGGTCCTGCGGTAACCGTGCACACTCCGTCTTCGCAGAATTTACCCACCAAGCTGTGAGCATGTAAGTGGACGTATTTCCCATTAGTTACTAACTGCACAATTACTTTTGCAGGTCCAACATAATTGCAGATCTGTAAATAAATACAAAAAATGTGGGATAGTTTGCTTACCATTTTTAAAATGGAACAATTAATGATTCCAGGTGAGTATTTTCTGTCAGTTAAGTACAATCAAGTTTATGTAGGAGAAATGCATATGCATTTCTTCATGAAATACAAATGGCAAACTAACTGTACCAGATCATCACTTTCTTTTGCAATTAAACTTGACATGCAAATGGCAGAAGTACTGACCAAAAAAGCTAACGGAAAGCCTCATCTATTTCCTAAAACATGAATATCACTTTTATGTTCTGGCCATTTACTCCACATGGCTCACCTTAAGTTTCAATCAGTACATTGAATTCACAATAAACATTGTTACCTATTAAGAAACATATAGAAAATTAACCTAAAACCCCTGCATTCTTTTGCTCAATTTGGAAAGACTTTAAAAATTATTTTTAAACATTACGATTCTGATTGCTATAAAACATTTTGGCCGCATTACAATGACTCCTGAGGTAGAGAGTTTACAGTGAATAAATTCTATATTAATAGGCATTTTGCTAGTTCAATGTACTGCATCAACACATACTACTCAGTCCAGTAAATACCTCCCTCAGGTGTACACAAGGATATGTAATAAATTTCCACCTAGGATTTTGCTAGATTAGAACTACGACAAACTGTGTGCTTTCTTTCACATACCCAACTCTGAAAGCCTACAGAGCTTTTTCCCCCTTGCCACAGTTTCTAATCACCACACATTTTAACAGCTTTTAATAAAACACAATGCCTCAAAAACACATCTAAAATTACTAATAGCATACCATAGTGGTAAGTTATTTGCTTTACATATATTATTTAGAATTTTATTTTCTTTCCTCACTCCAAGGCAGTTATGGGTTATGCACCACTTTCAAATTATGCTGAACATAAAATTACCCCACTTTTAAAAAGCAAACATTACCTTCCCTTTCAATTCACTTAATTAACCCTTTTATCAATGTTGGGCTTTTCCCCCTCCTCCTCTGATTTTTCTTCTAATTTGCCTAGGGCCAAGTTCTTTGTATTACAGCAGTTTATAGATCTAATCAACCAAGGTATTAAAGGATCACGATAAACATTAAAGTGATGAATCAGTGAAGAACGGAATATTTAAGGTTATATTGTTGATTAAATGCTGATAGCGAGGGATTTCACCACATTACTGAGTCCTGCTAGTTTCCTTCACTCCAGTTAACCCCTCTCTTGAACCCATTCCATCACAGCTGAAACACTTTGCATACGCACATTGCATGCCCTCCCTGCCTACCTATTCACTGCTGAAAGCAAAAAAAATCCCAACTACGAAAAAGTTGTTCCAAGAGGAACAGGCATGCAAAAACCATCTCATTACCCACTCTTACTGGTTAACTGGATTGACTGGTTAATGACTCCTACTGGTTAACTGTATAGTACTGCAGAAACGTGCATTTTACAAGTGGCAGTTTCTAAAATACAAGACTTAGAGTGCTCATGTTTCCACATGGAAATCTGGACTGAAACAGTACAGAGATGCAGGATAATCACTACTGAACTATTTCTGTCATTTACCAGCAGGGAAAAAATTCCTATGTACCTTTCACAAAGTCATCTGAAAATAAAAACTACTGTGTTTGGTGCTATGTGTGACAGTATGTCACCACCACTGCTACAATTACCTTTTCAAAAAGGTAGCTTTAAAAAAATTCTTCTCATTTTACCCCTCACTCAGCCATACTACAAAGCTCCCAGCACATCTGTAGTGCTATATTCACTATGAATAACATCGATGTTCTAGTATCACATCAGAAAAGTTCAAGTCAATCCTCCACCAGTTGTAGAAACCACAGTGAAACTGGAGGCAGGACTTGCTGCACGTCAAGGACTTTCCAGCCTCTGAAAGCACAACACAGAACTGCAGTGGTAACCAGATTGCAATCTGCCCCTGTTACTCAGCTCAGCATGATCTTTGCAGTCTTTCTCTCAGGGGAAAAAACAAGAGGGCTCTTAAAACGTGATACCTTATGTAGGTCATAAGGCAAGAAAGGACTATTTTTGTCATCCTGTCTGATGTCCTGTGCAGCAAAAGGGACAGAATGTCTCTGAATTGCCTTCTACCTTTATTTCTTGTAAATAGACTTTCCTACTTGATTTTGAGTCATCTGGGGTAACTTGGTGCCCAGGAAAATAGTCTGAGTGGTTAAATATCCTTATTTACCATAAATTAAGTCTGAAATAACTTTTCAATGTCTTTGAATCATGTCACAATTTCAGAATAATTTTAAATCAATTCTGGCCACTCAGGTATACAAGTAACTCTCAGCTTTTGCACAGCAACTTGAGAAACACTGTCAAAGGCCTGAAAAGGTAGAAGATATGTTACAATGCAGAATAGGGATCATGGTTTTGACATAAAAACAGATTCAGCATGAGGGGAGATAGCATGTGGATACTCTACGGCTCAAAATCAGAGCTGTGATCCAAAAAAATAGCTGCTAAACTTCAAATTAAAGGTGAGTGGAACAAAGAAAAGGAGTTCCTCGGCATAGTATAGCTGTAACACTTGATTATATCCTGTACCTGAAACAGCATTCAATTGATCTGATAAAGTTAAAAGGCTGCAGGCTTACATTTATCTGCTCTTTTTGTTTGAGAGATTTGTCTGAAAGATTAAAAGGACCCTGTGAACTTGAAATCGAGTAAATTTCAAAATGAGTAGAAAGTTTTTTCAGTTATTTCATGTTCTCTTGCAATTCAGATCCCAGCCTATTTGTATGGGTTCCAAAACTTTACAAAAACTTTATAAGAATATTTTCATACTTCAAAGATGTTTTTTCCAGTTACTCTTATAAGCAAGAAATGAAACCAATTGGTCAACAACAGGAGCAAATGATAGAAAAGACCATGTCAAACCTATAATGTCAGCATTACAAAAGCACCTATTCCTCTTTCCAATCCCTTTGTTAGAGCAACTACAGCCCCAGTTCTGCTTATCCTTCAGAGTGTGACCACTGTTGTCCTCAATATGCACGCGCAAGAAGTGTTCCAAAGATGAGGCATCACTCACTCTTCATAAACAGCCTGTTTTCACAGAGCAGTATCTCTCTTTTTTTCAGTTGCTAATTAAAGACAAAATATTTCAGATGTGGTACGGATCTTTTAGGCAACTGAATACTTACTTAATAGAATTAAGAAAAAGCAATGTAAAGTAATTTAAACCAATGGGAGCTGAAGAGCTGATCCTCTGACTGTGAGGTCACTCTAATGACAAAAATACAGAGCTAGGTGCTCTGCTTTACAAGCCCAACCAAAGACATTCAGTGCCTTCTATTCAGCCAAATCAGCCTTACCAGTAAAAAACTCAAATCTCACTGAATTTAGCTTCAGTTGAATTTGATTCAGTACAGATTTTCAAGATTTATACCAAAAAGTCTGCTTATTATTGTCTCATGTTTATTCCTTAATTCAGCTGTTGGGTGATTTTTTTAACTTGTAATCAGCAATCTATATCACTTTACATTTAACTCCTGTTGGGGGGGAAGCAAATAAAATATGCTCTTTTAGTCATCAAGGCTCATTAGCAAAGTAACTTGACTAATTTTTCATAAATTCTCCTCCTGAACTTGAAGTAATTGTGCTGAAATCCCTGATTTCAAGAAGAACTCTTATCTCCAAATGGAGATATAATTTGGGATAGCCTCAGGACATGACTGGCTGGGCAGTTTTG
Source organism: Catharus ustulatus (assembly GCF_009819885.2). Lineage (NCBI taxonomy): Eukaryota > Metazoa > Chordata > Aves > Passeriformes > Turdidae > Catharus > Catharus ustulatus. The sequence continues at coordinate 22,914,176 of NC_046225.1, read as the reverse complement.
CCTGGTGGTCTGGTCAGGGCTGCGTGCAGCTTCGGTTCACAAGCCAAAGTGCTTCATGCCCAAACTCTTCTGCAGAGAGATGGTGCTCTTTAGCTCGGGCACACCTCTGAACTCCGGGCTGGAGCTCATTTACATCCAGCTCACAAAGAACACTGAACTAGAGACTGCAGCCACCCACGTAGATTTGCCCCCAAGGAGACGAAAATTGAGGACATTTCCTTTACCCCCCTGTTTGCAGCAAGTTCTTGTCACACCTAACACTGGATCAAGCACTCAGTCTAAAATATGGATGTGCCCACACTAACAGCAGTATGCAAGATCAGAACACACATGATAAACATGTACGGCCAGTGGAAATTGTTTGCATGAGCTTTCTCACATTTTTTCAAATACAAAAAACTCAAGCAAATGATAAATAAAAAAATTAGACAGTTAAGTATGGTGGTGATAATATTAGACTTTGCTGTTTTATCCATTCTTTTTCTACTACTGATTTCTTTTTTTCCTGGACAACAAAGTAATGATGAATAAGCAGTTCAGCAGCTTTGATTTCAACTGTTCTAGACAGTAAAATTTTCCAGTATTGTTACTTACACTAAGTGGATGAAAATGAAATTTAAATGAAGAATTTTATGTTGCAATCATGAAACATAACTTCATTGTAACATATTTATTATATACATTTTCTCTCGCTCTCCATAATGACATGCAAAGTTATATAGAATCCTCTGAATATGCAAGATGTTTTCTACATATTAGAATTACTGTTAGACAGGGCTAAACAAAGGAACACAATTCCACAAATCATTAAGATAAATTAATCCCATTTTTGATATTATAGAAAAATAAACACTGTTATCTAGACTCCATTAGTCAGGACTGTTCTGTTAAACAAGTGGTTTTACATCAATTCCACCTTGCTGGCCAGTGCAGATTTGGCACTGCAGAACTGCTACATTAACTTCTGACCTTCACCATCTACTAATATACTATCCAGGAAGAGGTTAAACATGCAATTAAATACTGAAAAATCTTGCTTAGAGGTATAGCAAAGTCTTCAACACTCCAGCCCTTAGGTGAGAGATACGTCTTGAAGTGCTCCAGCTTAGTTACAAGTTAGTGACAGTGCAGGCAGGGGGAAAAAAGAAAAAAAAAGGGTGAAGTTGAACAGTCCCCATTATGCAAGAGGTCACATCCCATAAACATGTTTTCTTTTTCTTTTGGCTTCCAATCCATAATCCTATGAAAACAGAATAGGGAGACTGCAATGTTTTTTTGTGCACTGAGGATGTCTATTTTCAGGACATCCCATGGTAGCTACTAGCAAATTTTGAGAGTTGGCTAAGCACAAAGCAGATCAAAATTGGAGCTGCACTGACCCCACCATGCATTTAAAGATCTGTCACAAAACCTCCTTTTTTTACAGTACAGCCAAAGCTCATGCTACTGTCCTTTCATTGCACTGTGATCAACTAATGTAGGTTATATAGTGAAAACACTGGCACAAGAGTAAAAAAAAAAAAACAAACAAAAAATCAAATCAAAACAAAAAAAACCCCAAACAAACCCCAACACAACAAAAAATTGCAGTTTTCAATTGTGCTCTACTCAGTTACAAAAAATGAGCACATTCTGACAAAACACAGAAAAGGCTTACAGGAAAAGGTGTGAAACACTTCTGTCTTTACTGGCACCACTTGAATCAAAAACAGGCACTAACAAGCAATGGCCTTGAGGAATTTACTTGTGTTCCCTTGCCAGCCTCTCCCAGCAGGTGTTGCCATGTGGGGATTTGTATTAGAAAAAAAATCCCAGATGCATGCAGGAGGAAGAGAAGGAAGGGAAGGGATGTGTATGTGAACTCTAGATGAAATTAAAAAGTGATGATCAATGAAATTAGAAGGTTTGATGGAAAGCCAAAGAATATTCTGCTTTCTAGTTTACTCAAGGAGAAATTCCATTTCCTGCATAACTCCTTGTCATGCTATTGTGTGATCTACCACACCTTTATAAAGTATCACTTGTATTATTATCTTTACAGATTGGATTGACATCCAAAGATCTAGCTCAACTGAAGTAAATTATTTTATATCTGAACATACCAGTGAAATTGCATTCACTATTTCATCATTACTGTCAAAATCGGAAAGAAAAAAGCAAATAGATCATTTGCCTGGGCTAGTAATTTTTCCTAAGAGTTTTGCAAGGCTACATGAAATCAGCTTTCCTGGCTTCTTCTCAATTCACAAGGCTAACAGCCTAGGTTACCTCAGCCAATGCTGATTATTTTCCATTATGTTATGCTTATACTGATTCATTAGGAGATGCAACTGTTCCAAACTCCCGCCTTTCCTAAGAACTGCAGATGAACTACACAAATAGTGAGGAGAACAACCAGGAGTGGCACACACCACGGCAGAAGTTTATTGCTTGCCACTCTTCCCTCCCCTTCATTCCCCATAAAGGGGTACGGGAGGACCAGAATTAGAATATATTAAGAAATAAAACCAGAATTAGAATACATTAATGCTGCTCCTCATGAGAATTTGCAGTGCAACAGTTCAAAGATGTACTGCAGTAACAAGGCCAAAGTTTGCATTTAAGTTAAAAAGAATACTGAAAAGACACAGTGTAGCTTTTCCAGACTTTCACAGAAAAAAAAAAATTGCTGCAAGGACCATAGGCAAAGACAGTTCTTCAATCCCAGAATGATTAATCACTTTTCTCATCTTCATACTGTACCTCTATAAAGCATTTCTTTGATTAACATATTTGAATTTTTTTCCAGGGGGGTGAAAAACCCACCAAAAAGTTCAATGAACACCTGAACATAACACTGTTCCTATTAAAATCGGAAGTTCTACATTGACTTCAAAGGAATTAAGTTCCTAAGAATGGAGTACCCTAGAGATATTGAATAAGGAGCAACATAAACAGAAAAAAAAGAGGAAAAGTTGGTAAATAGCATCCTAGATTAAAGTGGAATAACTAAGCAGACTCATGCTTTGCAATGGAAATAGAGCGACTGAGTGGTCAAGCCTTGTTAAAACTGCACCTTAGAAAGAGTTCCATCAGTCTGCACACTGGTAATGAGGTAGTTAGTAGGTGCAGAGAAGTTACTGCTCAACTGCTGGCAGATAAAAACGGTGCCAAAACAAACCCACACATCTTAGGACAACTTTATTTTCAAAATCAATTTGAACGTTGGGATTGAAATGTAGTGTATCTTGAGCAACTTCATACAAATTTATGTTGCTATGCAATAAGGTCCTATACATATACAGTTACACTGACTTCACAAAATTAATGCTTTATGTCCTTACTTTGACCTGAGGGTATGATTTTTTGTTCTTTTCACTAGAAGCACCAGGAAGCCCGCCATGCGAAGGCCCTTCACATACATATCGGAAACGAAATCCCCTCTGTGGAATAAAGGAAAAGAAACTTGAAAGCTGTACAGAAACAAAGCCAAAAGAGAAACAGCACACACAAAGATGAGCATGCACACCAACAAACAAGACTCGCCCAAATGGAAAAGTTAAAATTGTTCATCCATGAAACACTGAGTGCTGGTCAACAAAGCATCACTGAACTGTAGTCCTGGAGAACCTGTTCTATTCTCACTTAAACATGTAGCAGGCAATCTCATATTTTTCTTTCTGTTAATGAAGATATGTTGAAACAGAGAACTATTTATACTCTTAAAATAGGATAAATTTTGCTTTCAGATCTACTCTCCAGTCCTGCAATTTCTGGTTAAATCCCCATCTTATACAGGGCTCCCAGTGTCCAAATAGCACCAGTTAGTGTTGTAGCCTTTTCCAATAATCATTCAGCTTCTTTTGAGTAGTAGACAACTCTGAATTCAAAGTCTGTATTAGCTGAAAGTGAATAATGTGACTTAAAATTAATCCATAAGCAGTAGCTTCAATACCTATCCCACTAAAAAGCCTTTTCAGGCTAAGAACTCGTTTACCAAGCAAATGTAAACTTTTATGACTTGTATCTGGACCTGACCAATTGCTTCCTAACATGAACTAGGTGACCCAGAGTACTGCACATGCGGTGCCCAGCTATGATGAGTTTGAATTCAAGTTGATCAAAAGGCAAAGCAACCTTTGCAAAAGGCAAATCAACCTCTGCAGTGAGGACACACCACTCTGCTGATGGATCACCTCATCACCCTGCAACAACAGACAACTACATTTCTTTGCAACAACAAAACACAAGTTCCTGTAACTTGGGAATTAAGTGTTTTTATTTTTAACTTCTTGTGTTTCAAAAACTATGAAACAAATCCTAAAAATCTTCCATGTTTGATCTACTAGTTTATGTTTCCGAATACTGGGGTACTGGAACAGTCACTTCCAAGATGACGAGTCTATACTTAGCAAGGTTTATTTTTAAAACCCTTAGGGTTTTTTGTATTATGACACTTCCAGAGAGATAAAGATGAAAACAGAACAAAACAGGAAATGCTTTTTAACTACAAAAGTAAGAGTTAAAACTGCTCATGTTCACATGCCACATTTGTTCTGAGAACTCACACTTTTCTGTGCTCTTCTTTATTTCAGTTGTAAGTTTATTAAAAGTTGAATGTAGTAATACAGCCACCACAGACATTTTCAAAATGTAATCTTGTTCTTACCTGTTTTGGTTGTTCTATGATCTGAAGATATGGTCCATCTGCTAATATAAAAGAAAGAAATAAAAGTATTAATAGAAATTATATTTACAGTACTATAATTAATATATAATTTGTAGGGGTAAGATTATATCCTTGAATAACTTGAGATAAAATTTTGAAAGCATCTAAGTTCTTCAAAACTTAAATTTTAGTAACTTATTTAGTCACTTGGCAATCTGTCATTCCCAACTAAAGACCAGTGGAATAAGAAGAGGAAGATTAAGTCAAAAAAGTTAATTTTAGCTCAGAGAGTCTAAACGAGCAACTGATCACTCAGTTAAAACTTGCAATGGTGAATAAAAACAGGATCCTTCCCTTGCCACTGACAGCAATCTGGCTTCTTGAGCTAAGGTTAACTGTAGTATTTAAACCCCATGGGCTCTAGAGACTATACTCACCAGCTTTTGGCCCTAGGGCTTCCTACAGAATAGGTGCTTTTGAAAGTCAAGAGACAGCCAATGGGAAGCTCTGAGGCATGGGAATACAGGAGGAATTCAAGCTGTCTCAACATGCCCCAACAGTCAGAACTGCTTTAAAAAAAAATCCTGGAATTGAGAATACTAAACAATTTACATTCTTTTAATAATTTCAGATACACTTTTAAATATAGTGTTCTGCTGGACCTCTAAAAACGCTGAATACACTCAATTTGACTACAAATACAGACTCTATATTGAGATCCATCTTGAGCATGGTGCCAATTATGTTATACTAAAATTCTATTTGTGTCTTTTAAGGAAGGCTTCGTTAAACAACTGTCAATCTTGTACAGTGGTTAACTTCATACTGTAAACCTCATGCAAAATTCACCAGTTTGTATAACTTTTGAGTAGGCCCTAAATCCAATGAGAATTCAATGCCACCAGAGTTAAACATTCATCATCTGATCATTTAGATCAAGAAGAATAGCTCTCTGGGTGGGTAGCTGTGAAACACCTCTTAAAATGCAAGCCACTCATGAGTCTCAAAACGATAATTCCAAGAGCTATGATTTCTTCCCTCTCTCTTCCTAAGCAGCCAAGATGATTTGTATTTCAATGCTGAAAGATCAATTGCTTTCAAAGTAGAACCCAAATGACATCTACATAATATTTTTCCAGTCATATTCCTGTTAGAATTCTGTATCATCACTTCTACTCTGTTAAAGGTATTAATGCTAAGGAATCAAGCACAGGTCTTAACTGCATAAGCTTCTCTCAACACAGATGTTTTAATAAATATACAATAGATGAAATTAGCATTCTGCTGCTGCAGTTAGCTGACTCAGCAACTGAACTAACTTTATGTAAAAATTATATTGCAAATGTCAGTCACAACAATTTCACATTTAAAGATAAATTATTTCCCAAGTCTATTAATTGTACTTTTCTTTAAAAGTAAACAGCGCTACTTGACCTCATGAAAAACGATTGTAAACCACATACACATCATCTTGCATTACAAAGCAGGAAAAGCAGTTTGGGCTTCAGGAACTTTAAAAGATATAGAGTAACATTTAGCTTTGGCCTTGTGTTTCAGGTTTTGTCTATAACAGATAGAATCAAGATGAGCTGAGCTGGGTTTAAGCAATACATCAGCATTTAAATTTAAGACCTCTCTTCACAAACCTCTAATCCTCCTCATGCTTTAGGCGCCTGAAAATTTATATTTTAACAATTCAGAAGCCTTGTATTTTCTGGGCATTGGCAGCAGTAATGCACCTAAAATACAACAGTGTATAGTTCAACTTTCAACCAAGCCTCCAGGGCATGATCTGCCAAGTAATTGTTCTTTGGCTCTTCTTCCTCTTAGAAATTCATTTTCAAGACATACATGTTGGGTTAGCACAAAATACTACTGCCTTCTCTCAAACATTAGCCAGAAAAGGAACTGTTGTTATCCAATGGCTAAATGGCTGCAGAAGTCCCTCAAGACATATCAGACCCAAGCTCCAGCTTTTCCTCAGGATAAGGAAATTCAAACTCTTAACAGAGGGATAGACACTATCTTGGCACATTGGAAAACTGAAGGAAAATATTTCATACTGCTGAAATGGTTTAACCTTGCATGACACTTGTGAAAACTCAGGAAAACTGAAAACTTAGGACTGTGCTTATTCTGATCTCTTGGGAAAAAAAGCTTATAAAAAGCATACAAATATAGTGATAAAAAAATCATAATGTTTTATATACCAGCACTAGAAAAGGGCAAAAAAGATGCAGTGTAAGTGTACAAAGTCAAATTAGATGTCAGTTATCATTAACCCACATTATACAAATAACAAAGCAATGCATTTAAAACAGCTTTTTGAGGTCTTATTTTAACCTTTGGGTTCCATGACTAAAGATTTTCCTTTTTCTTTTTTTTGTAACAGTGACTAAGTAATTCTCAACCAGGCAGAAAGTACGGAGAAGGCATTCTAATGCAAAGCACTTATTCTGAAATGCTGCTTAAAAATAAACCAATATTTACAGTGTTAAACCAATGTAACACCAATATTCAATGTTCAAGAAAACATCCAGGCATAAATGGCATATTATTTTAATTATAAAAAGGATTTTACTAAGTGAAAGGTCTCATATAGCTGAATACTATACTGAATACTCTACTGAATTCTGAATACTTCCCAGAGGCACATTACACAGCCTAACATTCCTGTGTGTGGTTCCTTCTTTCTCTCACCCTTTCCCACAGAGAAAATACATTTAGTGTTTTGCACAGGGAAGTTTTTAATATTTTGTTTCTATTAGTAGGTGTGTCTCTGTCTAAGCAGACAAAGAGCAGGAACTTGAAGATGTACATCTGTTAGAAAAACTAATAATGACAAGATTTGTGATGATCCTTCCTTCCAGCCAGGAAGGTGCTTGCTCTAAGTTATTGTTTAAGAAGCAACCCCTTTTTAAATGGTAACAGCCACAAGAAGGACTTAATGCATAGCTTATGTTCTATCTTTGCCCTCCAGAGAGACTGAAGGACGCAGTCATGGAGCTGCCTCTACACATGCATGGTTCTCATGGTTTCCAAGAACCAGGTTTTCACTGGAGTGCTGCTTACACTTTGCCTGGCACTGCTATGCCTGGGAGGCCAAGAACTGCAGCCACAACATGTTGTCCTCCAGCCTGGAGGGGCTTTGGTGCAGACTGCCACATCCTGGCCATGCTTCAGGGCTTCTTCTTCTGTCTTCTCGCCTCAGTTGCCACAGACTGACTCGCATCCCACTCCAGTCTGAGTCACAGTCCCACTTCCCCATGTCTTCTTCAACTGCCAAGTTTCTTCATTTTCCTTCCTGCCTGAGTCAGAGGCCCTCCTGCCCCTTGACACTCCCACCACTTGGCATTCTTTCTTCCTCTTGACAGGCCTCACCCTACACACACACACACACACACACACTTCCAAAGAAGCACCCATCTTAGGCTCTCCCTTGATTCCTTCCCACAATAACAAATTCAAGGAAAAATGGGTCTCTGAGATTGGTGGGATATCCCTGCAAGCCTAGCAACTCTGTTGGACTAGTGGGGACCTGTATCTAACAGCTTTTCTAGTACCTAAAACCATTCAATTTAACCTGCAACAACCTGTGGACAAGTCTCCCTCACATCCTCTCTGTTGGTGGGCCTCCCAGAACAGGCATCTCACCCTCGTAATTGCTGTTTTGCCCTGTGGACATGGATGGAAATGCTCGTAGCCTGTAGGTTTTGATTGTTAAGTCCCACATCAGCTCTCGTGTCCATCCTGACAGTGGTACCTTGCTGCTAAAAGCTCAGACTGGAGACCTAGTGCCTTATCCTTCCTGAAGACATGCATTTGCATGTCCCACCCCTCAGGGATTCCCCTGCACAGGAATACTCTCTTGAATCCCAGCTTTTCAGTGTTCAAAGCATGATGTTTAAAGCAACTGGCACATGAGACTTTGCTTAACTTCTTCCCTTGGTTCACTCTTTCAAACACGAACACAGAAGATCTAGAAAGAACATCAGAAACTGTATGTAAATCTGCCAAAGCTCCTGAGGACTAGGGTCATTACTGTGAACAGGGAAACATGAACACTCATCTCTTTTTTGGTGGTGGTCTGGTTTCTTTGAACCTCTAACATTATCTCTCTCTGAAAGAACACACAAAAAATAAAATTAATCCCCTTCTTTTTCCCCTCTATAACCTTCTCATTTTTCACAGCAAGTGTCACACAGGGTTGGGCAGAGGAGGTTAAAGAAACAGCAGAAAATTACTGCCTCCAGGTAATACTGTTCAGCTCCTGATGGCTCTGCTTCAACTCCAAATTTTAGAAGCACACCACCTTAATGCTGAGAGCTAGTCAGACCAGAGTTTCTTGAAGCCAAAACAACTACGCAGTTCCCAAACCCACCTCTAACTGGGGCATGTTACGTGGTTGTAGATGGTCTTGGAACATCACAAGAGAGTACAAAACATCCAAAATGACAAACTGCTTAGCTCAGAGCTCTGCCCATTTCCTCTCCAATGTAAGGCATCACTTTGTTTCTCCACTACACAGTGGACATCCCACGGATGTGCACCTGCTTTTACTCTGCCTAAATACGTGCTGTGGATAATGCTCCCGCCATCCCCAATACCACTAAGGATCGGTATCTAACCTACCTAATCAAAGGCAAGATGCTTCCCAGTAAGCCAAAGAAGAGGCTGACTTCATGAGCTACTGCCTTTTCTGCTGGTAGGACTTGAACCATGTAACTACTACAGCTTTAGAGCCAAAGTAACAAAGAAGCCTAATTTTTATTTAAAACAGACATACGAGAGAGAAAAAGAAGCGCTTGAAGACACTTGAGCACTGACAATGATGTTGAGAAAATCCATGTCCCAACATCTCAAAGGTTTTTTCCTACTATTACTGTAAATGTTAATGTAACAGCAGAACATCCATCACCAGAAAGTCCCCAAATTCCCCAGCTACTTGTTGATTCAGCCACGCTGGCACAACATGGCAATCCACGGTTATACATTAAACCTGCCTGCCAATGTAACAGGTCTGACATTTTTGGATGCACAGACTGAAAGATATATGCACCACAGCCAGATCATGAGAAAAAATTAATGTCTTTGGTTCTATCTGACTTAATCATCCATCTGCCCTTGAGAAAAGATCCTTTTATTTCTCTCTCTCCATATCTCAGCTGAAAGTACTTCTGGAAAATCCCACATGACTTTGTTAACTGACCTTGTTGTGTAGAAAGAAATCATTAGTCCCTGCTTGAAAACCACTAAAGTAGAATATAAAAATTATTATATTATCTTATAATTGAAGAGCCAGTCATATTTTCAAGAAGGGGAGGAAGTAAGGATTATTGAGATACTGTTCAAGAAACAAACCAACTGTGGCATCATCAGACACTGCTGAAATGATCAACCTTTTCTGAAATTTTTTTATTAACTTTTTGTTTGCGATAACCTGAAATCCATGATCCTTTATTGAATCCCATTTTGTGCACAAGGAACTTGCCACCTATGGTGCAGCAGTAGACAAGAGCAGTGGTACTTACAAAAAAAGAAAAAAGCCTTTTCAAAGCAATTTTGCGAATTAAAGACAGAGCTAGACTTAGCCCAGTAAAAATTTTCTGAGGCAGCAGAACTCAGTGAATCCTTGACTCCCTGACATGGTTTTGAAAACAGCTGTTTTCTACTTTAAATGAGATACAGTTACCTGAAAATTAGTTTTATAGATCTGAATAATTTGTGTGGAATGAGTCTGGCAAGAAGAATACAGAGTAAGCTTAAAAGGTACACGTAAAATAGCTAATTACAGGGAAATTTCAATAACCTTATTTGTTCAACAGAAACTGGGAGGAAAAAAATCCCTTGGTTTACAATGCACAAGCCCTTTAATACTACATAGGTGAATCTTATTGAATAATTTTATCTGCCTTAATAAAAATACTCTCTAAACAAATGATTGCAACATTAATTTACTGGATGTTTTTCCATATTTGTCAAGAGCTTTCCTCATGAGAACATTTTATCTTGAAACAAAATTATCTGTACTATGTGTTTCTTGATCCTTTCTTGATACTACACTTTTAAGAAAACAAGGAAACACTGAAACAGTAAGCCTGCTTTAATTTTTATTCTATAAGCAACATTTATTGTTACTTTAGGGTGGAATTTTACCTGTGAAGAAAAATGTTAAATGCTTGTTTCATTTTACCCTTAACAGAATTATAATCAGAAGTGGTTTGCACTTTCAACCAAAGAAAGTAATTTGCAATGCATAAGATAGCAGCTACCTTCTGATACAATAGAGTCAAAGAGGTAACAAGAGAAAGGTAAAAGACTTGAAAAGCTATGTTGGGGCTATATTTTGAGAAAAGATTCCTACGTTTAAATAAAAGTTTCTTTCCTTCATCCTTTTATATCAGCTGTTCTAATAGATTGAGCAAGAGAAAAGAGTTTTCTAAATTCATGCAAGAAGTAATATTTATAAAGAACTTTAATATGCAAAATCAGACCAAGGTTGATCAAGCAGCTGATACTGACTGAGCTATAAAAGAATTGTATTTGTTCTTAGTGTTCTGGAAGCATACTGTAGGAACTGCTTATCAGACTTTTGCAGAATTCTATTTGCTATTTTCAGTGGTTTGTTGCAAAGTTTGTCTGAGCTTTCAAACCAGTGTTATTGCTCAGGAAATTGTCAGGTGCTTCTAATACCACACTGCCACTTCACAGGAAACAGAGAAGTCACCAAGAAGGAAAAACACATTTGAATGGTACAGGAAGTTAATATTCTTTGCATTTTATTACTGAAAAACAAGCACCTTAACTACTATAACAAATGAAACAGCATTCAAAAGCAAAAGAAGAACATCTTGCAGTCCGCAAAGTGGCAATAGAAACATGCAACTTGCTGAAGGTTCAAATTTAGAAAAAAGCCTCAACAAAGCAATGTATAAAATTGGGTCACTCAAAGCTCTTTGGTCTCTGTCCTGGTTTCACCTGGGAAACTGCTGAAACTTTCAGTTTCTGTAAAAGCCACAAAAAAAAATCTGATTTGCCTCACTGCTGAAAGTTTCTTGAGGGGAAGAAACATGCAAAAAGATGTAATAAAAAAATCTAGTTGACAACTTTGCAATTTACTATTGCGACACAAGTTGGTAAATAGAAAAAGGCTCTGAAAAGAACTGCTCAAAAGAAAACAAACAGGAAGAATCAGCAGGACAATAGCACCATCACACAGTAAGGGTTCCTACCTGTTCGTAGTGGTAAGTCTGAAGTGATGTAATTTGTACTGTTAAATAAAGCATTCATTCCCATGAACTGATCCACCGCAAACATCTACATTGAAAGAAAATACTCTTCATTATTACATATATACATAGTTGCATAAAACATCTATCAGCAAAGAACTTCAAAGTTCTCTGCAAATATTCTCTGCAAACAGCTCACTGAATTACATAAACATTTTACAGCCATTTTATTTTTGCTGGCAACAGCACTGCAAGCAGAGTTGACAGCACCAACCCAAGTTTCACCAGAATCACGAGACCGCACCAACCTCAGCACAGTTTCTAAATACCCATTTTGCTTACATGCACCAACAACTATAAATTCTGAAGAACTTACACAGTAAATTCTGAAAATCTGACCCTAGATGTCTTGTCCAAGGCCTTGTTAAGCACCTGTGAGTTTGCATTTCTTCTTCTCTGATTAAACCCCACCAGACTACATTCCTTATGTAAATATATTTACAAGTTTTAATGCAAGAAAACGGTACATCCAAGGTTAATGTTAATTTTTTTTTTTTAAACATTGGCATGTCTTAACTTACTGTAATTGTTGTCAGGTATAAATCTATCTTATTCCAAAATGGAACAAGCATAAAGGAGAAAATAGTTGCTTTTTGAAAATAAAGGTGAGTAGAAATGACCTGTTCTTCACTTGAACTTTTCACCCAAGTACCATTCTCATAGTTCAAGTAATTTATGAAATTATCTGAGATAAGGAAGAGCTCCTGAAGAGCTATGGATCTGTGTGAGTGAAGGAACATTTTAGTCATCACTGTCAATTGCAAACATCACAAACATTTACACAAAAGGGCATTTTAGGACATAAGGGGCTTTATTTTCAGAAAAACTCCAATGTCCACCACAGAAGAAATCTCAGAACAAGTGTCACAGGTATACAGGGCATAAAAATAAGTACTTTTTTCAACGGCTTAATTCAGCAGGCCTAGCTCTCCTTCTCATTTCAGCCATTTAACCAGCGGCAAGGCCCTTTATGGGTCACATAAAAAAGAGCTTTGGGAAAACTGCTGATTTCTGCCAAAGCAGAATGATTTTCTATGTCCATATTAAGTCTAGGCAATGACAGGACAATATGAAAGGAGGCCTAAACAGACAGCTAGGAGAGGATACAGAGATACTGAAAACATAGAAATTTACTTACTTGGGGATCAGATACTCCCATGATATAGGAATCTTCTGCTGCCATTTTAAGTCCTGAAACACAAAAACATGATTAGAACATCCTTTTTTTTTTTTTTTTCTCTCCAATGCCTGGAAAACATTCAGAGGTCAATGCCCAATCACTGACACTCTTTATTTTACTCATAACATCAATGATTTCTAAAATATTTCTAAAACTCCTCAGTATTTGGAAAGGGCAATGCAAGGACAAGATAGGCTACAGCTAGGATTTTCCATTGCCTATTGCCAAGAAATAAAAAATTACAGTCAAAGCCCAGAAGTCAAAATTTCTTAAAATCAGGAATTGTTTCTGTCTTTGCTCTGACTATTGAATTAATGCAAAATCATTACAACAGAAATAACATAACTCTTCATTTTTCTACAATAAAAAGAACAATATGAACATTCATGAACCCTAATGGATTTCTCATGAAGTATTACTAAATGCAAAGAAAGATGCCCAAGAATGAACAGACAGTTTTTTAAAAAATAAATTAAATAAACCCAGGAATCAATTGTTGACTAATTTTATTCGCCTTTATTTCCAGGGGTCCACAAGTGCTTAGCACACACACCTCTGTGCTGACAGTGACAATTACGGATGCACAGCATCCATCACAACACTTTCTCACAGGTCTACATGTAAATGCTGGACATTGGAAAAATTTAGCTTGGCTTCGTTTTACCGGGACCAGTAGTGGGCCAGCAGCAGAACCTGTGAATTTTCTGAGGAATGCTTTAGGTCAATTAGAAGATATTAGTATTAAGGTTATTTCCTTTCATGTAGATGTTATTGAAGAAGTACAATTTCACCTATGCTGAGCTCACTAAATAAGGCTCTCCAAGGGAGTATCTGAAAATAACAGTAGGACTACTTCAAGGGACTCATGTCTGCATTCAACAGACACTAAATAAGGTTAATAACTAATAGAAGACAGAAACAGGTTCACTGGCCCTCATATTCCACCACAGTGAACACACTGAACATATTCTCCAGCCATGAAAACTGTGAAAACCCACTGCACTATCAAAGAGAAGTGCAAGAGATCAGTAAGTCATTAAAGAAAAACTGAGTAACCATGGACCTTCTATAGGAACTAGAGAGGCAATTATTCAAAGGAAAATTTGAATACTTGGGTACTTCACTTTGATGGAGGCTCAACTCTGCTTGCTAACAACCTCTACAGACAACACAGTCACCCATTCCCCACAAAGTAGAAAATGTAAATTTAAAAAAAAGGAGAAATAGGAGACACTTAATACACAGATGACTTCAATGAAAAAGACATTTATGTGGATACAACTGGTTTTTAACCTAGAAAATAAAAGCACCCATCTGACTGTAAATCAATTTTAGAAATATTTACTGGGCAATACTTATTTGTAGTATTTCTGCAAATATCAAATAACTGGTTGTAAGATTTCACCCAAAAATAAGTAACAGATACAACATGCAGCCAATGTCACCAATACTCTACTTCATCACGTAATACAACTGGATTTCAGCAAGATAAAAAAACCACCAATCACATTATCTCTTAGACACATTCTGCAAAGCATTATTTTCATCAACCATTTGCCATTGTTATTATTCATCACATGGAAAAAGCCAACACACAAGCATGATAAAAACCTTCAGGATACAACAAAATTTACTAAGATGCTCTTACTTGACTTCTGTTTCATAGAAAAAATATAAATAACTTTATCACCAACTGACAAGTTACTTAAATCACTGCAATAACTTTTAATATTTTTGTGAAACAGTTCTGACTGAAAGCAGCTAGCCTGAACAGCCAGCTTTTTTTTTTTACAAAGTGACAGAAAATACCCACCCTCTTGTTACATCCCGATTAGGTAACTGTGCGTGCAAATGCCAGGTTTCTTCTGCATAAACAGAATAAAAACTAGTCCTAAAAGTCTTGTTTGTGATGTCTCATATTTAAACACTTAAAGTTTCATGAGTCACATATGCAAAATTGTGTTCCGAAATCCTGAAGTTTCCAGATGACATGATAAACATGCTTGTTCAGAAAAATAAAATATTCTGGAGGAGCCCACATGAATGATATCTGCCTGCTCGCCTGTTTGCTCAATCTATACTTTGCCAAACTTTCAAACAAAGCATCTCACAGCTTCTTCTGCAAGCCACAGGATAAATGTAATAGTAGGTTCTATTTTCTCTGCCCTATTCTAGTCCTTCAGACTGCATCCCTTTCCCTGCAGCAGAACTCCGGGGGTGAAAGGCAGTGTCCTCACACCTGCCACACTGCCTGGTCACCTCTACACTTCTACAATATGTGACTTTCCAACAAAGTGGAAAAACAGTACAGAGACTTTACTTCTGAAAATCTTTCATATAAAGCATTTTGATGCAAAAATTAGAACCCATACAGAAAAAAACCCCTACGACTATCTGAATCAGTCCTTCAGTTTCAGCTTTTGAAAAGAGTAATTTCTGGCTTTTTGGCTGATGCAGTGAACAAGGAGCCCATGGACCTGCTGGAGTAAGTCCACAGGAGGCCATAAAGATGCTCAGAGGGCTGGAGCACTTGTCTGCAGACAGGCTGGGAGAGCTGGGGCTGTTCAGCCTGGAGAAGAAAAGACTTCAGGGAAACCTTAAAGCACCTTCCAGTACCTGAAGGGGACCTCCAGAAAAGCTGGAGAGGGACTTTTCACATGGACATGCAGGGACAGGATGAGGAGGAATAAATTTAAACTGACAGACGGTGAGTTTAGATCAGATATAAGGAAGAAATCTTTCACTGTGAGGGTGGCAAGGCATTGGAACGGGTTACCCAGAGAAGCTGAAGCTGTCCAATGCCTGCAAATGTTCAAGGTCAGGCTGAATGCGGCCTTGAATAATTTGGACAACTTATGGTAGTGGGAGGTGTCTCCATCCAGCATATGTGGGGGGGTTGGGACTAGATGATCTTTGAGTTCCCTTCCAACCCTCACTACTCCATTATTCTATGAACATTATGCTTGGAAGCAGCAAGGTAACTACCCACACAGCACCCAGTCAGCTGTAGGTAGGCACTAATGAATGTCTAACCAGGTATCACACACAATTTCTCTAACATCGTAAGTGCTGATGCCTCTTACTGAGATCTTTTGTGTTCAGGTCAGCTGCAGTGCTTGGGGGAGAGGTTAAAGACATTCTCTCTGGCCTGAATGTTAAACCAGTTTATTATAAACAGACTATAATTCAGATGTGCAAACACACACTTTGTGCATGTAAACTCACACTTAATTGCCTTATCAGGGCCTGATTAACCAACTGTTTAAAGATTAACACAGCTGTTTAAAATAACCCTTCTAAATGACTGAAAACACTCTCAGTTTCACTACATTTTGTCCTCTCCAAAACCAAACAGATAACAAAAATGTTCTGTAACAATTTGAATGTTTTCTTAGGAGTTATCAAGTCAACAAATCCCTACACTTCCTCTTACATGAAAATGGATGCAAATCCACAGAGTCATTAACATGATTAAAACCCCAAAAAGACACGGAAAGATAGACCCTAGCACTAACCTGTGTGACCTTTCACTGGCCTTTTCCCTTACTGCTCCAGTTTCTAAGCACCTTTCCCATTTGCATCAGGTGGTAAGATTAGCATCTGCCTCGAGTAGCTTTGTTCATTCTCTCATTACATGAGCTGTATTA
The DNA here is from genome assembly GCF_009819885.2 of Catharus ustulatus. Classification (NCBI taxonomy): domain Eukaryota; kingdom Metazoa; phylum Chordata; class Aves; order Passeriformes; family Turdidae; genus Catharus; species Catharus ustulatus. Next base: position 22,897,412 of record NC_046225.1, on the reverse strand, counting down.
TGGGTCAGAGATTGCCACCTCTCTCATTTGAAGATGATCGGATTAAAATTGTTTTGTGGAAGTTCACGTTATTATAGATGCCTGCTTCCTGCATAAGCTCCAATTCCCACAAACTGTACTGCAAACTAAAATCTACAATAAAAACAAACTCCAGCACCTGCAGACCACATTCAACCACAGCAGTCTCCACCCTGGAGATCATCTGAAGTTTTTCAGATAATGGGGCACAGGAAACGAGACATTTCAATTCACAGTATTTATAAGCGTGAAAATTCAAAGGTCAGTGAAGAAACTTCATTTAACTCCTAGTGCAACAGGAAAACATAAAATCCAGCTAAATTTGCCCAAACCCACACAGCTACACCTTCTGAGAGTGTGCGAAGCATGTGCATATGCATATATATTCCTTTCTCCTCACAATAGGTTAACTGCCATTGTGAAAAAGGTTTAAATAGGGAGAAAAAGAGAAAAAAACTAGCAAGCCAAGTACACACATACAGGAGATGATGGTGTTGCACCAAGCAACCAAGCAAACCTAATGGCAGGTACTTTGCACCACTCCTCCTTCTTAATAACCAAATGATACAAGGTTCAAGTGGCACAGCTGGAAGAACGTGATTTATTGTATTCTGAATATTTGTTCTAAAGCTTCAAAAAGAGCAGCCATGTAAAATGAAAACAACATAATTAACGTAGGAATGCTGTAATCTGCGAACCAGAATTCTCATTTCTCTTATCTCAATCATTTGATTTCAGAGCTCTTCCCTGTTATTCTCCCACATTCACTGTGTCTGTTTACCTTTGAAAAAGTATGATAAATTTCCCTACCCAAATGTTTTCAGCCCCTCCAATTTTTGAAGGGTACAGATCCTTCCCTTCTCTTCAACTTTCTAGCCTGAGCTATAAGCATGAACCCTTGTTCTCTTTGACACAAATATCCAATCCAATTCCTACAAACTTCTACCTACCACCTTTCTACAGACAAACATGATCTTTATCACCCAGTTCACTGCACTTGAGAACTGAAAGTGTGATGGATGTTTTTCCATGAGGAAATTTATTTAAACCATCTCTTACTTTATGACATGTTTTACATCAACCTGTTCTCACCTTTCAAGGCTGGGATTCAGAAAGCAAGCCTCACAGTGGGAAACTCAACTACTACACTTCAACTGACTTGATAAACTGAAAGAACAATTCTTCCGGAAAGTTTTCTAGCAGAGAGCTTTTTCTCCTTAACTTGGCTTTCACTGGAATTTAAAAATAAACTTCTTTAACAGGACACTGAATGAAAGTAAATTCAGTGTGGTTATGCTCTTAACCTGTTTGTTTTGCTCACTAAAAATAGAGAGAAATAAGGATGAAAATGAAGCAAAGATGCATCTCTTAATTATATTTTAAGTATATTTTTACTACATCAAGATTATAAAGTGTGGCAGATAATCTCATTATATCATTATCTCTTTATATTTTTAAGAACAGCACCAAATTTTCAGAATTCCTGTAGCAACTATAAAGTACAGAGGTAGAAACAGTAACTGCTGTACTGTGCAGACAGGAGAACGTGTTTTACCTGCTGTTGCTTCCTTAACTTTAGGCGGCAACTATCCATCCTTGAGCCTCAGTCTCCCACCTTTTTCAAAACAATCTGTATCCATATAGGGACAATTGTTTCAGAGATTTGCATTTCCCAAACAGAGATGCTGGGAAAAGGTATTGTGCAATAGACTCTTCGGGTTGCTGGGTTAGGGCTGGCAGCAGGACAAGAGCTGCGGGAGATGATTTTGGCTGGAGGCCAGAGCTGACAGAGCAGAGATAGCGATCCAAGCTGCTCAGCATCAACCTTTCACCACCACAGCCCCTTCGAAGTCTGGATGCTACCAGCCCCTTTCAATGCAGTCTTTTCACCTTGCTTCTGGCCACCTCTGACTTCAACCAGCTCTTCATTTCCCTTGCGACCCAGTTATTCTGCCCACAGTGTCAGAAGTACAGCTCCAGAGCACAAAACTTTCAATTCAAAGTAAGAGACTTATTCTGTACTATACAAAGTAAATAGAACTCAAATATTAAGGGAACATGGTGCATACTTTCACCCACAATACTGGTATAGATGTCTTCAGGAAAAATAGGAAAGAAAAACATGCTCAAAAACACAAGAAGTGATTAAGTCACTCATGCTGACATGAAACCCCACCAACTATGTTATTTTGAAGGGAATTTAACTCAGTAATGAAATACATTGAAATTTGCCTTTGAATGTCAAAATGTTTACTACCATTTCTTCTCCCAGTTATGACTTCAGTACCTGGGGGTGTAGGGAGCTGTTTTAAGGAAACAGCACTCAATTTCCGCAAAAGAGGCATAAGAAAGTTGTATTTTTTTCACATTCCTTTGGGTACTTCAAAGATGGGTAATCTCTCAATAAAGACTTGAGTGCAATTTCTCAGTATACAAGTGCGAAAAAAACTGTGCAGGGAGACATTTTGATCAAAGACTATAATTTCCTCTGCAGAGTTTTTGTCATCCACACACCAATGCAGCCGCAATAACCCTAGATGACACTGTTTGTTTTTCTAATATAACAACCCAAATTGCCTCCTCTTGTGACTAATTAAGCCTGCTTATTATTTCCTGTTGGGTGGGACCTGGTAGTTGTGTTTATGTATTTTTAAAATTTTAAAATTGCTGAAGTTAAATTTGTCAAGTATTTTCAGTCATGATCAGATGCATTACTTGACATCAGTATAAAAACTACAGAATGTTTAGGAAACTAAATCAATCTCAAGTACTTGAGATTTTACAAGTGTGGTCCTCTAAATCAGAATTGTTTGGTGCATAATTATTTTACAAAATCTAGAACCAAATTTATTACAGCAGGTAACCACTAAATCTGAAGAAAAAGAAAATCATAGCATAAGAAAATTTCCCTGGCAAAGAGTAACTGGACTACCTAAAAGATATTCTATTAACTATGTTTGCAAACAGAATTTTTGTTTTATTCCTTTCCCAAGCATCAAAGTAGTGAACTAATATGTCAAGAGGAAATACTAAAATGCCATAACATATAAACTGTTTTTTCATTATATTGTTGGAATAAAGTTAGAATGTTTTTGTTAAAACACATTCAAAGCAACTTAAACCAAAGGAATAAACAGTATTCAAATACACAGCAAACATATTCTGGTACATGTATAATGCTAAGTAGATGTAAAAATACTGAGGCTCAACAAAGCAAAACAGCTGTAGTAACTACATTGTATTTTAGCCATGTGGGGTGCTAACGTTACTTGATCTAACCTGAATATGATGCAAAAATGCTGTTACTTTTTCCTCCAGATCAAGATGAATCACTGAATATTCTTTACAAATAGCTCTAGCTCATATAACAGCTGTTCATCTAAGTAAAACTTTAACTTAAGAAGTCACACACACCCATTTCATAAGCCTGAAGTGTAATGATGAATCGTTAATATTAGACTACAACCCTTTCCTTTTTCTATTTTTTTTTTTATTTTATTTTTTGGTGGGAGCAGAGGGGCAGTGTTTCTGAGAAACTAAGTAACATGTAACCCCCAGATTGCAGAAGTTCAGTTCACACAAGGCTTGCTGTATCACCAGGTACAGTCACACAGGCTCTGGGCTCCTACTGCAGACACAGTCCCTCACTTCATGAATAGAAAACAGCAAGGGCTGTTACCCTGCAATCACAGAAGTGAACTAAGCAATTCTCAGTGTCCTTTTGGCTCTGAACAGCCCCTGAAATCAAAACGTGACAGAAGCAATCACTTAAACAGCACCAGTAAGAGGAATCAAACAGGTAGATCTGACTCCAGTATCATCACAGTTATACCCAGTTTTCCAATCTAGATGCGAAGTGGCTAACTAAGGTTTAATTTTTCGCTTTTTCCAAAGAAATTGCAAAATTCCTGCAGTCTCAGTGTTGTACAGTAACCTATGACACAACAAAACTCACTTGGACAAAACTAACAAGACCAAAAAACCCACCTGTTTCCTTTGTTTATACTTTGCTAAAATCTGTCGTGTTTAGGCAGATGGAAACACGATCTCTAGAAGAAACAAAAAAATAAAGCCAAACCCAAGCAAAAAAAACCCAAACAAACCCAAAACACACAACTCAGACCTACTCTGCTCTTGACCCGTAGACAGTTTGCTGAGAGGACACGATGAAACATGGGGGTATTTCAGTTTAGTATTTTAAATGAAGAGAAAAAAAAAAAAAGTGCATCTATTTGTCACTGCCTTTCAAAAGAACATAGAAGTTGAAAGGGGGAAATAATGCCTGGAGTAGGAGCAATAGGTTCCTCCCCACACACGATCTGTCAGCTCCACCTAAATGCAAAACTAAGGATTTTACCTTGAGACTATAATAACTTGAAACATCTTTTAAGGTCTTACTTTTCAAACTGTCAACAGTGCTTCATCAAAATACATGTTTAAATGAAAGCACTGAAGAAGATTCACCAAATTATTTCTATGCTCAAAGTTAGATGCAAACTCAGTGCCTGACTGACCTAAGGGCACAGTTAACGACAACCATAATTATGATCTTATCAACACAGAACTTCATAAAAGGTTCACAGCTTATTTAAAGGACATCAAATTACTACTTCCACCTCTAAAATACCGCTGTCAAAGCTAAAAATGACCAAAACCAGGAATTGCTTTTTTCATTAGCTGCCTGAAGTATTCATTATCTTCTCTTTGTTTTACAATAGCTGCATTATTTTGTCAGAGAACCAAAGGAAAGCTATAAGCATGTTGAAAAAAAAGGATTTTTAACTAACTGTAGAGTTTTCATTAGTTGCTTACATAAACAAGTAACAATTTTCTTTATGGCTGATACTTTTGAACTTAGAGTTGGCAAACACAGCACTGAAATGTGAAAGTATTTTAGCAAGTACAGTTTGGAGCAATCTATGAAAACATAGGAGAATCAACCAGCATCTCTGAAGACAACAGGTGAATTTTCTCAATACTAGCTACATCAGAAATCCAACTGTAAATTAGCAAAAGATACATTGTCTTTCACTGTATCTCTGCAATTTCAAAAATTAACATCTACTTTGCATTACAAGCACCTTCAATAGTAAAGCCTGACAGGCCTTCACACTTAGTTCCTGCCCTTCCAGAGACAATATGCATAATAATACGTATTCCTAACTGAACATATTTCTGGAGTATGCATGTATTCACGAGCAAGTGGCATGGGAAGGTTTTCGAAAATGTAGTAATGGAAAAGAAACTCAAAAATCTATTAATTAGCAAATTTCTGTCAATAATATTTATTTGTAGGTATCTCATACTGAAGTAATGTAATGCCACCTCAAGAAAAAAAAACTAAATTAAATTTATTATTGAATTTTTAGAAGTAAAATTTGAAAGTAAATGTACATTTATTATTAATTTTCAAAAGTAAAATACATAGTAACAGAAACAACCAGAACTGCTATTTTTTAACAAATTAAGCAGGAAATTTTCAAATGTGCACATAAAGAAAACACCACTGTCAGCTTTCCACCCTCTCTCCCTCTTCCAAGATACTCTTTTTCTCGTCCCAGCACTTTTATTCAGCAAACTTTCTGATTTTGAAATAAATACTACAAAAACATTACCAAGGTGTTGTCGGAACAAAGCGAGTACAGATAGAAACTTCATCTGCTACAACACTGTTTTTTAAAAACACACAACACAATGCAAAGCGATATACAGCTGCTCTGCTTTAGAACTTTAACTTTAAATGTATTCATTTCTTGCATGAGAAAAATAACTACATTTTTGATGACTCTACCACTGACTCACATTTCTCTCTTTATAAAGAGGACAAAGGGTGGAAAGAAAAAAAGCTTTTTCCTTTCGTTTAGTATTTCAAATTAAGCTCTAACATATTTTTCACAGATTTCAGCACTGAGATTCCCTGAAATCTCCATACTCTGTGGCACATCCTAACAATAGTATTTCAGCATAACTGTTAGTTAAATTCTCGGGCCAGGGAAAATTACAGATCAGAGTATCTGCCTCTGGATCGTCACAGGCTGCTTTCTTCTCTTTCATTTTCTCATAAACTGTAGTCATTTCTAAAGATTACAAAACATTGCAGACAGGATGCTATCTTAGAATGACGTCTTGGTTATTAATGCTTTCCTAGAACGGGCAGCTACTTTCTTTCATGAAAGAATACAAATACACTGACTGAAATACTATTTCAGAAGTGGATACTACATAGCAGAGAGACTCCAGATGTCAATAAAATTGAAGTGCTCTATTTTCAACCCTGTTCTGTGAGCTTGACAGTGCTGGTGGTAGCAACCTGCAGCATGTAAGGCACAAGGCAAACAGCAAAGAATTAATCCACTTTTCTCTGTGAACAGAGTAAGTGACAAGACGACTTCTGAAGTACTAAACACGCCAAGTATAATCAGCACTTTAAAACCATTTAAAAATAATGGTAACAATAATCAGTATTTCCTTTAAAATGTTATTCTTAAGCAAAGATTCTGAGCATTTTAAGACAGGAAGCTGAAATGCAGATGATCCCTTGCCTCCAGTCTTATTCCCCAAATGTTTACAGGGACTGAGATTTACTTATTTGAATGAAAATACGCAGCAGTACACACATGATGATAATGGTCCATAAGCACATAGCTCATGTCACAGAAACAAAACTCCGGTTCACATTTACGTGAAATAAGTCAGTAGCACTCCTTCACCAAAGTTACCATCAAAGCTGCAAGCACCAGTAGATGAAAAAAAAAATTGTGATGATGAGAAGTTGGACATTCTCGGGTTTCATGGTCAAATCCCACCGAGCAACCAGCGCAGTAATAGTCCTCGTCGCGGCGAGGACTTTTCGGTTTCGTCACTTGTAACAAATTACTTTTAAAAACCTCTCAATTTTATGCTTTTTAATACAGGGTGCGGCACTCTCGGGCTGCACCCAAGACGAGGACACCCGGTGCTGCCAGTGCCAGCCCATGTTTCCGTGGGGACCACCTGCACTCCCGAGCCCGAGCCCCAGAGCTCCAGCACGTACAAGTGTCACCTTCGAAACCAAAAGCGACACAAGCAGCACCTCCTTTGCCTGCGAGCACCCGCGATGCGAGCGGCAGAAGCTGGGCTTGCAGATTTTTTCCCTTTGCTGTTCACTCTGCTGTCACAGACACCCCTTCCCTCGCTAGGAAGACACTGTAACACACCAGCAGCAGAGCCATCCCCGGCAATCCCGCCCGCTCCTCTGCCGGCTGCAGGCGAATCCCGCGGCAATCCCGCCCGCCACTCCAGCGGGAGCCCCGCACCCGGGCCGAGGTCACAGGAGCGGGGCTGGAGCCGGGCACAGCCTCCAGAGGCAAACCTGCGCTCCGGGGGCTGCGGAGTTGCCCCAGCCCAGCGAAATGCTCGCTCCCGCCCCGCTCCCGAGGGACAGAGGGAGGGCAGCCGGGCGGGCACCGCGGTGAGGACAGGGGCACAGGGGAGAAAGAAGGCAGCGAGCGGCGGGCCAGGGGCCGCCTGGGGCTCACCGGGGCAGAGCTGGCGGCGTCTCCTCCTCGTCGTGCTGTGCCGCCGGCGGTCCCTCAGCGCCGCGCCATGTAACCCGGCGTGCCGCCGCCCGGCTCCGCGCGGACTTTCCCCCTCCTTCCCGCCCACCCCACCGGCGAGGGCACCCGCCCGGCACCGGCCTGCGCAGCTTCCGCCCCTGCCCCCGGCCCGCCGCACTTCCTGGCTGGAAATTCCCGTTGACGCTCCGGCAGCGCGGAGGGCCGGGGCGGGGCGGGAGCGGCGGCCGGCGGGGCAGGAGGGGGCGCGGCCGCGGCGCCCCGGGCGCGCTCCCTCGGAGGCGGCGGGGCAGGAGCCGGGCAGCGCCCGCCACCAGCCGAGCCGCTGGCCACGAAATCCCGGAGCTGGGGACAGGCCCTCCCGCCGGTGAAACCGCGTAAACACAGCGGTCCTTTCATCCCAGAGCAGCTACCACCGCCGCAGGAGCAATCCTGTCCTTGCCCGCCTTCCTTGGCCCACGGCGGCATTCGCGACACGTCTGTGGAGACCGGCCCGAGCCGTGACTGCCAATGTTTTCTTTTACCTCTAAATATAAAGTTTGGAAGGGGAGAGATTCTGCACAGAGTGAATTTAACCCCTCTCACGCAGTGCCTGGCTGCTGGCTGGCTTTCCCAGGTTCTTCATTGAAGGAGATTCACCGACTGCTCACCGCCCGATGCCCGAAAGCACCGAGCAGGGAGTGCAGGCTGCACAGCACCACTTTTCTGTAGATTTACACAGCTTCTGACAGAGCAGGCTCCCAGGTAACTTGTGTTAAACAGTGCCAACCATCAATAATATGCTTCTTAATACCTGAACCCAGGTTTGCAGCACAGTAACCAAGTCTCCCAGACACATTTAACCAAGGCTGAAGCAAGTCAGCTAGTGCCACGTTTAATTGGCACAAATGCTGTGTAAACCAGGTTCCAATATCTTTATGCTGAATCTTAAACGTCTGGTTTGCTGAGGGTGAAGAGTGCCTCACATGAGCATCCAGCATAGCTCCACCGACTGTGTGTTTGCACAGAGAGTCAGCAGCACACCTTGGGAATTTTGTTATGCTAAGGCCACACAACACGGGGCTTCGCGAATCAGACTACGAAAAACTGTAATTTAAAAGAAGGTTTAAAAAAACCCCAAACATATAAAGGAACCAAGGTTTATGACTGTTGATTTTTTGTGTTGAAGTGAGGAAATGTAACCTAGAGCAAAAATATGTTCAAAGGGAATAGAGTCAGATCATAAGCCTCCTCTTGACTGCAACAAAATGAAAGGGAGTAGATTCAGATGTTCATTTTGTACCACATCTCTGGGTTGGAGCAGAGAGACCATATTTAAAATGAGTGCTGAGAGTGCAAAAGAGAGCTTGGAAATGCGAAGGATTTTCTCTGCTTTCTTGAGAAGAGAACTGAAATTTTCTCCTTGTTACATATACATATGTATGAAGACAGAGTAATTTTATTGTTTTGGATTGCCACTCATGCTCTGATGCAATTCTAAAAATGCACTCCCCCATTCTCTTGCCAGTACAAACTGAGAGTTGAGAATGACTCAGCATTTCCGAGTAAAATATATTTTCCTTTTTATATGGGGACATTCCCAGACATTCAAGACCTAATATTAATTTTTTTAACGAAAGAAAATACATGGAATTAATAGGACAAGTGAGGAAAGAATTGTTGTCCCAAAGCCTTTGAAGGAGGAAGTCTAGATGGATTTTAAATACAAAGAAGTTTCAAAATAAGATTCCTCTGAAAAGAAAGGTGCCATGTCATAGCTAATCAAAGGTGTGCTCACAGGGCAAAACCTGTATGAACAAGTACCAGGATATCAGATGAGGTGGATAAGTTCCAAAACTTAAGGAGACTTACCTGGTGGATTTATTTTAAAAGGACACCTATTCAAGTCCTCAGACTCAGCTTTCCCTGTGAAATCTGAAGCAGCTTCCACAAAGATCTAGGTTTTGCAATAAAACCCTCTTCTCAATTATATTGAAAGTATCAATTTGCCTTTTTTTAGAGCTTAATATCATAACTGAAATATTATTTCTGCTGAAACCCACAGTGGTGCCAGGCTGTAAGCCCACTTTGGTAAATTATCTTCACAGGACACTCTAGACAAATGAACAGCTTTATAGCACAGGATTCCCACTTGAAGAGCCAAGTAATCCCATTCCAACCACAGAGGAAATCAGGCAGATAATACAGGCTCAGTGGTTTGCAGTGATGAAGTGCTGCCTGTTTCCTGGATAACACTGGTTTCCACTGTTACCACTCAGTTACTTCAGTACCTGGACAATATCAGCCCGGAGATGGAGAGCAGGTGATCAGACCTGAACCCAAACGAGCAAATGCCTACTGTTGATCTGAGGGGAGCATTTTGAAATGGTTGTAGCTATGTCTCTGGCAGCTGGGCAAGTGCACTGAAGGAAAGGCTTTCTAGCTGTACACTTAACCAGGCTGTTTCACCTCAGTCAGGTGGGGTATATTTAAGTTTCCTCACATGCAGATGCAATTTAGAAGCTGAGTCTCTTCTCTGCTAGGTTTGCTCTTGGAATACAGATATACAGATCCCTTTCCAAGGTCAGAAATATTTGGCCTCAGTATTTTTTAATCCTGTAACTAACGATAGATAAATATGTAAGACAAGCAAAGATTTTTAAAATAAACAATTTTAAATTGATATGCCTGGATTGGAAAAATTCATGAAAGTTTCTTAAATTATTTTTCTTCTCTTTCTGAGGTATGTGTTAGAATCAGGATAGGCTCTTTTCATTCCCTTTGACGTAATAGGTTTGATGCTAAAGAAGGAAAAGATAAGGGGAAGTCTAAAATAGCTACTGAGAGACACTCCCTTTTTAAAGCTTTCAACTGCCCATCTTAATTAAACTATTATGCCATACTATCCAGTTCTATTTCTGGTCAATCCATTATTTCTTTCTCATCCAGATAATCCATAAGTTCTAACTTAAATACTGATTCACTTTACATAGTGGCCAGTGATCATCTTAACACACTCCAGTCTCATAGAAGTTGTCAGTGTTTAGCCAATATTTACTGTTGGCATTGGCATTGCCATCTTCCCCTATAGCTTGAATCCACCACTAACTCAGGAAGACAATATATTAAAAAAAAACCCAAACAGTTGTATTTTTAAGGTGGTGTCATCATTCTGAGAATATATGTGAAACCCTAATGAAGTTGACATTAGAAACTATATTTTTAAAAAAAATTCTGAATAGCCAAAGTGCATGTGCATGTGCATGTGCAAAGCCAACCATTTCAACTGCAGCTATCAGGGTATAGATTTCAATGATGCTGCTGAATACCCAGGCTGCAGCATTCATGAGAAATACTTTCTGTCATCTCTGTCGATTTTGGTGGCCTCAATTCATCACATATTTTATCAGATTTAGATGGACACAGCAACACTCTGCAAAGCTCCAAACAGTGTGGTGTCTCCTGGGCCACATCCCAAATGCACCTCTTGCTAGCTTCCTCCGGAGCCACAAATGAGACATGGCATCTCATGTTACCTCCACTGTGGTTCAGGCATGTAACTTTGCTGAAAGACTAAATTTCTGGTGTTTGGGGTAAGAGTACCAGAGCTGAAGCAGGAGATTTCAGGAGTGAATAGCTGTTGGGGAGCAGGTGCAGGGGAGTTAATTTAGTAGACATATAAGAGAACCACCAAGCTGTAGACATGGCTGATGTGTGTAATAAGTAGAGAAAGGGGAACCTTTGGAGAGAGCTAGAAGTAAACAAGAAAGGGAACACTGCCCAACATTTACTTATAGCTGTGATACAGTATTGGGTCTTTCCTAAAAGACATGGAAAGAACCAAGCAGAGAGGGCAATTTGATGTATATAATTTTTGGAATAGTTAGTTTATCCTTCCCTCAGTTTGTCTGTGTAATGCTAGGCCTTCTTCCTTCTTTTCTTTTACACTGTTAGATAGTAAGGAGAGTGTCAAAGCAAACCTCTCAGTTAAACCAAAAATGGTGGTTTACAGATTCTCTGGGAACTTGCTGCAAGGTAGCTGCTCTCAGTGGTGCTACCCTGACCACTGTGAGAAGTTGTGAGCTGACCAGCTCATCAGAGCCTTGAAGCTGCTTGATGCAGAACATATATTCCAAAAGTGTTACCTAGGCTGGTCCTACTTAGCAGCCCAGGTTTAGTGGCTGAGCAGTGTACAACAATAAGTGCATGTATTGACAGAATAGAAATGGTTGTGCTTGTAGAAACTATTTAGAGAACCCTTAGTGTAGCACTGTAGCAATGTGGAGTTCATGCAGCTCAGAGCCCAAAGCAAACTGCTCCAGCAAGTGGTGTTACAGTCTAGAGTTGTGCTGTCTAGCACTAAATCTATTCTCTAGAATGGTAAACTCTCTAGAATCTGGGCCTAATTCAGATTGTGAGTGATTCACTCCTCTGTCACTCAGCTATATAATACCTTGATCAGCCACTGAAGCTAGAGAGATGGGTTTTTGCCATTTGAGTTCAGTGGCAGCAGATTCTTACCAGTCCACTGCATTCACTCTCTTCTCTTCCCATCTCCCTGTGTTATGATTAATATCCTGTGCTATAGTCAGGATTTAATATATGAGTTCTCGTCATGGTATTTTGCACATCTGAATGATATGTACTTGTGACTTCTGTCTGGTTACATCCATCAGAACCCAGTTCAGGGGCCCACTTGTTTTCCCAAGGGACATATGTTCTTCCTATTGTGTAACTGTGGCTTTAGAGCCTCAGCAGTGTTTCACCCAGCTAACTAATGCAAACAAAAGCAGTTGTTTGTTGTCTTTGTCACTTTCTTTGTCACTTTCATTAAATACATGCTCAGTTCAATTTATGAGGTCATTTTGGGTCAGATATACTGAGTAGGACCAGTATTAACACAGTAGAGAATGTGGAATTTAGCTAACTTGATTTGTATTGCTGCTATTTTATTGCTGCAGCTCAAGGAAAATTCCAGATAGATAAGCATTGTACAAATATATAGGGAAGAGATTTCTTCTGCCACAGAAATTTCAACATCTACATATATAATGGAGAAGATTATGGAAACTGAAAGTGGCATTCGCTACTGTTTGAACTCATGCAGTGATTACAGTAATTTCACAATTACAAGCCGCACTGTTTTGACTAAAATTTTGCTCCCACACCGGAAATGCGGCTTACACTCAGGAGTGGCTAATATGTGAATAATTTTCTGACATTTTCAACCCCGGAAGTGCAAACCGAGGTGCCGAGTTGAGCGCCCTGCCAGTAAAACCCGGCTTTACCAGATTGTTACAAATTGGTTACTCTGTTGCGCCGTGGGTGGAGCCGGGCTCCATGCAGGCAGCACAGGGGGTGGGGAAGGCGGGGGACTCCCTCCTTCAGGCAGAGCAGCCCCGGGGGAGAGATAGGGGGCCCCCTCCTGCTGGCCCCCCGGCCTGGGGGGAGGCGGGAGCTCCCATCCCCTCCTGCTGCCACCGCTGCGGGTGCCGGCGGGCTCTGTGCCCCCTGCCACCGTGGCGCAGCTGGGCCACCTGGCCCCCTCGGCAGCCCCGAGCCCTCACGGCCCGAGCCAAGCCAGTAAACCCCACCATGCTGCGATTCTGTTACTAATTGGCAACTTTGTTGCACGCGGGTCCTGGCTGCTAACGACAGAGCGGCTTATAATTGGGTGTGGCTTGTGTATGGACAAAGAACGAAATGTTTGCCAACATCCAGATATGTGGCTTATAGTCTGTGTGGCTTGTAATCGTGAAATTACTGTACTTTAAGTCTTCTGCTCAATTGTTGTAAGTTCTGGTTTCCCGAACTGTTTCTGTTTCAAGTTTTAAGCTTTTACCACAACTAGTGATATTCTTCTTGAAGGTCCAGTCCTGGAATACCTGGATACAGCTAGTTTTCTTCTCAGGTTTCAATGAAAACTTAAACCTTATTTTAAAAAAAACAAAAGTGTCAATGTTCAAAAGGTATTTTTTTAAACTGATGTGATTCTCTTCAAGCAAATCCTTAGAGTTCAGAGGACTTCATAATGTTGTAATGAGAGGGGATTAAGAACAGTGAGTGGTGAACTGAGACAAATCACTAGTGTAATGGATCAAGCCTTCCAGAAAATACAAGATTATAAAAGGATTATTTGGAGGGCATTAAAAAAGGCATGTTGTCTCCTAGATTTGATTTCTCAAAAGTTCATGTTTCTTTAACCTTTTTTTCAAAGCTATCAGGGTTTGAAATGGTGTTTTTTTAGCAAAGTACTCTAGACTTAAAACTGCAACACCCAAAACAGTACAGGCACTACCTAAGGTTGTGATAAGATGCAACAGGCTGGTGAAAAGCAAGACAGTATGCAGTGTAATGACAGAAAGAGCCCTGTGATAGAGCAGGGTCTCAGGAGTGGAGAGGGACCTCAATCTGTTTTTCACTCTACTCAAGAAGTAGGTGGAGGAAGCAGGGTGTTCTCCTTATTCTAGTTTCTTTCTCAGTTCCCTTTGTGATTTACTGTTTGGAAGCGGAAGCCTGGCTGGTAGCGGGACAGTCTTTGATTCTTTCTTTCCCTGGTGAAAGAACACGGTATGGAAACTTTTAAGCTATAAACAAAGATCCCAGCACCAAAGCTAGGAGTGGTGTGATCATGTGATTCTGTGTTCCCAAGCCTATTGTCTTGGATGTTGTCATGCTTCCGTGTCCTGCCTTGCTTTCAAAGGCTAAGGAACCCCACACAATGCTTCAAACATTCAGCATGTGAACTTGTATGGGCTCAGGGTCTCTGCACTGCTGAGACCTGACCTGAAAGTGCATGTGACTTTTCTCACCTGAGGGCAGGGAAATGGAATTGCAAAGTCTTCAAATGTTGCTGTTTACCTAGACGTCCAAATAAGAATATGAGACTACGGTTTAAGCCCTTGGGTGTATTTACAAAGCTCTTCCCAGCTTTAAGCATTGTGCTGCCAACAACTGGCTGCACCCAAGACACTCCCTTTGATAGCGTAGTGAGAACTGTGCTGCTTGTGTTCAGATCAACAGCAAACTCTTGTTGACCTACCTGGGTGTAGGGCTGGCTGCTGAGGGAGGATCCCTGCCTTCTCTACAGACTTGGAAAGCGTTCTGACAGTGGGCTCACCTGCCTGCAAGTAACAAGGCATCTGCAAAACTGTAGTATTTTCTTGAGGCAGCATTTAGCTTTACAAGGTGTGCGTTGCTCTGAAAGAAAGCAAGGTGTGTGTCATGGTGACTTTATGAGTGCTTTTGAGTAGTTCCAGCTGGGTTTGCTGGAATTCTGACGGTACTTTAGACAGGTTAGAATGATGTTCTTGTGACAAAAATGCTGTTCTTGTTCTAGGATATGGAACAAAAGCCCCCCAAAAAAGAAGATTAAAAAGATGAATGGTAGTATGAATTTGAAACAGAGAGACTAATTTTCCTCATAGGTTTTGTCACTGCATAGATTAATATGTCCACCCTATCTTGATTGCTGTGTGCCACACTCACTGGGTTCTGAGGCTCACTGTGTCTTGTCCCATCCCATGAGAATACTTGGAGGAGGTGGTTGTGCCATTAGAAGAAAGTCATTTGTCACTGTATGATACTACAGGACCTGCCCAACTAGAAAGGTTGGACACTCTGATATAGTACTTGCTGTTTTCAAAACAATTACCCCTGTTGGCTTCATTTGCAGATATGAGTTGATTTTTGTACTTCTGTGATCAGACTTCAGTGTCTTAAGTAAAGCACCTAGAAAATGAGGAACACTGACTACCTGTAAAAAGTTCGGATTATGTGATGTGACAAGGAACTCTAGCACAGGATACCTTACAGCTCCCTTGGCCAGGGTTAAGGATCTGATGCTGTCTCTTCCAGCAGTTAACTGATTGCTTATTATAATCTCCCGGCTTTTGCCTGGAAATTAATGACGTCCCTGTAGAAAGCAGTCTTTTTAATGTGCAGTTCTTCTCTAGAGCAGCCCTATCCTAACAATTCAGCTTTATACAAATGCCCTGGAGAGCAACTTTCACACAAAGGAAGTAAGTTTTTCTAAAATTATAAACAGAAACACCTCTTAATAAGAAGTTCCCAATGATGGTTTAGTGGTGCTAGAAGAATAGTCAGCTCCATTCATAATATGAAGACAAACTTGTGGTTAGAGCAAAAGTCTCAGAATGGGGTAGTCTATGTTGTCTTCAAGTGTAACTTCAGGGAAGAGCAATGCGACCACTTATGTTAAAGGCTGGAGGGAGAGGGAAGAGCTAAAATAAAGGTAATAGCCAGTGACCAATTCCTATTTACTGTTGCATGTAACCCTTAAGTTATTTCCATTTTGCAAACAAATCTCCAAATCCTGATTTTTCTCACTTGGATACCAAAAGCTTTGTTTGATTCTCCATTGACATGCAATAATGTCATTTTTCTGGTTGCATGAAACACCCTTAGTGAGTAGCTGACACAGGTCAGTCTTTTGATCTGCCAATAGTTTCACTAAGCTGTGCCTTTAAGAAGAGCAGCTTTAAAACCTTGAAATAAGTCTTACCTAAACTTGAAAGTGGAAGAGACAGGGCCAGTTTTAATCAAAGTATGTATGACTCATCTTTCAAACTTTATCAATGTTTTGTGTGACAAAGTCACGTAAGCAGCATCTCTAGCTGAAAAAAACAGTCTCGCTGAAAATGGAGCTATTGATTTCCTCTCTAGAACATGCTCTGCTTAAGAACAGCAAGCTGAAACAAAACACTAAGAACAAGCCGAAACAAAACTGTTGAGCAGGAAGGTAAATCTGAAAACTGGACTATGGAGCTATAAACTCTTGACTCCTTTTATCACAAATACCTCTATAAAAAGTCTGCCCCCACTAACTTTCATCCAATACGACCTGAAACTGTAAGGCACTATTGCATCTCAGGCATTTATTAGGTCTCTGATGTTACTGAAATTGAAGAATTCTCCTCCTCACCCTTTTTAGAACTGAAATCTTTCTGTTGAAATATGTTGAGAGATCATTGATGATCTCTCCCCACAATATGAGGTATACGCACGTTTCCTTACTTGTCATAAAATACTGCAAAATCATGAAATAGTCAAGCAGCACTGCAAATCAGGATGCTGTCATCTCAAACTCTCAGGAGCCTCCTGGTTTTCCGAGGATTCCTGCAGTGTTTCTCAGACTGTGATTCATGTCTGTAACTGAAGAGGTCAGAGATTCCAGCAGAGAAGCCTGATTACATGCAGTGCATGCCCAAACCTGTTACAGTTCTTTAACCAGGGGCCAAAATGAACCACAAGTGTTTCTGTTTCATCACCTGACCCCTTAACAGAAAAAACAGCTATTGCATTTTATTATGCTTGTTGTTAGGTTCTTCTAATAGCTATGCAAAGTGCCTCTTTTTCCATGTGTATATCAAAGCCATATCAACATGAAAAAAAAATTAAAAATCAGTTCTGACTCCTTTTAACTCCTGCATGTGCTTCTGTGCCAGGACTGCTATAAGGGTCTGAACTAGACTCTCTGTAGAAAGTGTGTCATCAACAGAATACTTTGCCAGATTATCACTGTCCATTTTTAGAAATGAAAGCTTCCATTGATTTTGAGTTCTAATATTTTTTACTTTGATTTGCATGGAAAGGCTTGAAAGATGGCTTAGACAACCAACACAATGGAAATAAAATGAGTGGTACATACATAAAAGTAACATCTCATTAATGGAGACCACCCAAAACGTAGTCCTGCCCTGAAATCTGTAGAAGAAATAGACATACTATGCTTTTAAGATCAACCTTAAAAGGCATTTGGCAATCTGAACAATCTCCAAAATTTCCAAATTTGGTAATATTCACATCAGGCATTAATTTGTTAGGTAGGTATTTCTGAGCTGTGAACAGCAGCTCTGGAATCTCCAGACTTGCTGAAGTAGATCTGAGAAAACCTAGGCTGCATGTCAAACTTCCTACATCTAAACTTGTTTAACAGAGACCAGAGGAAAAAAATAGAGAGGGAAATTCTGAGTAAGTGGAGTCAGTATTTATCAGTGTCTGTCTTGGCCACACAAGAAAGGAAACAAACTTGACACAGAGCAAACAAAAAAATCCCCACTGGATTTCTACCTAATCCATGGCATTAAACAGACACCTGGGTGCAGTACTGTGCCTGTCACTGCATGAAGGTTTTCCATGGAAAAGCTAGATGGCAAAGAATCATAGCACCAGCAGAAGGTCATCAAGCTAAGGAAATTGCTATTAAAATAACAGCTTTCTAAACATGAAGTAGATTAGCACAGAGGGGAAACAGTATGTTTGGGGATATCAGTAAAAGGATGCTGGTACTCAAACCATATAGTGAAGATCTATTTCCACCTGGTAGGAGGCTACTTCAGTCATATGACAGAAAGCCTGAAGAGCTCTAACAGGACTTGAAAATTTACTGTTCTCTAGCAGTTACAGTGTGTGGTGTATCAGGAGGACAGTAATAACAGAAAATATCTGGGTTTTTTTCTTCATTATATGTGGAATGTCTGATGAGCTTAGCAATAGGATGAGTCTGGATAAAGGTTCTTTGGTTTATGGGCTGTGCACCTTTTTTTCCCCCTCTTCCTTTCTTTTTTCTTTTTCGTTTTTTTTTTTTTTTCCTGGAGAACTATAGATGCCTTTTTCTTTTCAGAGAAAAAGTGTGCTGTGATCAGAAATCTTTTTCAGATCCATTCAGTTTCTGAAGAACTCATATACTTTGTGATTCTGTGGGAAGGAATGTGTTTAAGCTCCTGCAGGATTTAGGGCTGCGTGCTG